>NC_140465.1:29535306-29932806 GCF_051167445.1 Perissodus microlepis | reverse complement strand
ATCACAAAAATACTTGCATTTTTGTGATATATATGATTTTGTAGCTCATCGTGAACCTTTGAAAATACGGTTAAAAACAAAACATTTCTTTGGACGTCAAAGAGGCAGACCTCGTGCTGTGGAAGGAAACATTGTATCCTACATGTGTTAGATGCTACAACCAACAGTTTGGTGAAAGGGGAGGGGGGTGACGAAATGTGTCACTTCAACCCTAAAACAGTCCTGGGATGCTGTCCCTGGACACTTCGGTTCTGGCACGTGCTCCTTGATCAGTAGGCTCCAGCAGCCAGGCACATAGCGGGAGAAAGGATTGGCAGTTCACAGCTAGCTTTCAGGACCAGTTGGATAAATGATTAAAACAGCATGATGGGCAGCTTTGTTACACAGACGGGGTCATGGAGGGCTGGCAAGTCACTCCTTGACAGGAAGAAGAAGCGGGGGTGGGGGGGATACCCACGACTAATTAGATCTGGCAGGCAGTAGAAAGTGACTAATAATGTAATCTATTCATAATCATGATTGTCAAACATCTTTTTAAAAATGGTACTTTTATGTCTGCTGCTCAACTGGAAAAGGACTATGGAATCTCCTCCAAGACTAATTACTTTAGATATTTCCAGGTTCGGGACTTTGTGAAAAAGTCATTCAGCCCCTCCCTCGAGCTTCCACAAAGCGGATGGATAGACGAGCTGATGGACACAGATCCGACTGCTAAGGGGACAATCGCCACGCTATATGCAAATATTCAGAATGTGGCTTCCCCCTCCCTGGACAATGTAAGAAGGAAATGGGAGGAAGAATTGGGGCTGGACATTTCAGAGGTTGACTGGGGAGGGGCTGTAGATCTAGTACACTCTGCTTCTGTATGTGTAAGACACGGATTGATACAGTTCAAGGTGTTACACAGACTCCACTTGTCAAGGGAGAAACTGGCAAGAATGTACCAGGGGGCCGATCCGACCTGCCCCAGATGTAAACAGGTGCCAGCCAACTTATGCCACATGTTCTGGTCTTGTTCCAGGCTGAAAGACTTTTGGGCTAACATCTTTAGAACATTCTCAGTCATTTATAATAAAGATATGGAACTAATGCCTCTGACAGCCATCTTTGGTGTGGCACCAAGGGAAACTCAACTAACAGCCTCTCAGAGGAAGGCAATAGCATTCACCTCATTGTTGGCTAGGAGATTGATTCTATTCAACTGGATAAAGGCAACACCGCCATCCCATAAACGCTGGGTGGAGGAGGTGATGGCACACCTCAAATTAGAACATCTCAGATTTACTATACAGGGCAACACCAAGAAATTCTTTAAGGTCTGGCAGCCTTTCATTTCCTATTTTGAAGATGAGTTTCCATCTACTCCATAACTGGCAACTCCCCCCCCGCCCCCCTGGCAACTCCCCCCCCGCCCCTCCCCCCCCTTTTTTTCTTTTTTTTTTTTTTTTCTCTCTGTCTGGGTATAGTTTTTCTGTATGAATGATATGCTTTCTGAAAACTCAATAAAAACACTTTGATTATTATTCATAATCATGATGCTAGGATGACTACTGAATTTGGCATGTAGCAATGGAAACAGCCATGTCTACGAAGAATGAAGTACGGCCACAGAGGCTTGAAAACACAGAAGCCGCGCAGCTAGAGATACTTCTGATGATGCTGGAGTAAGGGCTGCAACTAACAATTTTTACAATTTCATCATCAGCTGTTGTCAAAGCATCTTTAATCTGATAACATTCGCCAAATTGTTTTATTGTATTTTTACCCATCTGACACAAATCAACACACTTCTACTGTAACAAAAGAATCAATGTATGTGTATAATACTTCATTGGTTAGATTTCTATTGACAAAAAAGCTTTAAAAAAGCTGGATTCATTAGTTATTAACTTTCTGATATTATATTTCACAAACTAGTTAGCACCTTACTGTGGAGACAGCACTTGAGTCTGTGCCACCATCTGCTCAGCCGAGATGTTTCCCTGCTAGATGATGCAGACAGTGGTGAGAGCAGAGTAAACAGCTGAGTCAGAGTCGCTCTGCTGGACAAACAATTTAATGACAGCATTTGTAACATACCCCAGGCATCTTTTTCTGCAATATGTTTGTTTACAACAAAGTTTCCATATCAGTGAACATCAGACGTCATTCATGCTGATATTCATTCCTGTGACAGGCCAACACTATCTGATATTACCAGCCACTGACTCCACGATCAAGTTATCAATTAACTGGTTAAATTTAATTTTAATTCATTAGTAAAATACATTTTCAGACTGGTTACTATCATAAATTTGAGGAGATGAATCCAAGACTGTGTGATTTTTATTCTGTGTGGCTCATAAATAAAACCTAATTACGCTACCTAATTATGCAGACTGCCTCTCAATCTTGCCATCTTTGACCCATCCCCCTGCACTGTCTTTCATTTTCACCACAATCTGGTTGACCTTTCCCCTGTGTGCTTTTATTGTCTCTTCTCACTAATGTGATGAAGACGAAGGAACCTCTGAGATTGTCAGATGCAACACAACAAAATACATCTAAACCTCGAGATAGTGTGACTTATCCAATATATAATTTCATATCCTAAATCAGCTCTGGGTTTGTTCATTAATATTGGGTTCTGTTCCTGCCAGGAAGTTATAATTTTCATAATCTCATTAGTGATTGCGCCACAGATCATGGGGGTGTGGGGTAAGCGATTATAATTGTACAAGTGGAGAAGCCAGCTTATGATAAACATGTTCATCAATAATGGCTTTAAGCAAACTGGCTCAGGGTACAAGTCTAATTTTGCAGCAAATGTAGTTTTTGGGGGTTTTTTTTACAAATTAATTAAATTGGGACAATGCGTATAAATGTTGTAAGAACACCCTCAATTTGCCATGATTTAGTATTACAAGAGGAACAATTATCAAAATGAGCACTGTAGTGCAGAGTGGCCACGAAGTTCAAAATGGAGCCAATGAGGGCATTTCTATTCCTTTTTTACTCATTTAGATTACATGACCTTAAGAAGGGTTTAAATGAGACACAGCATCAACAGGCAGGACCTTGAGAGGGTTTCTCCTAGTTGGCCTGTCTGAATGATTAGTGTAGGTGGGCAGGCGAACACTAAAGGTCCATGCCAAAGGTAAAACTGATTAGTGAGGGTAAACAATATCATTTGTGATAAGCAGCTCTTTCACTTCATGGTGTCACTAATGACCAGAAAATTAATTCACAACTGTTTTTCCAGCCGTAAGTGTTTCCAAGGACAAATTGTAATTATAGACACCATTTGTTATTTTCCTATTTTATTCTTAACTCAGTGCATATGTGTGTGCGTGAGAGAGTTTAGATTTAATAAGGTAAAATCAGAAGATTGAGCGTAACAGTGCTATTTTTGCTTCTGTGTTTTAAAATATGGAAGCTCACGAGGGAGAATTTGATGCTTGTATTCCCTTCATCAGCTGCTGATCTTTCCTCTACTTGTACATGAGAGCACATTAACTTTTCATGAGGACGAATTCAAGGGTAAAAAGCATGCAGCATGTGAACTACAAAGGTTTTTTTTTATTATTATTATCATTATTATTATTATAAAACCACAAAAGTCACATCAAAATTTTATCAGTAAGGCAGAGTAGTTCAGGAATTGTACATAAATGCTGGAGTTCTGGTTTGTTTTTCACAGCAACGGTCATTCAGTATTATCAGTATTACATGGACCTGCAGGGGAAATTCAGATTCAAATGACTGGCAGGGACTTATGCAGGTGCCTGATGTTTATCATGCCTTTTTTTTTGGCTTGTCTTTTATGAGATTGCAAAATAAAATGGATTATTACTTTTTCTTTGTCCTGTTTTAATATGAGTAACTGCTAAAACACATAATCGCAGCACAAACAGGGGAAAGGTCAACCAAATACAATGCTTAATCATCTGTCTTTTAAACTGATACTAATGTCCACATTATAACAATTCTGCAGTCTGTCTGTTTTGCTTTCCAACACAAGCCAGGAACATGGAAGCGGACCTGGATCCTCCTTGTAAGATGGACCAGGACTTCTTGAAAAAGACCAAAACAAACTCTAATACGATTTGCTGGTGTCATTTGCCAGAAATACAGCATGAATTCAAAAGCTGAACTCGCATATGTACCTTGAATTTAATTTCAGTATCAGCTATCGGCGTGATTTTCCCGTACCTGATTGCGTGGCAGTTATATTCTGTAGATGAGCCACCCATTACACTCCCACAGCACAAGAAAGTCTGGTAAATTAAACAGGCTAGTTTAAAGAACTTAAGTGTCTTTACACTAACTTATGAATCATTCAAGCATAAAAAGAAGATGAACCAGTGTTGTATCTCTGTATGACAGCCTAGCAAAGAACCAATTTTAAATTGCATCGGTTGCAAAAATAGATCATTTGCTCCCATTTCTTTAGCTGAATTTATAAAAAGTGCCAAAGACAACACAGTTTGACAGGGATAAAATAGTGTTTTGCACCAGTAAGCTGATTCCCAAAGAGCTATTAGCCAAAACTTGACAAATCTTAAAATGGTGTTCTGTGTATTCTTAAAGAATTCTGGAAAAATTTATTTAAATCCACCATGCAATAACATCTGGAAACCGTCAGTGACTTTATTTGTCAACATGACAATGATCCCAAACACACTGCCAATGCAAGAAAAGCATACCTGGATAGAAAAACAGGGCTCATTGATTGGCCTCCCCAGAGCCTGGACATTGCTGAAGTAGTGTGGGAACATCTTGGCAGAGAATGGAAGAAAAGAGGGCCAATATCCAAAGAAGAAAAACTGTGAAAGTCCTTGAAGAAGCCCTACCAAATATTGACTAGTTAGTAATAACTGCAAAAACTCTATTCTGTATTTCATGTCAATAAATTGCTAAGACTTTTCCCCATTTCTCTGGTGCTTACATTGAAACAGGTACTCAAATACTAACTAAAATATGTATGTAAGCAGCATAAAAATGTAGTCCTAGTTTGACATTAGATAAAGATGCATTTTTCAAAAGGTACAATTCAGACATCAGACACACCATCTTCAGCTCTTCAATATCATCATTCCAGAGATTAGTACAAGGTAGTACAAGGTTTATATTTATTTGAATTAATCTGCCATCTACGTGTATGCAAACACAATGCACTGCAAACTATTGTTCCTTATTCAAGTAGACACACTTACAAATCAGTTCTGTGTAAACATAGCTGTCCTTCATTGTGTTTACTTTCTTCATTTTGGCTGCCTGACTATCAAGACAAGAAAGCTGACTGCTGGAAATGCAACCTGTGAGCTCTCTGGTGTGGAGCTCAGCACAAGGATAACATAGTGAGGGACTGGGTTTAGACAGCTTACGTGTAAAAAAAGGGAAAAAAAAAGACAACCCTGCCCAACACTTACACCACCTTCTATATGCATTCACAGTTCCTTTAGAGGTATTGTAACATGCACAGCAGCAGCAAGTGCCAGGACCTTCCCAGATAATGTCTTGCTCATATAGTCCATCATGCATTTTCCTGGGAGTGAAATATAGCTTCTGTACAGTCACTATAGCTCATAAATATGTTATAACATGCCCATTTACCATTCTGTTTCTGCACGGTTTTCAGTATGTGCCAATTAATCCTGCTCACAAACAAACCTTATTTTTCTTACTTCTTTGTGCACTGAACAGACGAGATGATTCTATTCCTACTTATTCAGGTTTGGTTGCAGCAAATCTCAATAAATAACAAACAATGCATGGCTTTTCTTTCTTTCTCTGCACCAAATGAACTAAACAGCATGTGCTTGTTTGACAAAAACACCAGTGCTTTGTGCCAGAGTTCACTGTATGAATAATATGACAAGACATAAACTGTAGTCTGGAAAACCTTTTATATGAAGACCTCATGAACACTTGTATATACTGTGTAGTAGAGTCTTGAAGGATTCCATTTTCATAAATTACATACAGCTTGGATAAGCTCAGCAGCAAGGCCAGCTCCGGAAAGATATTTAATACCAGCCTTGCAACCCCTTAAAATGGTTGCTCCTGTGTGCTGTACTTACAAATCTCATTACAGTTCATTCAGCCTTTTGGTTCATAAAGCAACACCCACCAGCTCCAGTAGGCCATCTCAAGAGACTAGACTGGGAGAATTAGAGAGAGGCACTTAGCTCTGCTTACTCTACGCCCTTCACTGTCAAATCCCAGTTCTTTTGAGAGCATACTGTGAAAAGATCAGATGACATAATGTGACGACCATAAGACTGAAAGGCTCTTTTTTGATTCTCATCTGACAAACTCAATAAAGGCATCGCTATTTCATAATTACGAACAGAAGCTTGTCAGGAAAGAGAGACTTATGGAAGACTAGCTTTCATTCTACGAGTTGGTGTAAATAAAGATGACGTGCTGAATACTTAAGAGGCAGGTACGTTTCATGCTATGTCATGACCATATAGCGACATGCAGTTTTACTTAAATGCCTTTCTCAGAGAGTGACCACATCCTGCTTTTGCAGACCTGCTGCTGCTTTGACAGTAGTGGCTGCAGGGCAGGGCCGGGCCATTGATCCAAGGCCTGAATGCTCGAAATGGAAAAGATCAATCAAAAGCAAAAGGGTTATCAAATTGTATGAAATCTAATAATATGACTCGCACAAAGAGAGCTCTCTGCACCAGTGTACCCATCGATCCCTTTTTTCAACTTGCTGTTTCAATTAGACAGCTCTTATCAATGGCTTGCCCATATAGAATAATACCAGCCTAAATAGATCAGTATCTTTTATGTGCTGTCCAATATTACAAATATGTCCAATATTGTGAACACGGCCACCTGGGATATAAATCTTTGCACAATATTGTAGTCTGTGTGTCAAATTGTGACACAAACCGTTCGCTCGCCAGGGCAGAAACATAAATATTGGCAAGTGAGAACTTTCCATTTGGCTGTAGTGTCCCCTGTTGCAACATCAAAGATTTCTCGTGTTATTCGCAGAGAGATGGGGACCTTTACAGGTTTTGACAGCTACCTCACATAGAAGTCAGGTAGCAAAAAGATTTATTTTGGAGGTAAAGATTTGTCTTCTTGTCTTATTTGGGTCTTTTTAGCATAGGCATCCATTTGTTACAGAGTAGACATTTTGAAAGCAATGGTCCCCAAAGAATATGTAATGGCATCATCTCTTCTCCCACATAAGAAAATGCTGTGCACTTCAACAAGCAAAGCTAACAGACAAAATGAGAAAGTGTAGTGCCATTGCATTCCTCAATTATTCTGTCTCTGATGAAGTTTTTTTGTTTTTTATTGTGTGTGGTTTCACCAAAAGCATTTATTTTCCTTCTTAAAATCCACTATTACAGCTTTGGAATTCATGGCTGTGAAGATAGCCTTATGTAAATCCCCATTTAATGTGACCTTCTTTTCCTTTCATGAAACTGGGATGAGTCACCAAAAAGGGCGGCTCAAATTCCATTACCAAGGAGGCTTTGGGCATGAGCTAAAAAGTGAAAGCATGGCAACACACAGTCAAAAAGAGTCCCAAAATAATTAGGTTGACTTGGATTACAAAAATGTGAAAATGAGGTACTTCTGTGAAAAAGGAAAACATAATATTCGTGACACTTTTTGCCAGCTGATTAATGAGACGTGCCCAGCAGCTGTTTTTTTTTTCTCCCTTTGGTCAAAAGGGAATTTGCTGACATTTGGCACAAATTTACTGGTGAATTTGACTCCGCTAGCGACAAACCCCACCCCCCTCAACATCGCTTCTCACTCCTGTTATTATTTCAAGTTAATTATATTCTTCCACCTCCCTAACTTGCTATTGTTCCCTTGATTCCCCAAACACACAGTCGAGAATATCCATCTTGTTTAATTCATTTCCCTTTTACAGGGAATATCTGGTGCAGCCACTTATTCACTCCTCTCTCAATTGGCTTTGCTCACCTCTCCTGGCTCTATCATTTTAGGGCCAAACATGTAGCAGCAAAGTTATCAGCTCAGCAGGGTCTGGTTAAAATAGACCATGACTATCTGTATTAGAGAGGAAACTGGCTTAACATCGGCCCGTTAGCTGTTCGCGTCTTTCATGACTCTGGCTTATCAGCCTGCTGTGACATGTAACCCCTGTGATAAGTGTGACCACAAAACACCATTACAAGAAGACATTACAAGACTTCATTTATTGCCTCAGTTCATACTTCAATCGCTCAATTTGATTTAGGCACCCTTGTCTTTGGAGAATCAAGGTAAACGGTTTAAGAGTGAAAGGTCGTATTTCACAAAGCACAAAAGCGGTGCAATTATAGTTTTAATCAGCTGAGGTTAGCTGGAGGAACATAAAGCAACATGTGATATTCGGTATTACTGAATTTGAGCAGAAGTCATCTTCATAGTTTGTCTCTGACAGTTGATCAGATACTGCCACTTGCTAATTTTCTGCATCCTTAACCCTTTGACTGCCTGCTCAACCATTTGGTTTAGCATATTTTGGGAGACTATATATAATGAACTGGAGTACTTAGCTTAACTCAACCTCATTGAGCCATCTCTACCACTTGGTTGAGTTATGTTATCCTAAAAAACCCCACTAGATGGCACTGTGTCAGGATATGGCAGGCCTCATCTGCCACCCTCCAACCAGGAAATCAGAAAGCAAAAAATCACTCTGGACACATGGACTGTTTTAGCTAAAAATTTTAAAGGTAAGTACATTTTTCTGCAGTATAAACATGTCAGAGGCTTTACTGAACATGATTATGTCATTTGATACCAGAAAATAGCTGTAATAAATCCATAATATTTTTTTAAAAACATGCTCAACCAAACGGTTGATTTGTCAATTGATGGTAAGAGTAGCAAAACTTAGCTAATGTTTAGAACTGTTGTTTTAACATATGAAATTGACTATTTACTATTGAATATAAATAATTTAATGATCTATACATGTAAATATAACATGTTTAAATTTTTCCATGACAAATACTGTATGTTACAAAATGTTCTAATGTTTAAAGATTTACTCACTTTCTGTGATTATTTTTTAAAGTACAGTTTTAAATGACACATGGAAATCAAACCAACTATATTTCTACAATTTTATTTTTTTTAATGTTTATTAGATGGATTGCAAATCCTTTTATGGAGCAAGACAACGCACCTATCTGGCCCTTGTACCTGAAAATTCTCAGGACTCCGATGGTGAACTGAGTGATGATGACCCAATAGAGGATCCAGATTTTCAACCCAATTTTGCAGATGATAGTAATGAAAGCTGCTTTGATGTTTCCCTGGATGAAGATGCTCCTTCAACAAGTAGATCTAATAAACTTTAGCGTAAAATGAGCAAAAAAGGGAAACCTATCCTAAAAACAGTTCCCTTGGATGAAGCAGAGGATACATTAGACCCATCTTCCTCTTTAGTCCCAAAAAAAGACACAAGAAGAATCTGGAAGCATGAGGACATTGAAGAATTTCAAGTTCCAGATGCAAGTTTCGAAACCCCTGACGCCCTACAGTCCCCATTCCAGTACTTCAAAATGCTCTTCACTGATGAAATGATTGATCATATTGCCTATCATACTAATCTGTATTCTGCTCAAGAGTTGGGGGACACAATCAAGACTAGCCGTAAGGAAATTGAAGATTTTCTGGCAATCCTCCTATTCATGGGTGTTTTCAACTTTCCATCGCTAGAGGATTACTGGCACCATGAGTCACGTTTCAGTGTGATAGCAGATATCATGCCAAAGAAGAGATTCCAGCTTTTGCGCCGGTTCATTCATTTCAGTGATAATCAGCACTGTACCACCAGAAGATCTAATCATCAAGGGGTATTGGTGAAGTTGCATGAACGGCAAAAGAAAAGAGCCAGAACTGTTTCAGTGTGTTCTCAAATTTTTCAGTGCAAAATGGCAATGGTATATAATATACCACCAGAATTTTCTGGAAAATAAAATAAAAAATGTTAGTGCTGTTCCAACACTACAGTGAAAAGTTTATGTTAACAACAAGTCAAAAGTGAATTTGTATGTTTATGAATTTTTGGTAATTGCAGATCAAGTTTTTGATCAAATTTACAATATTTTTGTGTTTTATACATTTTGTGGTTTGTTATTATAACGCCCGCTGTTGAAATGGAATCCAACAATGTTTGATGTTTTACTACCACAATAAAGTGGGTCAAACACAAAATTGGGTAGTTATTGTTTTGCAAAATGAGTATAACCTTTACTTTTTTCTACTAGTTATGTCTGTAGAACTTTATGTAGTTGTACCATAGAGAGACATCTCAACCGTTTGGTAGAGGGTAATATTTAAAAAACTATAAGGTGTGTATAAATTTTTTTTTTTGATTGTGATCATTATTGACCTAAAGGAATAGAAAATATGAACAAATAATTTTTTCATTGTATTTTTCTTGGTGAGGCAGTCAAAGGGTTAACATTATCTTGTAACTGCAGAGGTAGCCGCATTCAAAGGAAAAAGTGAGAATTTACTCTTTTAATGTTTTACGATTCTTTAAATTTACCGCATGATGTTGATTAAAAAGACGCAAGGGAAAAGAGCCAGCCTCCCAATGTCCACTTTAACAAGCAACTACAACAAAAGTCAGCCTTCACATTCTCACGCATTCAGGTGAGCTGCTGGTTGTGGAAGAAAATAGGGGAGAAAATACGTTTGAAGTTTGGGTGTAAGGGGCAGTCTGCACCCAAGGCACTGTGACCAGCCCCACTGAGTCCGTAATATACATATAAGCATGCAAACATTCATTCAGATATTCCTCTTCTTTGTAGTAATGCTGACATATGAGACCATTGTTTGTCACTGTCATATTCTCAGAGCCTCAGCTCAAGGGAGCATCCATGTGCAGTCGGCACTCATGCATTTTTCATGAATACCCACTGGAGTTCCTTTGAAAGACTACGTTCTATAGTCGCCATCAGAGTTCTGTTTCTGTGCCTGTAATATGTGGTAGAGGGGAGAAAATTGCATTGGCCCCTGATAAAGGCCACAGAAGATGAATACAGCCGACAGAAGCAGAACCCTTTAAAGTGGGGCAGATTAATTAAAGTAACTATGACAAAGCCTCCAAACCTATCATAAATAGAGGGGAAAAAAATCATCATTGGAGGTTTATCATCTTTTTTCAGATATAATCACTCCGCATCTTTTAGTGGCGTATTTCAAATAATAACCTTGGTGACACACCAGACTTTTATTATTTCACAGCAGAAGCTATGGTTCAACAAATGCTATCAATCTCTGGAAGTCTGCATCAGACACCCGCTTCACGGTTTGGCCCCTCAGCGACTCCCGGGTTGAATGGGACACAGTCAGCAGAAGAAAGTGAGGACAACAAAATGGGAGTGAACTCATTCAGCCACCAAGAACCTCATCAACTACAAGATGAAAAATACTGTGAAATAGAAAGGGGATGGGGGAGGTGTATGGCTTAAGAGGGAAGGACAATAACAAAAAAAGAAGATGTTCAAAATTGAGGCCATAAAAATGAGAAAGAAAAATGGGGGCAATGATGTAGGAGTAAAGAACAAGTGGGATTTTTCTTGTCTTAAAAAGTTAAACTCTACATACTTTTTACTCCCACAGGTTCGGATACATGCTGTAGGAAGGGGACGCTTAATTAACTTCATCTTGTTCACCTCTCAGCTCAATTTTTAAAAAGTAAGCTCTTCTTGCAAAAACATCAAAAATACAATTATATGCTACACTTATTCCTGACGATTCAATTATCATGAAACATAAAAAGTCTTAATTTCACAGATTGAACAATTTTAAACAGCTCCACTGGTTAAATGCTATATGCCATACAAAAACCAGCCAAATTAGGTTCTTGAGAGTGTCATACCCGTCAGCAAAACATTTGAAAAAAAGTTCTCCTCTGACTTTTAGACCTGTAGCTGAGTAACTTGCAGCACACAGGCTTTCAGGGCTGTAAGCGACAGATAGCATTCCCCCTCAGATCATTTTCTCTAATGTCAGAGGTAGCCTGTGTTAGGAGCGACTAGAGGAAAATCTCCCTCCTCTGCATGACATCACACATGGATTTGATTTACCGTTGCGTGCATCTGCATGAAAGTGATAAACATGTCTCCTTCCAGCTATTCAGGGGTTTCTTTCTCTTGTCCTTATGACAGGGAATTAAAAGGGACATGGAGAATGAGGAAACTTCTCACAACTTAGTGTGAAAAACACATTAAACTTGGTTTGGGTTTTAAAGCTTAGTGATGCTCTATGATGCCTGTGAAGCTATCAGTTTAAATTTCACAATTTATGTAAGTCAGTATTGAAAACATCCACAAAGTAGACAAGACAGCGAGTTTTTTTCCTCCTCTTTTACTCAGGAGTCTCATATAAAAAATAAAAAACTCCTTTGTAAAACAAACTTGATTACACCGAAATGTTCAAATGAATTTCCATGCTGGCAAAGTGTAACTACAGCTGATTAAAAAGATATTAATTCAGAGATAAATATTAAAGAATTTAATTTTTAATTATGAAAACATCAAAATTTTATGTTTTCTGTGATGAGTGGAATATTACATTCAGTTTTATTTCTATATAAGATCATATATATGCATCTATACAGCCTATAAAATAATTTATATTACACTGCTTCAGGCTATTCAGGTCATTACAAAATAAATTCGCATTCACAAGCTTACAAAAAGATTATGGACAATAATTATTTGATCAGTTGATTTTAAAACAAGCAATCACAATGTGTTTGAAGTGCAGACTCTTGCATTAACTGTTGAGGAATTACAGTCATTATTTACAATGCCCCATTTTCAAAGATTAGAGTTAAAAATTAGAGTTATTTAAAGACACCCTGCCCAATTCTTGAAAACAAATAAACACAAAAGAAATCTTTGAACTAGAAGATTAACTTGTACCAAAATGACTTTGTAAGAGAACAGTATGGGTAAGGAAAAAATAGTTCACGATCTATACCATACAACATTATCTGTTAAACAGTTTGGAAGCAATGTTATGTTATGGGCGTCTATGAATGTCAATTTGATTCAGTTCATTTCAATCTGTGTTCATTGAAGATGTGAAAGCTGCTAAAAAATAGCAGGATGAATTCTAAAGTGTACGGGGTTATACTCGCGGCTCAGATTCAGCTAAATGCTGCAAAACTCATCTGACAGTGCCTCACAGTGCAAATGGGTAATGACTGAAAGCATACTATGAAAGCTACCCAAAAGTTCCTCAACATAACGCAATGGGATATTCCTCAATGGCCAAGTCAGTCACCTGATCTCAACCCAATAGAACATGATTTTTAGTTACTGAAGACAAAACTGAGTGTTGTTTGGCCTAACACATGCTGTGTACAGAGGAAAAATTAGAAAAAGAAGTTTCTCATTATCCAAAAATGTATGGACCTAGCTGTAATTAGAAAATAGTCCAAACATCATTAACAAGAATAATATCAAGTATAAATAAACTCAAGCCAACTCTGCCTCTCTTCAAAGAGAAACAAATATTTGGCAATGCGCACACGCTGTGTTAGACACAAATCAGGTGAATGCTGAATTCCTCCACCACTAAATGGACTGTGTAACAAATGCACAAGCCTGACATCACTTCAAACATTCACTAAAAAGAAATATTTACAGGAAAAGTGAAATGTTGACATAATTAATGTGTATATGTATATGTATATATATATATATATATATATATATTGTTGTGGTTATTTTGGTTTTATCCATAGTGTTCAAGCTCTTTGTGAAGCTGTGCAGCATTATATTTATAATAGCTCTTATCAAACACTGGAGAGCAATGGCACTAGGAAATAATTTAACAGTGTCGGGGAACACAGACAAACAGTTAACTGATACCAAATTAAGATGCTGAAAGCAAGATAAATATAAATTCAGGTTATAAAAGTTTTGTATACGTAAGATTTTTTATTTTTATTTTGTGTGACGTTTTGGATGTTCTAAACATTATAATTTCCAGCACAGAGACAGATTATATATGATTACTTACTAAACGATTACTTTTTTTCTACTTCTTTATTCTTCTAGACTGCTGTGATTTTGAGTTAAATGTAATCTACCAAATTAAGCAACTCTTAAAGATTGAGCAAGCTTGTGTAGCATAGGTTTTTGTTGGAGATGATCATAACGATTAGGGTGTTTATATTCTCATGAATGACTAATCAGAGAGTCCCTAATTGTCAATTAGGTAAATGGGATTCAGTTCTGTAGTAAGGGTGATTTTGTTTTTTCATAAAGAATAAAAATATCTGTTACAGTCAGTCTAAATATGTGAATCAAGTCAAGTATCTCATCCCCCAAAAAGTTTTGTCTTATTATGGTTGTCTTATAGCTGCTAATTACTCCCACTGCATATAGTAGTTTCTGACGACATGTAATATTTGCAATTAGAATCCTTTTTTATGTCATTAACCAGGGTTTTTTTGTCTTTTGTCTAATACTTATCAGTTATGGCATCATTCCTCTGGGTACCAGCATTGCCAAAACAATATCTGGTAGGGAAAAAACACAAGCAGTCACAGCCAAACCAATCATACCACATTTTTCTGAAATCCTGGATCAGCTTTAAAAAAAAAAAATTCTGTTTCTCAGTGATATCCATCAGTTACACCAATTGCTATAGGGAAGTTATAAAAGCATGTTTCCACAGTTAATGAGCAATCATTTCAAATAATAGGATTATGTTTTTGTCATAATCAAGCTGCCCAAGTGGTTGTAAAGCCTGTCAGATTTCAAAAACTGACTTAGTGAATGCAATGTTATAGAAGAAATGCCTAAAGCTATAAAACAAATACCATGGATATAATAAAACATTTAGAGATGATTGCACCCACAACCAGTGTGTAGTACAGATCCAAGATGTGGTTAAAATAAACAGCTGAACAACTGCTGAAATAAAATCCCTGGCCACTTTCTTAGGTACATTCTGCAAGTACAGGGTTGGATTCCCTTTTGCCTTCAGAACTGCTTTAATTCTTCATGGCACAGATTCAGATTTAACAAGGTTATAGAAAATATTCCTCAGAAATCTTGGTGTGTATTGACATGATAGCATTAGACAGTTGCTGCAGATTTGCTGCATGCAAATCAATGATGAGAATCTCCCGTTCTACCACATCCCAAATCTGCTCTATTGGATTGAGATGTGATGACTGTGGAGGCTATTTGAGTGCTATGAACTCAGGGTCATGTTCATGTTTGAGATGATTTGAAGTTTGTGACATGGTGCATTATCCTGCTGGAAGCAGCCATCAGTGGATGGGTACATGGTCAGTAAAAGATGGACAGGGTCAGCAACAATACTCAGGTAAGCTGCGGCAATTAAACAATGCTTAAGTGGTACTAAGGGACCTGAAATGTACCAAGAATATTGCTCTTCTGCTGCTGTTGCCAATCTGCTTCAAGGTTTTATGTGTTGTGCATTCAGAGATGCTCTTGTGTACACTTTGGTTGTAACAAGTGATTATTTGTGTTACTGTTGCTTTCCCACAAGCTCAAAGCATTCTGGACATTCTCCTCTGACCTCTGATCAACAAGGCATTTTCACTCAGAGTACTTCTGCTCACTGGAAATGTTCTATTTTTTGGACCAGAGGTGGTTGTGTGGGTAAAATCCAGTAGATCAGCAGTTTCTAAAATATTCAGACCAATCTGACTGGCACCAACAAACATGGCACATTTGAAGTCTCTTAACTCACCTTTCTTGCCCATTCTGATGCTCAGCCTAACACCTGTTCCCATAGTGCATCTGTCACGTAATCCTTTCGCTCTTCATATTTCTCTAAATGGCTGGTGCACCATTATCTAAGCAGTTCACAGCCCAACAGTTGTACTATAATACATACTGACATTTACCTCAACATCTCCTATATTTAGCGCACTTACACTGTGTTTTAGAAGTGTGCACAGTTGCACACCTTGTTGCGTCACCCTGCACCGCTCTTCTGGAGGCTTTCTGCTTGCTGTGCAGCGTGTGTGTTTGACAGCTTGCTGAAACAAAATACATTTGATGCACAAGTGTTTGCAACCTTCAATTAACACCTGGGAAACATGAAGGCGATAAAAGAAGATAGGGATTTTTCATGAAGACAAGGATAATCTAGTTTGGGAAAACTTTGATCTTACTTTTGCAGTTTTGGCAAAGTGTTTTGTCAGTAATATTACCATCTGCTCAATGTCATAACTGTTTACTAAAGTAAAGGCATACTTTTATCTGCATATACTCAAGAGTATAGGTAAAGAAACAAGCTTATATAAAGCTCATCTACTGCAATGTGCCTTCCATTATTCTACCACAATATACAGTGAAGTGAAAAAGTGTTTACCCCTGTAAACACTTTATAAAGCCTTTTCTAAAGCTGTGGGATTCCAGCAAACCACCATCAGAGTCATTATCCACAAATGGAAAAAAGACAGAACAGTGCTGAACCTTCCCAGGAGTGGCCACCCGACCAAAAACACCACAAGAGCACAGCGACAACTCATCCAAGAGATCACAAAAGACCAAACATCCAAAGAACATGACTACACCATAAGAAAGAGACTGGGCAAGAATGGCCTATATGGCAGAGTTCCAAGATCAAAACCACTACTGAGCAAAACTAACATAAAGGCTCGACTCAGTTTTGCCAGAAAACACTTTGATGATCCCAAAGACTTTTGAGAAAATACAGATGAGACAAAAGCTGAACTTTTTGGAGGGTGTGGGTCCCATTACATCTGATGTAAAAGTAACATAGCAATTCAGAAAAAGAACATCATTCCAACAATAAAATATTGTAGTGGTAGCAATTCCACCACTGAATGGCTTAAGCCAAACCAAAAGAACGACTTTGGAGGGGCCTAGTCAAAGTCCTGACCTGAATCAGTTGAGATGCTGTGGCATGACCTTAAAAAGGGCTTTCATGCTTGAAAACCCTCCAATGTGGTTGAATTACAACAATTCTGCAAAGATGAATGGGCCAAAATTCCTCCACAGCGCTGTAAAAGACTGATTGCAACATATCGCAAATACCTGATTGCAGTGGTTGCTCCCATGGGTGACCTAAACAGCTATTAGGTTTAGGGGACAGTCACTTTTTCACAGAGGGCCATGAGGCATTGAATTATTTTCCCCTTAATCATAAACACCTTCATTTAGAAACTGCATTTTGTATTTACTTGTTTTCTCTTTGTCTAATATTTAAATTTGTTTGGTGATCTGAACATTTAATTGTGACAAATATACAAAAAAAAAAATAGGAAATCAGGAAGGGGCAAACACTTTTTCACACCACTGTATTGTTGTCTAAGTAAATAAATATTAAAACATTTCAACATATCCCCTCTTAAACAAAAGCTGGATAATTAAACAAGAAAAATCTTTGATATTAACTGTGACACCATCACTGCATCACCCATAGTGGTTAACTGATTAACTACTACAGGGTTATTCCCAACTCAAAATGGCTCTCTGGGGAGTTATATTGCCCAACAGTGAACCATAATTTTTCCATGTACAATAAACATAATGACTCTACCTTATTTGACCGATATCTGTCATCTCTCATTTTTACCATTAGCCCTTACTGTGGATTGCACACAAATCCATTGGCAGGTCATTGGAATTAGAAAAAGGAATTAAACTAAAAAGACAAAGTAAAATGGGTGAACAAAGGAGGCACTGTCCAAAAGATATATCTCAATAAAAAATTCTGAGATTATTGCACCCACACCAGAAGACGTCCACGATGTGAAACCTTATTAGAACAAGGCTGGATGCCCTTTTGCCTTCTGCCTTTTTTTTTCAGTCGAGCCTGTAAACATTCTTAAGAGATTTTGGTCCATGTTGACATGATAGCATCACACAGTTGCTGCAGATTTATCAGCATTACATTTACATTCATGATAAGAATCCTCAATTCAAATTCATGCCAAAGGTGCTCTGTGGGATTGAGATCTAGTGACTGTGGAGAACATTTGCGTTAGAGATTATTTGATATTTGTGACAGAAGAAATCGAGACTTAGACCACATCTAATTTGTCTAATTTTGGTGGGCCCATGTGAACTATGGCCTCAGTTTACTGTCTTTAGCTGACAGTGGCACCAAGTGGCACCTGGTGTGGTCTTCTGCTGCTGTAGCCCAAATGCTTTAAGGCTGGACATGTTATGCATTCAGAGATGCTCTTTTACAAAACCTGGTTGTAATGAGTGATTATCTTCCTATCAGTTTGAAGCACTCTGGCCACTTTCTTCTGACTTCTGATAATAAGACCTCTTTGCTCACTGGATGTTTTATCTTTTTTGACCAATCCGTGTTAACTGTATAGATGGTTGTGTGGCCACATTCAAAGTCACTAAAATCACCTTTCTACCCGATTCTGATGCTTGATCAGAAGCTCAGTGAGTCATCGTAACAATGTCTACGTGACCATATGCAGGCATATGATTGCCAGCATGGGATGCATGCTTTGAAGGACAAATCAGATCTTTTGCATTTTATGGGTAAGAGTTGTGCATAGTTGTGCTGAGTAAAATATAAGCTGCAGAATTAAACATTTTAGACACCACAGTGAGCAAAAGTAATGATTCCTTTAAAGTACTCCATGTCAAATAAAACTATTTTATTATCATTACCACAGAGTCCCCTTTTAAACATCTGGCATAAAGCACATCCCATTGGTAAACTAAATCTACACAACAAACATGTGACATTTCAGCACATAGAATTTGCAAATAGTTCACCCTGAGTTTAAATGTAATTCCAGTTAATTTGTTATGCATTATTGACATTAAGGGGTCTAATACTTAGTATCATTATAAACCTTGGGTAAAGAAAGGGTGGATAATTCAATTTAATTTGGGAAACAATGACGGCCTTTGCTTCCACCTTCTGTTCTATTGAATGCTTGAAGATTCTACACGAGGACGTAGCCAGTGGGGCTGCTCCAGCCACAAAAAGAGCTTGACATCAATTCATCCATTATCAGTCCACTATCCACACTGAAATATTGTGAAAGACCCTGATCAACAATGGCATTGCAGTTTTCTACTCAAGAATGTTATTCATGTATAATACATGTGGTTAAGAACATAATTTCTGAGAATAAATAAGATAAAAATATCCCTCAAGTGTCACTTGAATAACCATTATTCCTAAATATTTGCACCATCAATATCTTATAGCTATCCATCTATCTATACATATCATATATAAAGCTCTTTTTATAGACCAAGCTGAACTGAACATGACTAAAATAATGTAATATCAGTGAAGTGCCCCATTCAGATACCCGTTATGCATCATCATCAGAGTCATAAATCTAATGAGGCACGATAGCTTGTAGCCATTTTTGTGCAGCTGCATGAACACTTTTGACGATTGTGAGAATATTTACCTGAAATGCATTAATTCCTTCCACTTCCCACCCAAATACTATTCATACAGTCAGGTCATTTACATTTTTACTGAAGGCAGCAGATTTCTTTTTTCTTTCCACAGCTTTGCATTTGCTGGTATTTAGAGCAGTTCTGTAAGGTTTTGTCTTCATTGTAGAAGAGCCCACAGTTATTTATGAAATAAAATTCAAAACTTTGGATTTGAAGGGTGGGAAAGTATGTATCCTTTATGCTGAACTGAAAGAGTTCAGCTTTACATTGTACAGTAAAATAACTGTATCAGTAACTGTTTCCTCTCCATGTCTTATGGTACATTTGTGGGCTTTGGAATCTTTTTTCCATCTTTCCCCTCACTGAAGAATATTAAGTTCTCAGAAGTATGTAGCTGCCTGCGCGCTGACACTCAGCAATTTTCTGATTTATTCATTCTAATTGAATCATTTGTTTAGATTATGTCAGCGGAAAATCTGTGGCCTTCTACGAGCCGTGGAATATGATTAGAAGTTGTAAGAGGAATCGTGATCAATAAAAAAAAATAATAATTTATAACATTAAAAACATATTTGGGTTTACACAGATACCAATGCTGAGAGTGTCAGTCACTACAACAATGGTGCAGTTTGCTGCTCTTTAAAACTAGTCCCTGACAAGTGTGCCCAACAATGCAAAAAACAAAACAACACAAAAAAATATTAATGAATTAACATGTTTTTGTGGGAGTGCACAGTAGTAGACTCATACAGGGTGTTTAGTAATAATTCTACTCCATCTGGTATGCTGATACCTTAAGGTTGTTTGCTGCTGTTGCATTTTCTTGTTATACTTTTTTCCCACAATATATAAATGTACTTTGTCAAAGGCTAATGCTCATATTAAACATGTACAAAGTTTAAAATATTAAAGGTTAGAAGGTGTACAAGTTCTCCATGTGAACCCAAATCTCACAAAACGTCCAGACTGCTCTAAATGCTCAATTTAAGACAGATTTTTCTAGAGAGGACATATCCTAAATGTGGTAAGCACAGACACCCCAATCGGAAGATATCTGGCTTAGAATGCGGGTGATCTTAAAGGGAAGTGAGCCAAAAGTGAGCTAGTTTCAGATGGTGGATGAATGACACTACCACAAGGCCCAATTTAAGTTAAATAGGACTATTTTAGGACTACTATGACTACTATGACCCAACAACCTACTTAAGTAGAGACCAAGACCAAGATTGCCAACATTTGGCAATCAGTATAATAGACACCCTCAAGCAAGATGTGGTAAGATGTATGGCAGCATTTATATTGATGTTGTGATACATAATCCCTGGCACGTTATTGTGCCAATGTTTGAAGCTCTAGTTCTTAGTGGCACGATCCAACTCACACAACTACTCCCCACTGCTACCTACACATAACCGGGCAAACAGTAAATCATTTTTTAAGCCATAAAAGGTGTATATTAACTTTAACTTGAGAAATGATTCCCTTCAAAGCTGCTAGACTCCACTGACAAAAAATATTTATATATTATTTTTGTAGAACGCAGGAATTTCTGGTCTGATTAGCAACTTCTATATTTTGTAAGGTAAAATTGCAATGCAAGTCTGGTGGCTTTAAAGATAAAATGCCCTTTGACTCCCAGTCAGAAAGGGTTGTCTGCCAGACAGGTAAGGCATTGAAAACATAAATATAGCTTTACCTGAATTGATAATCCAGCTTGGGGCCATGCACACCACTATAGGTAATGCACTGGCAATGGGTAAGTACCTCATATAACCTAGGGTGACCAACCGTCGTCTTTTCCCCGGACATGTCCACTTTTCACGTTCCGTCCGAGACGTCCTGGGGGATTTTCAAGATTGATGAAAATGTCCGGATTTTCCTACAGAGGACCCATATGTGTGACGTCATCCCCGAGCTGCGGCTTTGTGAGTTGTTGTTCTGCGCTCACAGACCAGACAGAAAGCGGGCAGCAGCGCGCCTGGTGATGTTTAAAAGATGCCAAAGCACAAATGCAGCTTTTCAGAAAAACTGCAAGAGATATTTCCCTCGTACCGTCCCGGTACTGGTAAGTTTTCTTATATGAGGCCTTATTTCTGTACCATTATTTAATTCCAGAGGTTTTTAAGTTATTTTTTGCCCTTGTTGACTTGTAAAAGCCTATATGACATTTTTTGTTTTACCATTCATTACCCGCACAGAGAAGGCATCGTTTAAATATGTTAAAATTTTCTTATTTTCTTTAAGCAAACAGTATTATTAAAGTTCTTCATGACTGGGCCAAGTGTCCGTTTTTTAGGAAATCAAAATATGGTCACCCTAATATAACGCCACTTCAGATAAAATGAACTGAGTGAAAATAGCGAAAATAGTGAAATGGTTAATCTGTCAAATATCAGAATAAAATCTGTCAAGTTTTCAAGTTTTCCTGAAAAATAAAATAGTTGCTAACTCAGAACCCTACTGCTTTTAAATATGACCCATAATTTTTTTTTGAATAATTTGCATTGTATGTCATTCTCTTCAGCCTTTTCTAATAAAAGTGCTTGTTATGTCACACACGTACTTTGGTTTTTAAGAGAACGTTAACCCATTTTGAAGAAAACTAACACATACTGTGTATTGCCATTCAGCTTAACAATACAGAGACAATTGATTTTTATGATTTTTGGTCCACATCGCCCAGCTTAGCCATCAAAGTGACAGCTGAGCTGTGACAGTGACTGTGGTTGAGACAGTGAGAAAAGCAGCGAGTGATGAGTTTAACAGCTTGTTCAAAAAAGCAAAATGGATTTTGTTGAAAGACAACAGCTGCACTCACTTTGTTTATTGAAGGCTGACAATATTGTCGAAAAAGGACTCATTTCTCTCAGAAAATGAAGGAGTAAACAGTGCTATCCCATGCTAATGGTGATTGGCATTCTTCTTTAGTGCTAATAAATTGATAAATAAATAAGAGCTTAGTATAAAATTGACAATGGAACCAAATACAAACCCATTATGCTATTAGGGCACCCAAAACCCAATTCACTTTCTATGATATAAAAAAATGCAAAACTGCCATTTCTGCAGTGGTTTGCAGTAAGGTTTATATCTTCCAGCTGACTGAGGCTTTTCTGTGTAGAGTTAGAATTACTTGTTGTCTCTGTGTCTCCCTGTGGATTCTCTTTGGGCATCCTGGCTTCTTCCAAAATACTTTTTTTTTTTTTTTTTTTTTTTTAAATTGGTGACTCTAAATTGGCCGCAAGTGTAAACGGTTGTCTGTCTCTCTGGTAGAAATGTGAGAGACAGGTGACCTGTCCAGGATTGTCCCTGCCTCTCACCCTGCTGCAGGTGGGATATAATAAGCACATAAGAAAATGGATGGATGGACATAACAATTATGATTATTCTGTAAGAAACGAGATGCACGAAGATTCATGAAAAAAATGCAGTTTAATGGTATTAAAGCAACATTAATCAAAATCAAATTGTGGGAAACTTCAAGGTTCCTATTCTAAGTACTCCCAGCCACATGGGGCAAATACTGCCTGAGCTGAAGCAACTCAAAAGATACTGGTCAGAACTGATCAGACGGGCACACTCTGTGAATACTTAATATTCACTACAAGTTAATTGCTTCACTGATGCTATTTTGTCCCCACAGAGGCTGGCATTGAATACAATGAGAGAAGCAACTGAAACATAGAGGCAGCTGTCTTTATACAAATTCCAGTTTGTTGAAATTAGGCATCAAGAAATAATTGTTTAAAGCATGTGCAATTTATGGTTACTCATGTTACAAAGTCCATGCTAATAGAAAGGTTTGAAGGTTTATCTGTTGGTATATTTTCTGGTGTTTTTTTAAAAAAAACAAAAACACTTTTATAAAGACACCCTTTGTATTTCCATTTTTTCCTCCAGCAGGGACATTTTATTCATTTCATTCCAATATTAACACTTGAGTGTGACACAAGGCTGTCTCGGGGTAGTTTCCACCATGTGTACATTATATCAGCACAGGCTGGCAAGGCTTGACTGGGGCCCGCATGCAGGAAATGCAGCATCTCAGCCAGAGGCAGTTTTCATGGGAGTATGTGTTCCCAGATCTCTTCATCATCTAGAGCGTGGTAGACGTGTGTGTAATGGTCTTTCTCATGCCTCACTGCAGACTGTCTTCAGTCTGAGAAAACTACATACAGATTTGGATGACGGGAGGGTTGACAAACACTCCTTTACAATTCCTGGCTGGTCCAGTGGCCTTTTCACTAATAGATGCCCAGGCTGTACCTAAGCACGTACGCATGAATCCATATCCCTCGTGTGTGTGTGTATACTGGAGTATATGCACAAAGAAAGAGGCTCACAGAGTAAGTTTGGAGCTTTTCTTCACTGTTTGGCATCTGTCAACTTCAAAGTCAGGGTGACAATCAGTATGGGACAAGCCAAATTGCCAGTTGTCCAAGAGGTGTTGAAAATAAGCGTGCCTAAAAAATCACTCACTCAACCATTCCCATGGTTACCATCAGGAATGGGAGAAACACTGGCTCTTTTTAGAGTTTGATAAGTCCAATTTCACGAGTTTCAGATGTCTCCTTGAAAAAAAAGTGCCATAACAAGATTCGACTTCTCTCTTCACTATGGTCAATCTTACAGCATCTTGGCAATCGATCTGTGCAGCTCAGCCAAGCTGCTTGATAAGAAGTGCTCAGACTTCCCATAGACAACTGATTACGTTTTGTGGCCAATGCCCACAGAACATAGTCTCTTTCTTGCTTGACATCAGTCTATTACAGCCATCATCAGTAAGCAGCTGTAATCACCAACATAGGTGTTGTGGGAACGATAAGGATGCAAAGAGCCACCAAAGACAGGTTCTGAACACTGAAGATCAATACATCAACTAACAACATCGACCTCATGCCTGTCAACAGTATTAGGAAAAGGTGTGACATGGAGCTCTCAAGATAAACTGGCATATGTGACTATGAGTGTTTCAACTATACCAGGATGTTTCTCAATCTAAAGCACTTGATGCACACCAGGCTGCTGACCACCAGACAGAGTTTGGCATTATGAAAGCTTACCGAAAAGATTTTTTTGCAACGGTTACGCTAGCTAATGCATGATTATTAGCCTACTGTTACCATCTGAACAAATGAACAACTATTTGTTTATAAAACTCCACCATTTCCCAAAGAATTTGGTTATTTGAGGCAATAGTTAGGTGCAAAAGGAGGTATTATTCATTTTAAATTAATCATTTAACTAGACTATTTGTAACAATAAATAACAGCACAGGGATTAATGTAGCTACCTCTCCAGTAAATGAACAAAATCAGACTGCACAATGTTAGACTGCAGCTGTAGTCGCTGTTCTCCTGTGCAGCTTCAGTGAGTTCATTGTAGCAGTACATGTACCAGTTATCCACATGTTCAGGTTCTGAGTTTGCTGACCTCATAGCTCATCTCTGCTTCTTCTGCTCATCTCCAGAGCAGAAGAACTATCGACCGCAACTATGTTTCCTCACAGTGGAGACTGAGTCTGACCGACTGAAACGGGGATACATAAAAGACCATTTCTTTCTCTAAAAGATACAATACACTGGATCTATGCCCTAGGGCTACTTATTGGACCTCAAACTCACCATGTTTACTTTTTGTGGACCAGAAATGTACAAAGGTGGAGTCTTTAAAAAAAAAAAGTGTTCAAAAGACTTATAAAACCCTATTTCATAAGTATGCCTCTACTACTTCCATAGGTTCTGCTAAACAAATGCATTTGACTAATTGGATCATCAGCAAGTGTGAGCACCTCTAAAAAGCAGAATGCCAAGGAAGAGAGACAGCAGCAATCATCCAAAGCAACTGTTGCTGCCCATCAATCTGGAAAGGGCAAGAAGGTCATTTCCAAACAATTCTATATCCAAAATTCCTTAGTGAAAAGGATTATTCACAAATGGAAAAGATTCAAAACACTTGCTTCCCAGGAGTCGACATAATAAATTCACCCCAAGGTCAGTACACACAAAACTCTGAGAAACTGCAAAAAATCCAAGAGTTGCAGGATTGACTCTTCTCTCTAAAACCTGGACACTTTGCAGTCATTGAGTTAACAGTGAGCTTCTTTGTATGCCAAAGTATTCTAGAGTCAAATGTGAGGTCATCTGTCCAACAGCTAAAGCATGTGCAAACCTGGGACAATGATCCCAAGCACAGCAGCATTTAAGAGCTAAGGTGTTGCAATGGCCAAGACCTCAAATTGATTGAATTGATATGGTGTGACCTAAAGAGAGCTGTGTATAAATGAATGCCCCTAAAATCTCCATGAACTGAAGCAGCATTCTAAAGAGTGGGCTAACATTCCTCCACAATATGATACTGATAAAGTCATACAGGCTTCTGGGCCTGGGGCTCGGTCACTCTGGCACAGCTGGCTGCCGGCGGTCTTACTTGGTCTCTTGTGCTCTGAGGGTCTCTGGATGTCTGGAGCCTGGATCTCCTCCATACCTGCTTCATGCCCTGGAGGACGGGGTTATGGCCCCCCACACCCTCTAGCAGATCATTACATGAAGGAACCTTTTAAATACAAGTGCGCTCATGCTCACAGGTGTACACACGGGTGCTCACACACACAAACTACACCCTTTTTGGCTCCTACCTCAAAGCACACTGTGCGCTGTCGATCCTACGTGCTGCACAATAATATTCAATATTTAGTATTTACTGTTATATTCACATAGATCATGGCGATGATGTTGTTTATTATATTGCTCTTTTTTTTTTTTGCTTGTTTTCTCTTATTTCTTTCTCAACAGGTGATCCGGGCGATTGATATATATATTTTTTGTCTGTTTGTTTTTGTTTTTTGCCCTTTATCACCATTCCTCTTCCTGGCCTGTAGGTGTAAACCGACTGCGGAGTCCTGGCCTGACGAGTTAGCTCTTCTGTGTTGTGTCATCCGCTTAGCCAGAGGTTCCCAAACTTTTTCTGAAAATGCTACATCCAGATGAACAGAATCAACTTTTTGAGATTTTTGAGATTACACTTACCTGAATGATTGAGCATGCAGTAAGACAATTAGCCAGAGGTTGCTTGCTTTCCCCGATGTATAAATCATGGCACTCCTTCTGGCACCTAACAGCGAACACTACATTACTCTGTTTGTGCTGGGGGGACCTGATCCTTGGGGTAGATCTGTTTTTGGCGCAACGTGTTTGGGGTTTGAAAGCCACAAAGATGCAGTGTTTAGAATGGGTCTCAGCTGTTCCGATACTCCTGACACATAAGAGATCACAGTTTTCGCTTAGGCAGCAGAGCTGCAAAATGTATTCTTTATAAAGTTGGGTAAACTTGTAATCAGCTGAGACTGAAGAAGTTACTTGGATGAGTGGCGAAATGTTTCAATGAAAACTACATCCAGATGAAAAGAATCAACTTTTTGTGACTTCTACTCTATAATTTTTTTAACCTTAAAAGCAAGGAACAATAATGTTTTAAAGATTGCATAGCAATTTAAGCCTGATAATTATTTTTATCATCCAATATGTACAAAACAAAGTGGATTATTTCTAATAACTAAGAAAAGTAGACAGTATTCATATCTGAAAACCAGGGTTTGTTTGTTTGTTTTAATCATTTTAAAATTTAAAAGAAAATTTAAAAAACAAACAAACTTTCGTCTCCTTAACAGGAACCTTAATCGCATTAATACAGTGTCATTATTAAAAAAGAATTTGTATTGCAAATGAATATAAAGTCACATTTTATACTCCAAATGGTGCTGAATTCTGGGGAATCTGTCATACAGAAGGTAGAGAGGCTCATCTGCTAATCCAAAGGTCAGTAGGTTCGATCTCTGGGTGACTGTGGCTTGTAGTGCGAACGATTTAAGTGGTGTACAATACTAGAAAAGCACTAAATAGACTTCAGTCTATTTACCATTCCATTTAATTACATCGAATTTTCTACTGCAACATAGGGCTTAAAACAAACTGTGTTTATTTAAAATTTGCATTGAAACATTTATGGCAACCATTGGCAAAAGAATGTAATCAAAAAAATGTAATCAACGCATGCACTAAACTGTCTATAGAAGCTGTGGTAAACTGAGAAATTTCTATGCATTTTTCTTTCTTTGGGTTAAGGTTAGGTTCTCCTTTCTTGTCGAAAATGCAAATTATCCTGAGACCTGAAGGACTGCGGGAATAGCTTTAATTGCAACTGCTTATCCCTATGAAGGGTCCTTTGAGGAAAAGAGTTGGCATTAAGCATAAGGCAGTCACAAGGTTTGCACAAAAAACTGACAGACAGTCCCAACTATGGGCAATTTAGAAACTCCTTACTGACCTGCATGTGTTTGAACAGCAGGAGGAAACTGGAGCATCAGGAAGAAGCTCACTCTAGCATAAGCTGAGCACACTGAAACCAGGCAATAAGAAGTGGAATGCAGTTATCCACACAGTATAAAACACTAAATACCTTTACCAGTTAAATTTGCCTGAAAATAAGGTTGAAAATTCTCATGTTTAGACTGTGTGCACGATTACATCTTTTGCATAAGTTAAAAAGTCTAAAAAAATAAAACCAACAGTATACTGTAAAAAAAAATTCAGACAAGTAAAAAGTTTAAATATATGTATAAATACCTGAATACAATGATAAACCAAATATATAGACAGAGTACACAAAAGAAAAAAATTCAAACCTAGTTTTTAATGGACTGAAATTCCCACAGCTACAGTGTGAACATTTCACTTTCATGCTGAAAAATTATTCAGGCTCAACAGTGTAAATCACTCTTGAGCTCTGACACTCTTATTAGCAAAGCTCAGAGTACAAAACACTTAGGAACCTGCTTACCATTTTTCATCAGTTTAAAAATCAAAAACTCAAAGGCACTCTCTTTTAAATAACAATTAATTGCCTTTTTTGTTTGGCACAGTTATGTTTAACCTAAAAATCTCTGTCAGGGAGTTAATACTCTAACTCCTTTGGTGTTGGGGTGTTTGTTTGTTGGTCTGTTTTTGTGTTTTGAGTTTTTTTGAGTCTATAGATGCGTATCCTTGTATCCTCCGTGTATCCTCCTACTCAAATGTTTTTCAAGGCTGCATCAACTCTTACTATCTATTGTTAATTCTATGACTCAAATTGATGATGATGTTTGTGTTAAAAACACAGCAGACTGAGTCTTTTAGTGCCACTAACTCCCCCAGAGTCTGAAGCTTACAAGAGTCAGCTGATCATATCAAGACACGCAATGCTCAGATAAACTGCAAAAAACCCAAGAGCTACATCTCAGACTACAGGCTTTAGTCAGCATGTAAAATGTTAAAGTTCGTGACAGTACATTTAGAAAGAGACTAAACAAGTATGGCTTGTTTGGAAGGGTTGCCATGAGAAAGCCACTTTTCTATAAAAAAAAAAAAGCATGGCAGCAAAGTTGCATCTGAATAGAGATCTGGAACAAAATCCTTTGGACAGATGAGACCAAAGTGGAGATGTTTGGTGGAAGCCAAACACACGCAGTTCTGCACCAACACCTTATACCAGCTGTCAGCCACAGTGGTGGAGTGTTGATGAACTTCTTGGGAGCCAGAGAACCTGGACACTTTGCAGTCACTGAGTCAACCATGAACTCCTCTGTATACAAAACGTATTCTAGAGTCAAATGTGAGGCCATCTCTCCACCAGCTAAAAGTGGCTGAAACTGGGTCATGCAACAGGACAGTGATCCCAGTCCCACCAGCAAATCTATAACAGAATGGATGAAAAAGAGAAGAATCAAGCTGTTATAAAAACCCAGTCAAATTTCAGGCCTCAACAAGAGTGTAGTGCTGTGACAAGACAGCTGTGCATAAATGCCCACAAATCTCCTTCCTCTTTTCTACTAGTAGCTACTCTGCTCAGCTCAACTCAACTTGGTTTTTAGGGTTTTCTATTATGTGGTAGCACCTGGTACCAGGTACATGAGTCATGAAAGCAGCTCCTTCACAAAAATCAAAAATGTCAGCTCTGAAACCCAGCAACGAGGGAAATGGCAGCACAAAAATCAACGTTGTGGTTCCCGAATAAGACAAAAGGTATGCCATTGTATCAACGTCCTCCATTACTGTGTTGTGTTTGTGTTGCATACAAATTACATCATGGGACTTTTCGGCTACATTGCAATAACAACCCTACACACATCGAGGATGTACTCAACTGTAATTAAAAATGACCGAAACAGGTCAGAGTTGAGCTGACCCAAGCCAAGTAGATACTAGTGGAAAAGCGGCATTAATAAACCGAAGCAATGTTGTAATGAAGAGTGGGCCAAAGTTCCTCCACAACAATGTGAGAGACTGATAAAGTCATACAGAAAATGATTACTTCAAGATACTGCTGGTTAAAGGTGGTTCTACAAGCTCCTGAATCCTGAGGTGGACTTAGTATTTTTAAGGGTTTGCACAGACTGTGTTTTCTTGCTTTTATATAACCTAACTTCAAAAAGATAGAAAGACATTGGCAGTTCTTCTGTTTAATTAGCCTACTTTCTTCTACATCATCATCATTAAGGACACTTCCAGATCACTTTACCTTCATGAATTCAGTAAGGGTTTCCAGTAAAACACATGCAACAGTGGCTTAAGTCTGAATAATGGAGAAATTAGTTCAGGGCACTTGCGTGTTTTAATACAGTTATTGATACTATGTGTCAATATAACCCTAATACTGCAGTATCAATATTTTGTCTCAACCATTACTATCCAGCATCAACTGAGATAGTTTGGTTCTTGATTCAAGAAAAAATTACTTGTGTGAATTTTCACATAAAATTTACAAATAACAGAATATAACTCCCCCGACCCCACCACCCACCACACCACACACACACACACACACACACACACACACACGCGCACACACACACACACACCAAACTACAAATAATAATACCAAATAAACACTAACAGCTATTTTATTCAGCAGATATTAACTTTAACAGTAATGGCTGTTACTGCTGGAGATATCGTGATGTGCAGAGCTTTCACATTTTTATTCCTAATTATAAATTCCATTAAAATTCAAATGTTCAATCTGTAATGACTCCAGCAGGGTGCATTCATAAGTTGTCTTTTATATTTGATATGCCATTTCCCTTTATATAAACTAAACAAGTTCTTTTATTAACAAGAACTTAAAAAGACGAACTTAATGAGCTGTGAGCAAGTAATCATTACAAAAATAAATAAATAAACAAATGAAAATTAGCGAATACATTCAAGATTTCTTTTTTTATTATTTGGCTCCACAAATGGAAAAATTGTGTACAAAAGGTAAGATTTGAAAATGCAACTGCAAATGGTAACAGTGCCACTAGACGAAATGTCACTAAATGCTGATAATCACACTTATGAAGCCGTTTTTTCACTTCAAATAGCCAAACATATTTGAGGTTTGGACACTTATTCAGAGCTCTGTTGGCTTGCTACTGAAATGAAGCAGCAAAGAAGTTAAAGAGTTAAATGTCAGTTTAGGATGAGACTATATGGGTGCCATAAGACCAACAATTTTAAATATGTTATTTTTGCTGTACTAGTAAGTAGTTTTTTTTTTTTTGTTTTGTTTTTTTTAAAAGCAATTGCATAAAGCAAGCATTCTGCCGTTTTCTATTCTAGCATTTTCTTGTCCTTTCTTTTTCTTTTTTAGGAAACCTGCATCAGTGGATTCTGTGAACTGAAAACTTGCTTTCTGCTAATGGTACATTGAATTGTGAGGGAGACAATTTTCAAGCTGTTTGTTTTCATGTTTGTGCAAAAACATATGGCTATTATAAGAGAATCTTCATATAACCAAATAGAAATATGCAAACAAACAGCCTGTGAAATACATATGTACTCGTGTTCAAACACAGCCACCCGCAGACACACGCACACAGAGAAACACAATTGTGGTTGGCATGTAAAGAACACTGGCAGATGGTAGAAGGTCTGGATCTTGATTCTAGATGGACGTTTATCAACTCTTGAAGATACAGAAATTATGTTACGGCTGATTTGCATTGAGAATGAGTTGCTTGTATTTGGCGACATGAGATCAGAGTCATGGCAAAATATAATTATAGTGTAAAACAATATGATTATACAAGATAACACAACATCTAGTTCCCCGAAACCCTACAGAGCCGGCAAACAGCTGCCGTAAATAATTTGTGTTTAATGCAGGAAAAACAAGCTGCAAAGGGAAATACAACATACCATAACAAATGGTAATAAGGAGTATAATCAATAATTGCTGCTGATTTAAAAGTTATTTAAATCACTTCTCTGAGAAATCTAATCTATATTAATATAAAATGTATGTCTCATGGTCTTGTGCATCTTTAAAACTTCTTTTTTTTTTTAAGATGATGAATGAGTCAACATGAATCAATGCAATGCTTACTCACAGAGAAGCAAAACAACACAAGCAAGAAATCAGGCAGTAAAAAGATTGCACTCAAAAAAACAGAACGCTAAGACCTGAATCTGAAAATAATTTGTGCAACATTTTTACATGGAGACTGCATGTCATAAAACCACATCATCATTTGTTGCATGGTATTTTTTAGATTATATTAACATCATATATTTAAAATTTATCTTTATTTTGGCTTGTCTGTCGTGTTCAGGGTAAACCAGCTTGTTTAATTTATCAAGGAAATGATCAAAAAACAAAAATCACACTAGCAAATATCAGAAGTAATATCAGAAGAAGAAGAGAAGCAGAGAAGCAGAGAAGCTCCAAATGCAGCTCAGTTAGAGAGTCTCTACTGTGTTGTGCCATAATCTACTGCCAGGCTAGTTCGTCTTTGTCTCTGCTTAGAACATCACTGTGTATGCGTTGCTTTTATTGTATAGTCCAGTGTGTGCGTAAAGCCTGTCCAGTACAGTGACAAGTAAGATAAGGATAAAATGTCTCAAGCTGACAATTACTGTACTCCATACTGTAAAAACCTTTCAAATACACATTAAAACAACAGGGAAAAATATCTATCAGATCTGCATTGGAGAAAAATACAGGGGCCCACAGGGCAACCTACCCTACACCATTTTTTTTTTGTTAAAACTTCAGTATAATTTCTAATATAGTACTATATGGATAAAAGTATTGGCAATCACCTCTAGGGTTCCGTTCTGCCATGATGGGCCATCTGTGTCTTATCGCCAGAGAGATTGATCTCTCCTCTTCAAATTCTTAATGTTTGAATTCAGATGTTTTAAGTCCAGTTGCCTCCTAGAAGAATAACTGTGCCCTAGGAACTTGAGTTTCTATGGCCAAGCAGCTCCTGTAGTGTAACACGTAGGTGGCCTTGCATTACTTCCCATATAATGTAAATAAACACAGCCTCATTTTGCCTGTGTTCTATTTTTATTTGGAATATTTGCCTCTTTCTTTTGAGTCTCGCGTCACACAAAGTAATCTTTTCCCATTTTAATCTTTTCTCTGATTCTACATCCTTTGAACTCAGTAATTAAACTATACCACAGCAGATTTAAAAGAGTACAAGATTTTTTTTTAAATGCTTTATTCTGCATTTTCAGCTAGTTATTTGAGGTTGTATTTCTTTCATTTAAGGGAACACAAACAAAAACATCTACATAAGACCTGGATGTGAATAAAGAACAAGTGTTTTCTTATGGTATCAAACTACCCTCTAGCTTCATACAGCTTACAAGACCTGCAGAAAATGATTCTTTGTTGGATCTGTGAAATCTGGGCCATTCAGTGAAAGACTAAAATTTTGGGGGGTCTGATTTAGGATTGGACCAAATCAGGACAAAAAAAAAATATCCACAAAATGCCCCTCTCATGTTGAGCCAGACAGAGCCTTGCACTGTAGGTGCAGGCAGAGGCTGCATGAGCAGAATGAAATTACATGGATGATGCCGAAGCCTCTCTGGCAGTCAAAGCACAATGTGTTTCCAAGTCAAATAACATCTGGCTGACCAAAATCAAAAATTGAGACAGAACAATACAGTTATTATATGTATATTACATATAAAAGAATGGAGAAGAAAGTGATGGCCTCATAGGTCAGCATTTTGTTAATGGAGTAGCTGGATAACAGAGAAAAAAGAAGGATAGGGATGGAAAAAGCATAGGAAAATAGAGAAAATGGAAAAATACCACCTGTGAGAACGTAGCAGGATTATTATCTGCAGTTTCTGCAATGACTTACAGTACTTGGGCCAAAATGGCTCACATTTTCAAATAATAACGTAACAAAGCCCTATACCATCTTTCCATCTGTGCTGTGCCATCCCCTTGAATCTCTTTAAATTGATGTGTCCAGGTTTCTGTCTAATTAAAAATGTAATCTATTGTTCTTGGAATTATGCCCCCCCCACCCACCCACCACCACATATATAAGGTAAAAAGTATTTTTTGTTGTCAATAACATCCAACAGAACATAAAATGAAACCTGCCTCTGCAAATGCTAAAACTCCGATTTTTTGTCTGACTTAAGTCTAAACATGTCACCTTCTTGCATGAACTGAAGTACATGCACAGCAATGAAGTAGTTGGTGCAAACAATCATGTTGTCACTGGCTCACTGAATGAGTGGGCTTGGTCGAAGTGAGATGCTTCAATGAGCTGATACTAGTAAATCTTGATTTAGCTGTCATCCCCCAAATGAGCTGCTAAATCAATTTTGGCACAGGGCCGTCATTGTGCTGTGTCACTGGAAGGTTTATAGGGGAATAAAAACCATCAGAACAAGGTGAGACGAAGCATGAAATTTCATGATCCATTTTTTTCCCCCCATGTTTTAAGAGTTCGCTGCAAGGGCTACAACAGGGTCAAAATTCAAAGAAATGTATCATATACCGAATGATTGATGACCGTATCCAGTGTCATTAAAAGTGTGAGCAATCACACTGATAAAATGAAATAAATAGGATAACCAATTTCATCCAGACAGTGATAAAACATGATGTACAGAAAATTAATAACGTGTATTATAAAATGAAACTATTCGTGTTTTAATTCAAAGCCTGTCAGTTTTTTATAAGTGCAGAAATACATGGACTGAAATATATTACAGTGCTGAAGGTTTTGGACTTTTTCCTACCGCTAATGTAATTCTGTCTGGGTACAAAATCTAAATTAACACCAAAAGTATGCATTTAAATTTGGAGATTTGATTAAATTTTCTATAGAAGCTCTACTCGGGTTATTGCTTCATTCCAAATGAATACAAGCCCAATGGCGGAAAGATAAAAAGCTGCTCAAATAATGTGTTTTGAAAAGCTGGCAAAGACTGGGAGGATTTTACAGGAAATCATTTTAAACTTAATGTCCAACAAAGTGTCTGTGTTATCCCACCACCACCCCACCCTTTCTTTCAGTGTTTAATAATGGTGTGTATTTAAAAAAATAAAAAATAAAAATAAAAAGTTACAAATCCCAGAGAAAACACTACTGATGAACTGCCTAATTTGAAATCCAGGCTTTTGTTTTGTGACTCGGGACTGGGCAGTGGATCAAACCTTATGCTTAATTAAAATTTTGAAGATAAAATGATTATTGCACCGTATTAATTTAAGCAATGATGCTTTCTTTCTTTCTTTCTTTCTTTCAGAGGTCACCCAACCTCTGTAAATGCTCAAACCTTACAGTTTAGTTCAGCTTGAGCCAAGATGAGGAAAAGAGGGCACCCACAGAACTCTGTATTGGAGCCATCAGTCTTTTATTCATAGACCTGTGTGGATCAGTAGTTGCCATTTAAAGACAGGCTTCACGCTTGAAAATACCCTCTAATCTGGGCCTTATTCCAACCCAGATGAACATACATCTTCCACCACTTCTGTTTCATTGGTTTTCAATTGAATTATATTTAACAGTCAAAGACAATGTAGGTTTGAAAATACAGTTCAAAAGTAAAAGTTTCTCCCAACATCGAGACGCAGCTTCACTGTCCATGAGTACCACCTCAGTGTCATTTTAGGAACAAGGTGAATCTAGAATTTGAATACAATAACTGCTTTTTGATACTTTTTTACTGATTCTTATGACAAAAATCATACACAGCATAAAAGACGAGCATAACTCCCGGTTCTGACAAGTAAAGCCAGTGCGTAAGTTCCTTAAACTTGCTTTTTTTTTTTAATTTTAGAAGGCCACTAGGGGGCGATAGCTATGGTTGCTAAAATGGCCCACTTGACCTCTGCAAACACTGTTTATGTCCTCAGTGCGCAGCTCGGTGTGCGTTTGGATCCCTCATCATCGTCACATCTGGTTTAGAATGTAACGATAGCATCAAGATGATGAGTGCAAAAAATCTTGAAGCTTCAGAACAGCACTTCAAAAACCAGTGAGGGATGTCACGGATTTTGTATTTAGCAGTCATACTACAACAATCAAAACAAATTTTCTAAAAAAGTAAAATAAATCAAGGCATTTTTTAATTGAAACAATAATCTAATATTGTAGGCATTAATATATTATTTCTGGTTTAAGATCTTTTTTTTCTTGTATACGTTTAAACAAAATAATGTAGGTCCCAATCAAATTTTTCATTTCATTTGCACATGCTCTCTTTCTAACCAAAGAGGAAAAAAAAGGAAACAAATGACCATACCAGCATAACATTAACAGATTTTGCCAAACTGGTCCAAAGCCAAAATGAGCTCAGGAGCAAAGGATCAACTGGGGGGAAATAAGCATTAACTTGCTAAAAGAGGCTACAACAAAGCAGATGGTGAACACCACTGGGAGAAAGGGATGTGGTGGAGCTTTGACCACATAACAGCTGCAGAATGTATCAGCTCGCTCATTCAGGGAACCACGATAGAGACAGTCAGCTAATGATAGCTGCCACCCTCTTCGTGGTTTCTTTTGTGACTAGGTTTCAACATGGACATACTCTGAATGAGACTGACACCGATAGCTTTTACCTTACAAGCCACCACATAATTGTAGCTTCACTATAAGTGATATTTTTTTCTCCTAAGTGCACAAGTACACACTCAGAAATGAGTCATGGTAGCCAAAGAAGCCAGTAAAAAGCAAACATTAGCAGCATCAGACTGAAATTAGATTTTTAAAGTATGGCTTTTATTCTCCTTCAAAAACACCACCCACTCTGTATTTTTATAAAACAAAAATAAACTAGAATCACTACTTAAATTTGAGATATATTGGTTTACTTTTTAGGATCACAGGCTCTATAGAGTAACTGACAGCATTTTTTATCTGATCTGCCTAACAATGCACTTTTCAGCATAGATCTTCTTATTCACATGCTTATGATTCATGGGTATATGATATGTATATGATTAGCAATCATCCACCATAAATCATGGGAAATATTAATAATATTTGGTGTTCTTTCCTTCCAATCTCCCCCAAACTAATAAAAATGATTTGCTTTACTTTTGAGTTTTTAAAGCATTTAATCTGCGAAGGTGCGCCCTAACAAGATTCACTAAAAGGTCAGAAGTACTTACTGTCCTAATGCCTTATTTTGTGCTTCTTGTTTGTGTTTTTTTTTTTCCTGAGACCTTTACAGTTTAGAAAATGCTCCCACAATGTGGAGTTGCATAAACACAGGTCAGTTTTTATGTTTCCAATACAAAACTTTAAAAAGAAAAGAAAAAAACATTAGGGCGTGAACTAAATTTCAGAGATAATGCAACAATGAGTGGGATGCTGAAGTGAAGGCTTGTGTTTTCTTGCATGAAAAATCATTTTCTTCTACTTTTCTTCCTCGAAATGGATATTTTTTTACTCATTTTACTCTTCTCTGAACCCTTTTACTGCTGAAACTAACCATTAAGTGAATGCGAGATGCTTTGTCCAGCCAGCACTAAACTGTAATGTTAGAGCAACAAAAAGCCAACAAAATGCTTTCCAGTGAGCATTAAAGGCTTGAAGGCTCTGAGCATCTTATTCCTGGGTCAATGTGTCTCTGTTTTGCTACTCATGTGTACCACAGAACAGATCAAATGAAATCAAATGAAATTTAGAAAACTACTTTGTTTTCACTGAACGAGAGCCAAGCTTCTGCTGTGGTTGAATTTAAAATAATATCCCTGTCAGTACCTCCCGCTGATTGGGAAGGACAGACCTGGTAGTGTAATCTGTGACATGAGTCAACACATTATGAACACATCTGCTGCGTAAATGAATAATGCAATCATCTGACATGGCTTTTCTGTGATCACAAATGATCTTTTTCCCCAAATGCTTGTCAAAGCAGCTCCCTCTTCTGTGAAATGCACTAAAATCTTCTTGAGCAGCAGCTCCTGGTCCCCATGTACCGTTACATAAGGTTCAAGTAAAATATTCATCAGCTTCTCTGGACCACATCTGTATGCAGCTGAGTGCTGAGGAAACACTTTTTAGAAAACCTGCTAACTACACCAGGGTGGCTGCTGCTGCCTTTAAAGTGGTTTGTGTGCAAATGCGCATTACTTTTGTACGAGACTGTTTCTTTGTGTGAAGCATTTATATAGCTGGTATATTTGAGTGCTGCAATTTTGCACATGGTTTATGTATGTAGATGTGCACACAGATGCATAAGCATGTGTACAAGTTGGTTTTACTTCACCAGTATGCTGAGTTGGTAGTTGTGTACATACTTTGCCTTCTTTTAAATCAAGCATTTATGCCTAGCAGCAAAGCTAGTAGACACAGTCTTCCCTGAACTCCTTCTACTTATTATTATTATTATAATAAGTAGACTTTTTTTTTCTTTGGGGGAAGTGCGTGTGCCCTGATGCAGCTCCATCAGGGCCAGAAGAACGGGCTGGCATTTGGCTGACCTATGGATCCCTGGGAAGCTATAACTCAAAGTCTTGGCCTAAATGACCACACACTGCTCCACGTTAAAAGTTTGCTGTTAAATTGTGTAACTGTAACAGTTTAGTTCAGTCTTTTTTTGGAGTGTTGCAACAGTCTTTGATTGATTTATCACTGTGTCTGTAAGTGTTTGATTTTCAGAAGAGCGATTAAAAAGTTATAGTATTGAAGATGGACTGGCTTGCTGTCAGTCTAGTGCTGCTTTCTCACCCTCCATTTGTCTGCATATAAAAAAGCAGAAGAGGGGAATGCATTGCTTATATGCATTGAGGATAAAGAGATAGGAGATCAGAGACATTCAGATTAAATATGCAAGGACAACGCTTACATGCATTAATGAAGAAGCAATGAGCACTGTGCTAATGACGAAGGATTTGAGGCTCCCATGCGAGAAAGGGATCAGGAACGCACTGCAGGAGATGCTCATTACTGTGGCCCACACCGACTCTTACCTGTGTGAGTGCACATATAGGCATACTTTATGAGATGGAGACAGAGAGAAATGCAAAGTTCATGCACAGGGTTCTGTGTGCTAGAGTATATTTTCTACTGGTGTGTACTGAACATATCCATACGGAGATGCACAAACCTATACACAGACTTTAACAAAAACATTTACACACATTGAAACATATCAAAAGAATGCACGAGACCTTGGCGTGTGTGAGGAAGTGCGTGTGTGCCATCACACTGGGTTCACACTGATTAATGCTGGGGGCCTCGAGGAGGAGGATACATCCCATGTGGTTTGTAACACTCTGGAATCAGGGAGCTTATCAAATAACACAGACTGCAGGCTGTTGCTGGGGAGTATTAGATTAACTAATACATAAATAAGCATAAAAAACAAAATAAAAGCCTCATATCCATCTCAGCAAAATCTAGAGCCGTAGCTAAATCTAAGCATTCCAGGTCATTTGCATTGATTTTATTTAGTGATGTGAATACTACTTTTCATTTTCCATTTTACATATTTTTGATTTTTAAAATTACTCAACCTATCTAGAAGTATGAGTGGTGCTATAGTATTAATGGCTTCTGTCCAGATACACTGCAGTGCAGCACACCTACACACCAGCTACCCCACACCAAACTCCTACAGTATATATCAGCTTTCATGCTTTACTTCACCTCTCACTTTTTTTTCCCCTTTTTTTTTTGGGCTTCACTCACATCGCCTGTAAAATGAACACATTTTCACAGGCAATGAAATAAAAAAGAAACATGTCCTAATCATAGTCCAGTTATAATAAAAAAGAAAAAAAAAAAAAAGAACAATCACACAGCGGAGCATCTCTCCTGCATACCGCTGGCGAATGACATCACACTGGAAGCTATTCGATAAAGCATTGCCAGAGTCTGGTCTGGTTCAGCGGTTGTCTAGGATTTGGTACTGGTGATGAGGACATTGATTGGTTGATCAAGGGGGAAAAAAAGTAGTATAGAAACACATTGTACATCATGCTCCTTTGGCTTTCATTTACATCATCTAACAGTGCAGCTAATGATTATTTTTCATTTCATTTTATTTCATTCATTCACATCCATCAGCCAATTATTTCCTAAATTATGTCGCAAATAGTAAAAATGCCCCCGGAGTTTCCCAGAGCCCAAGGTAACAACTTCAAATTGCCTCCCCTCCGACCCTCAAAACTACACTCCAGAAACTGAGATACTGAATTCATACATCAAATAAGACAAAGAAGAGTAGCAAAATAAAACAAAGCAAAAATACATGAATTAACAAAGATTTGAATTAAGCATTTGGCTTAAAAATTACAAATAACTAATCATTAATAAACTAATGAATGAATGAATGAATGAAAAATGAACATATGGTAGGCTGATCAACTCTTTTTATTTCACCAACACCCTTTGATATTTTCATGACATTTATATACAGTACTGTGCAAAAGTTTTAGGCAGGTCTGGAAAAATGCTGTAAACAAAGAATGCTTTCAGAAATATAAATGATTGTTTATTGGCCCCAAATGTATTCTGCAGCAGCACAATGACCCCAAACATAAAGCCAAAGTCATTAAGAACTATCTTCAGCGTAAAGAAGAACAAGAAGTACTGGAAGTGATGGTATGGCCCCCACAGAGCCCTGATCTCAACATCATCGAGTGTGTCTGGGATTAGATGAAAAGAGAAGGATGTGAGGAAGCCAACATCCACAGAAGATCTGTGGTTAGTTCTCCAAGATGTTTGGAACAACTGACCAGCCGAGTTGCCTCAAAAACTGTCTGCAAGTGTACCTAGAAGAACTGATGCTGTTTTAAAGGCAAAATATGGTCACACCAAATATTGATTTGATTTAGATTTCTCTTTTGTTCATTCACTGCATTTTGTTGATTGATGAAAATAAATGATTAACACTTCCATTTTTAAAAGCATTCTTTGTTTACAGCATTTTTTCCTCACCTGCCTAAAACTTTTGCACAGTACTGTATGTAAGCGTGCAGTGTTTAATAAAGAGCTGAAACAAAAGCAACTTGGTTGCCAGTACAGAAACGTGCACGAGATAAAAGGTCTCAGTTAGCTGGTTGGCAGCATACACTGTATATAAAAGATGGAAGTAACCACTGTTACATCCCATAATATTCTGGACTCCACAGTTTGAAGCATTAGTATTAGCATTTTGGTTTCCGCCATGTTGATTTTCTGGAGCCTGAGGTTGCCATGTTTGGACAGGAGGATAGACTGCTAAGTTACGAACTAACGCTAGTGTGTTTGGTCAGCTGCCAGAAATTCCACAGGTCCCGCACACCTGAATTACAGTGCTGTCTGTAAAGTAATTACATCTCTAATTGCCAAGTGATGTCAACCACACAAAGACTGTCTGTCACCCACATTAGAGGAGGCACAACCTAGTAGACAGCAATTGGCTGCAGGTGCCACCACATCTGTGAAATGAAGCAGCCATGCTGCAAACTTAACGTGCACTTTAACCAGTATCCAAATGAACATGTTATTAAAAAAGAAAAATTATATATAGTTGTTATGAAAAGGTACAATATCCATAAACATTCTTTTTACCACGTTTAAAAGTGGGAGTCTATGGGGACTGACTGGCTTTTGTGGCAACTCTAGGAAGAGGAGTTTTTGACACTTTGTATTAGCTTCACTTTTCAGCCTCGGAGGCAGCTGCTAGGACTCTTATATATAACAGAAGTTTAAATAAAAAGGCTGGTTTCAAAATATACTTGGGCGGCCCTCAATATACCCACGTGTCCTGCCCGAGTAAAATCTATGTGTGGCCTGCTGTGCTTTCATCTGGTGTTGTGTACAGTGATACAGCACTGAAAAAATGTCCAGCAGTGTGCTTCGAGTTGAATCTGCAGCTCCTCATCTAGCATTTTAGATACTGACGGTTTAAAAGAATTGATGACAGTAAACACCTGTTCTGTTGAAGTGTCCTTGGGCAAACACTGAATCAGCTGAAAGAATGTTTTTGAGTGTGATTGAGTTCCCTTTTGACCTTGCAGCATAAGCAAGAAAAGGACAGTAATAGACACAAATTTCCATGCAAGATCAAGGTGAAGGTAAAATCTGGAGTTAGGGTCTTGTATAAATATTAAAATATTTTTTTAGCCCCAAGTTTGTGTGAGGAAAAGTTCCTGGTTTTAATTATCACTGAATTTAAATCAGCCACTACCTCATCTCACTGAAAGTGATTTGTCTAATATTTAGCAAAAAGGTGTAATTACCCATGAAACCTTTTCAAACATGACAGTACTTTTAAAAAACTAATTCTTTTTAGTCAAAAAAGGTTTGTTATTTTTGTAGTGAGCCAAGCGTTAAATAGCAATCATACCTTTGGTAAAGTGAAAAAGAACTATTATGACTGCCATGGCTGACTGGCGTGATAATAAAATCTGTATTGAATAATTTATCAAATGTCCAAATGTCCACGAAGAGAACATATTTTTTTCTGTAGTGTAAACAAATGTAAACACTATTGTGATCAAGGGAAAGGCTATAGGCCAAAAATGAAATCAAGTCCTATTAATCACTTTTGTATTGTGACAGGCAATACCTCTCACTGCTTAGCAACCAGCTCCTCCAGGGCACCAGTCGGGATGAGATTTACCCAGGCATCTCCTCACTGAAGTTATGAAATTGGTCTTTGTGTGGCAGCAGATATCGAACACTTATTGTTCTCTCACATTGTTCAGCGGCTTGTACTGTTTTCCATCCGGTGTTATTAATTATTCAAACAAATACAGTATCTACGTGCATCACTGAAGCAAAAGCATATGTATTTTTCAGGCTAATACATCATTTGGAATTGATTCTATCCTATTTTTTGTGCAATTCGCACATCCCAACAAACCAAGCTAATAAGTAATGATAATCTTACCTTAAACAGGCGTAATATATTGGCCACCATGATGGAAACAGAGCTGGAGGAGGCTCCAATAACACCTACAACCCTCTCAGGTTTGGTGATAATGGGTGCCCCCCCACCGAGACATTTGACATCTGTGCCGTCTTTCTCGATCAGAGCCTGCACGAAGGTGAGAGACTGCTCCAAGGCGTGAGTGTCCCTTGAGCAGGTGTCCAGGATTCGTGCTCCCAGTGTGATGTTGGGCAGTAGATTATTGTCATTATTGATGCGGTCAAGGGCAAAGAGCATGGCCTCCAGTCTATGTATACCCTTCTCCTTCTTCAGCTCCCCACACGGCTTTCCATCGTGCCCTCTGGCATGTACTGGGAAGAGCCCACCTAAGGAGATATCCCCATCGATGCGAATAGAGTTCAAATGTGTGTGTCCTGGCCCTTTGGGTTTGGCCGCCTGAGCGGGCTTAAGGGAGGTGTAAAGAAGCAGCAGCAGCAGCAACAGAGGAGGAATCAGGCCGTTTCTTTGAGAGCCGGTCCGTTCCGGTCTACACACCAGGGGCTGAAACATGACCACGGCCCAAGCACACATCCACAGTGTACAACCAAACCCAGCAATTGGAAAACAGCAAAAGCCAGGTATTACTTTATGATGGCCAGAGGGTTAATTGCAGTACCTCTTGAAGCAGTTGGCACTGAAAAGGCTTGCTCTCATGCCTCTCCTTTCTCCCAGGCATTCAATTAAAGTAGAATATGAGCTTGGCTCTTTCACAGGATGTAATCCTGTTCTCGTCTCCTCCCTCACTCTCTCACTCCATCTTCTGACCACAGTGGTGGGCAGCTGCTCTTGTGTTTGCTGTTATTCACAGACATGCCTATGGAGATCTTTCACTTGGGGCATTAAAAAGAACAAAGGTGAACGATAAGCTTTCTTTCTGTCTCTCCTTCCCTCTCTCTGTGTCTCTTTCCTCTCCACCTCAATCAGACGTTTTTAATCTCCCCTGTCCCCCTGGGCAGGGATTTGGTATATGTCAGAGCCCTCAGGCCTGCTTAGGTCCACAGTCTTCAGAGTGAATTCCTGAAAGATGAAAAAGAGTAGAGAAGTGAGACATAGCACAGAGAAAACAGGGGCAAAAAAGCACAGGGATTTGTATTGGTCTAAGATTTTTAATACTTTTTTCTTCTTTTTTCTCAACCTTTTTACTGCAGTATTATTATGCAGAAATGAAGAGACAGTTCTGGTCCAGAACTAATTTCTTTCTCTCACACAGCCTGCCTCCGTTTACCATTCTGCTTTCAGTGGGTTGCCATGGACTCTCAAGGTTGAGAAGGCTGCAAGTCTGATCCCACATGCTTCATTTTCACCTATCAACCATGTCAGCAACACATTCAGCCACAATCACAATGATGTGACATTCTCAGACTATCATATTTTCCATTTCTCTGTCAATTTTCCATCAAATTGACAAATTGAAAAAGTACTGACATTTTTATGGTTCCACTAACATAAGACTGCGCTGACAGCATTGGTGGTAGTAATGAGGCTGCTGGTCTGTGGCGGTACTTTGCTCAGAAATTAGTATTTATCAGTCTATCAGCATTTTCACCATGATATATACGCCTTCAAATCTTATCATTAAAAATACAAGAGTTTAAAGAAACGTCCAAGGGGCTGAATAAGCTTCTCATATAGAAGATTTCCCTTTGTGCCAAAAGAACCACTTCAGCATTACCTGGATATTTCTGCTTACAACAGGCAAAATCAACTCCATATAGATTCAGTATAATATAACAAAATTCATATGTGGGCCTCAGAGTCACTTAAGTATTTCTAAGCAACAGGTTTATGGGCTGAGTTTGAAACTAACTATGAAGAGCCACTTTTATGTCCAACATCTGTCTTAAAGGAGACAATGGATGTTGAATATGGAGCTGTCAGGGAGAAGGAAAACACAAGGACCACGGAGACGATTGATAGATAGAGTAAAAAAAGAATATACGGAAGGCTGCTGTGACAGAGGAGGATGTTAGGGATAGGGTGAGATGGAGGCATATCATCTGCTGTGGTGAGCAGCCAAAAGAGGAAGACGGTCTACCTTAAAGGGGAACAATGTCATATTTCTTTTTATCCTTGGAGTGTATGAAAGCGAAAAAGCCATTTCTAGTTCCCTTCCCCCTCCCTTTAAACTACCTTTCTTCTGATTGGCTGCCCCTCACAAAATAAGATTTCTTTTTTGACCAGCATGTGGGTGGCACGTCTGTGTGCACAGCTAGGTATCAGGTATATCTGCTCACACTGACATCATATAGATAGCTATAGATTAAAAAGCAGAACATTTAGAGCAGTCAACCAAAAACATGTAGAAACAGCACTCTGAGTCATTAAAATCTTGTTTTCTTGTTATATCAAACTGCATTTGTTTTTTTGTTTTGCTGCTATGAGTGCTGTTAGATGATGTTACGAGATTCTTTGCAAATTCAGGTGTCGTAAACAAGCTCATTGGTTACATTTTAATTTAAATTTGAAGACAGATTTTTAATGTCTAAGTTGATTCCTGTGACGCACATCTAGTCATCACTACCCTGCACTATTATTTCTGCCCTCCTCCTTTTTCTGCCTGAGATAAGAAGTACACACATGCCCGACACACAAAATATGCCACTATAAACCATCTTGCATCTACACGTCTACACCTGTCTCATTCCTGAAGTTGTAATAACTTCTGAAGGAACAATCTCCCTGCACACAGTCACAAAATACAGCTGTAGACATAGGTTTTCCAGCAGAGTGGGTTGAGGCCTTGCATCGGCAACGGCGGAGATTCATTGAGAGCATATTGGAAGTGACAAGGTCCTTTGAATACACCCAACTATCTCCTACTGAGTGAGAAGTAATTTTTCAGAGTTGATTCACTGCAGGTCCACTTAAACTGCTGCAGGGCAGATGACAACTGGAAAGCCAGCCAACTCACCTTAGCCCCCATAATCAAACGCAAACCATGCAGCAGCACATCTGACATTAAAGCAAACACTAAGATTGAGGCGGGGAGTGCTGCTGCCAGCATAGCATGGTACAGATAGTCTAAAAAAATAAAATACAGGTGTAAACATTGAACAGTTCAAATAAGAAACGGTTCTGCAAGGCTGCAGATTTGAAGATAGACGTCATCAAACTTCTGCTTGAACAGAAGAAAAGCTGTTTGGGTGACAGCTCCTATGTCTTATTCAGACTGAAGAAAGCCAGTTAATCTGTAGAAGTAGCTCATGTGCAACTGAAGGAAGAAGATCTTATATCTCACAAGATTACATGAAGTATTATCTTGTTAATCAGCTTGTGTTGTCTTGTTACAGATTAATATCTTATGGTGTTTCATCTTTAGCCGCAGTGCAGACAATTCTTTCTGATATTTGAGAGATCTCAGGGCATTCAGGGTGGCCTGTCTTAGAATTAATCATCTCAGACGCAATCACCATTCAGCCAAAACTATGAATTCTGTTTTAATGAAGCATTGCGGTTACAACAAACCACTTGTCAGACTTCAGTTCAGCACGATAAGTAGTGACGTAGAATCTCACAGAAAGCACAATCAGTGTTTTTACTGTGTGGCTTATAAAAACATCTGGAATGTACTCCATGTAATGCACAAAATCTATGTTCTGCCTTTATTTTATGGAATTCCGCTGTTTTCATTTTCAGAAAAAAAAAAAAAAAAAAAACGTACTGAATGAAAGTACAAAATGTGTACACATTCATAGATGAGCTCTTAATAGCATACCTCAAAAACCATACAAAGCACAGACTTATGCAAAACAACCAAAATGTTTACCAGCTAGAAAATGTCAAAGACAGCTGCAGGAATTACTGGAGATTCATATCAGAGAACAACCTTTCCTCAGGTGCAAAAGCATATTTCAGAGCAGACTATGTATTCATTTCAAAAGGCCATCAACCTTCAGGCAAATCAGTGTGTAATGTTAAACGGCCTTGCAAGCGACAGTGGAAGCAGTAACTCCTTAATACTGATAAACCCAAAAATGTTAGCAATAATATATTTTCAAGAATTTCAACTTCTTGCAATAACCCTACACAAACAAGATGGTCAGTTATATATACAGGGTTCAATTTAAAGAGAGTTCTAATGGAAATATTCTAAAAAACAACAACAAACAACAAATAATCTGACTTTAAGTGGGAACAGGAAGGAATGAGATGGTGCTGATTTCACACTGTAATCTAAATTAGCCTCTATACCATAACATTTGTCCTGCTGTTATCACAACTAGGCCTGGTTGTGGAAAACCATGTTATTTTTTCTGAGATATGATTATTAATAATCACCGGAGAGTTTTCGTCATTGAAGCTTTTTAAGAAACAGGAAATAGGCTGACAGATGAATGGCACATTTGTCTAGTTTGTCCTATCAGTCCCATACTCCCAATTTCTCCCGTTAGGCTCTTGGAATGGTCAGAATGATTTTCTCTGACAGCTACCTACCACTTCTCACACTGTTTTTTGAGCTCCTCATCATCTTGGCTGTCAGATTTGCTCCCTGTTCGCTTCTGCAGTAAAACGTATCAGATGAAGTCATGAAAATTTATCTTTGCAAGGGATGAAGAGTCATGTCAGAAGTGGGTGTGGCTTAAAAGCAAAAACCTGTTGAAGTTAAAACTTGGCGTTGAAATGCTGACCACAAACAGCGTTTACCAAAATTTTCACTGTCAATGCTGATAATTTAATTTAATGTACTCTCAATGGGAACAAAATGGCATGAATTAACACACTAAAAGATGTTTTGTTATGACTGTGCCAAAAAGGTGTACTTTGATTTTAAAAAGCCAGGTTTCTACTAGAGATGGACCGATCCGATATTACGTACCGGTCCGATACTGACCTAAATTACTGGATCGGATATTGGAGAGAAATAAAAAAATGCAATCCGATCCGAGGTATCACAAAATCACCTCACAAAAAGCGCTTTTTGGCATAATCCAGCTCAGCGCGTCGGAGCAGTATCACGTGATAGAGCGGCTGTTGTCTGCAAGACCTGTCTGTGGTCTGGTGGAGCATTTGGAGCCTCACTATGCTTCCAAACCACCACATTTCATCTCGGAGAAAACTATCCCAGAGAAGTAAAGCAAGTTCATAAGTTCATCTCTGAATGGTTGCATAGTATTTCCATGTTAAGCTTAACAACTGATATATGGAGCCACAGCTGGACTGGCCATTGGAGTTCCATATTGAGGTGAAAAGGAAGCGATTTGCCCCTTACTTCAGCTAGAATGAAAAAAAGACACAAAGCTGGAGTTATTCTGTCCTTGCTGCAAAGCTGACTCTTCTCTCATTCTCTCCCCCTCCCTCCCCTGTTGCTACTTTAATCATGAAACTGATCAATGATCAGCTGGTCGGCTTTTTTCTCGCAAGTCCCGTCTTTCTTGTTTGTTTATCGCCCACTTTGCGCTAGAAAGAGGAGACCAGCGGATAAACAACAGCAGCACATTTAAGCTTGATAAGCTGTTGTTAGAACTGATTTAATATTAATTTCTAGTATCAGCTGCCGTTTGCTGGAACCCCGGCTGTAAATACTGCTGGTCATGATATCAGTTTGGTTATCTGGTGAGAGGGAAACATGAAGATGAACCTTACTGAATCATCAGAGCTGAACAGGTGATGGAGAAACAGGTTTACCTTTTAGGTGACATGAATGAGTTGAACGGAAGTTATGAACTGTTTCTGAGAGACAAATAACACCAGGATCCTTTTTTTAGGTAGCGAACAGCTGGTAACTGTGCAGGGGTGGGTCTAGCAAAGTTTTGCCAGGGGGCCAGGTTGGGCATTAACAGGGAAAGGGAGGCACAAAAATACTTTTTTGTTATTTCATTTAAAATGACTAACTTTTAATAAATAATTATCTGAATCTTACAACCAAAGTTTTCATCTGATTAAATGTATAGAAATCCATTATTGTAATATAGTAACTATTAAGTCTAATATATACTCTGGTAAGCTATAGTACTTTTTCCTTTGGGAAGGTACCATCTTTGCAGTCTGCAATTCTGTTGAAGAAAGATGTGGAATCTGTTTAATTATTGTAGAAAAATAATATTTTTTTATTTTATTTTATTTTATTTTTTTACACGTGCATTAAATTAAAGTTGATTACGTCAATTAAACATCACGAGGCGGAGGGTGGGGGGGTGGTTCCCTTTTTTTTTTTTTTGCTAGGAGTTGGCAACCCTATTAGTTAGGTTGTTTAATATTTCTGTTAAGTACTCTCTAAAATACCAGAATAGGGAGGATGGTGTAGGTTTATAGATATTTATAAAAAACTGTTGTATTGATTACAAAATACACTATATCGGATTCATATCGGTATCGGCAGATATCCAAATATATGATATCGGTATCGGACATAAAAAAGTGGTATCGTGCCATCTGTAGTTTCTACTCAGAAACACAGTCGCTGGCCATTTAAATTGCAGCTGCACATCAGCCGTCCTCTCTCATGAAGCAGTGGGTAAAGACAGAAAGAGACTCAGGTTATATACTTAAAAACTGAACTTCATTTTCAAAAAAAACCAAGAAGGCTCACAATATTCTACCAGTGCCTGTCTGCTGTATTCTTGCTGATATCCTAGAGTAGATGGGGATGACAGAAATATATACACAGATTTGACGAGGTTAGGAAACATTAAGACCAATAATGTCACAGTGGTACGCTCTCCTTTGAAAACAAAAAAATAAAAACAACCTGATGTTGAATATCTTGTTTTCACATTCAACCCCATCTTTTAGAACCTGATTTCCAGAAAGCTGTTTTGTATTCAAGCCAGTCTTGGAAATATTAAAGCCACTGGAAGAGATCTGCAACACACCAGACTTTGGTTACTGAGCGAAACAATGCTGAAGACAGCCTGCGTTCGCTTAAAAATAAATAAATAAAACGTTTTCGCTTCACTCGCCTCAACATGCCTACCCTTACAAATGCAATCCACCTGAGAAAAAATAAATAAATAAGTGGTGTCCTCTTTGAAGCAGACAAATGTATTCTGCAGATCTGCCCTTACTCCTTTAAATTCCCTCGTAATATTTATCACTTTACATTAGAAATCACACCGCTAGTGCAAGTATTTTACATTCTAATCAGTGCTGTGAAAGGAACATTATAAATATGAACAAGGGGATAGCTGAGATAAATTATTATTTATTCTAAAACGATTATTCCCCTCTTTATCTTCAGAGACCTGAGCAGCTGCTGGATGGCCAAGTGAGCCAGGGAAAGTTTGAGAAATGCTGCAGCTCTCCTCTCACAGATGGGCAGGATGGGTTCTCTAATTGACACTCCAGCATGTTGATGCTGCACAGCAGATCAATAGGAAGGTAGAAGTAGGCTGCCCTGAGGAAAATGAATGAAGAGAGGAGGGCTTAGCTGCACACAGGGAGTTGAGAGCTTGGAAGAGGCTGTCACTATGTTTCTAATGAAAGAAAAAAAATTACTGAAATAAGCCTTAAAAGGACATATTGATCAGGTGAATCAAACTTAAAAGTGGAATGGGGAAAATAATTATTTCTTGAACTGAAAAAGAAAAGAAATTGCCATACAATTGGTGCACAACACTAGGGTGAGCTAGGCCATCTGTCATTGAGCTGATTTTTGCACCACAATACAGTAATTCCAGTACTGTTACAACAGAAAACACTGAGTGATTATTTTTACCTGCATCTACTGTCTTCTTGTATATTATAGAGTTCAGTTTTGTGCTGGATTTTCTTTTTTAGTCAATAATGAGCGTTAGTGCTGCATCGAGCACATTTGTTCTCACTAAATATAAACTCAGAAATATTTTAATGGTGACATTCATCAAAAATAATTTATGACTCATCGTGTACTCATTGTTATATAACAGTAAATTTGATTCTCTTTAAAGACAAACCTTATTTCTTAGTGCCCCAAACTTTGGAACTATAAAGCATAACCATTAATGCACTCAAAACAATGCAAAATCTTTTGTTACACAGGTTTCAGATAAGGAATTTATTGAGAAGTATAGACACAATTCCAGCTCTGCACAAAGTTACTACTAAAGTATATTTGCATAATATTGATAATAAAAATCTTCAAGCCTTCAAACGCCTCCATGCAGAACTACAGAACGGGTCTTGATGACAAGAGTTTTTATTGCCAGCTGTCAAACTATGCATCTAAGACAAAGAGCAATCTTGATATTCGTTTGTGTCATCCTTTACAATAGAGAGAAGCCTCATTCAGATCTGTGCAGCCTGAATGTGAGGTTTATTCTCTCTTGAGTGTGTCAAGTTTCTAAGCAGCAGTGCCTCAGCCAAGCCATGCAGTTAATACTGACAGCTTCCAATATAGGTGTTAATTTGCCTAATTAGAAAAAAAACAAAAAAGTTTGGCTCAATCTGCCTACATACCTTGGGCCACTTTTGTAAACAATAATTATGGTAAACTGGAATAAGTATAAATACTCCTGAAGAGTCAGGATGCACAATTTCCACACTAATTATTCAAACAGCCTTTTACCTACTGATATCATCTTTTCAATTCTCAGGAAAAAAAAAAAAAATCAGCAGGGAGTGTGTATATTGCAAAAATAATTAGAGTATCAGTCAGGGTTGGCCGAAATGTTGAAATTTTCCAGCCGGCCACTGTCAGCCCAGAAGCATGCATCTGCAAATATTTTTCGAGATGTATATGTGTGTGTGTGAAGCAAAACACCCCACTCTAACTGCATGCACAAGCATGCTCACATCTAAAAAGAATAAAATACTATATAGGACAGATTTGTTTTAAATTGTAAAAACCGCAAAGCCAAAAACAATACATATACCCTAAAAACCCATCAGATAAAGGATTCCTTTTAGTCTCCAAATGAAAGAATTACAGCTTCATATACAGTTTACTGTTTAAATTATTAGATTGGACAAGCTGTGAGCTCAGAAATGCAGTGGAAACTTCATAAATCATTATAAGGTAGCTAGCTTGCTTTGCCTTGGCTCTTGGATAGCGTGTGAGCTCAGAAATCCATCAGAGACAGGAGAGGCGACTTCTACACTGGTGCTTCACTTTATAGTACTTAGCATCTGCCAAACAATGTCAGGTCTCCAGACTCTAAATTCTCTAATCTTTTATGAGGAGAATATTTATCAGTGTCTGTCTACAACGCTCTAGTTCAACACAACAAAGAAGAAAGACTTCAAATTATGGCACAATTTGGCAGTTGCGCTACTTGTAGAAAGGGGCAGACTACTGAATTAGCAAAAATAAAATGACAAAAACAATTCTAAAGAAAAATAAATTCTTTGAACAGCAAGTTTCTTTTTTCTTTTTAAATCTTTCTTGGTGTTTCCACCAGACTTCTATTTGCAGAATCCTGTACAATCGTTACTTCCCCCTTCAGTTCTGGCAAACCAATCATTACTGGCTGATGAAAAGTGCATCACTACCAGTGCACTTCTGTGGCACTGTCTGCACAGACATTGTTTGAACTTGTTTGGCAAGGACCTAAATGTAAGATGTTGTCCCCTTACATGTAAAACTGCAGCTTTATTTACCAGTTATGATTTAAAGTAGGATGTCACTGTGTAAAAATATTCAAACTGTTTAGGTACTATGTGTGAGGTTTTATTGGGGACTTTGTTTAAATGCATGTGAGATGGAGCTGGGCTCCAATTTGAATTTGACCTTCATGTTGATTCTGCATTGTGACTTTCAGACATGATTTCTCAAAAGAAGACGTGGTGACCTTATTATTACCTACTCTGGTCAGTGGTTTTAAATCAGCACATATATGCAAATAATTTTTCACCACCTCCCCACCATTAATAATTGAGCCTACTGTTCGTTCACAAACTCACAAGTTCTCATGCAATTTAAATTCCATCTAGAGTGAAACCTTTACTTTTTAAAGTTTCATAGTTTTTTCCCCCTTCAGTTCCATTTTATCAGCTCAGTATGAAGCTCAGCTTTTGTGTGAAAATGGAAGAAGTCAAAAATGTTACCGCCAATAAATAGAGAAGACATGAAGGAATAAATTAAAGCTATCAAAAGAGCTACACCCTGCAAAGCCCACTGATTGGCTGCTGTAATGAAAGATAACAGTAGATACTGCTGTTCTCTTCAGGGTCCAATTTCTAACCTGTGTCTATTTACATTTTGGTAACATTACAAGCAAGAAAAATTAGTAATCAGTGCATGTTTTTTGCTGATAAATAACAGCAAATGATTTTTCTAGTAATCATCTGATCACTTGATCCGCTGCTACATACTACATGTTGCTGAAAAATGAATCAATTAACTTGTTACACTGATGGAATCATGTCCAGTATTATGTATGGATTTGGTACATCACTACCAAAGTGGTCCAACGGGAAAAACTATTTTACAGACAGGAAAATGACTGAAATGATCCCAATTTCTTTCCCTCGACATCTGATGTGTTTTGTCACTGTTAGATATGAAGAGAGATGGGAGCTTGAATATTTTATCTCTGGGGCGCATTAATTACAGAAACAGCAAAAGGCAGTTGACAGCTGTGATTTATTTAGAACCCTGAGATATGTGGTAAATCTTGCTAAGACATGATATTATGCAATAGCTGACTGTGGTCGTTTGATTTCCCTTCGCTGAGAACCCTCAGGAAACCAGGGTGTAATTTATCTCTTGAAATATCAACTTTATGACAACCGCACAAGAGAGCCGCTCCATTTCTGTGCCAGCTACAGAAATTTTAGAACATGCAAACAAGGCTTATTAACGCGAGGCCGTCGCTGTGTTTTCCCCAAACACAGCCAATGTGATGTGTTGTTTTGGAGATCCTGGAAGACATTTGGAAGTCAAAGTTGAAAACAGAGGGGGGGGGGAGAAGAAGTGGGCCATCCCTAAATTTTTTTGTTTACTTGCGCTGGATGTTTTTCGGTGCAGGCTAATGGAGGGCTAAAGGCCACTGAGCCACATCTAGCAAGAGATAAATGGACTGAAATGTGAGAAGAAGCCCTGATTCTCCTATCCCAGAAGACTGGTGGGAGAAATATAATGCTGCTTGAATAAGTTGAAGACGCTATGCGAAAGGGAGAAATTGTTGACTTCCTGTTCGCTGACTGACTGATTCAATGACTATTATCTTGCTCTAACAATGAAATACACACCTCCACAATCCTCAAGTTCTCACCCTTATGGTTCACAGTGTCTTATCCTCCAATATATTCTTTAGCCTCTCGTCTTAGGAAAAAAAACAAAAAAACAAAAAAAACAGGGGGGGCCAGGTCTGCTTAGTATTCATCACCATTATATTTCCCTATAAAGCTTTCAGTTCCTACCAGCCATCACATGCATACCTGGGGGCCTGAATTGAATACGATTCAGAAGGCAGGCTTGAATCTTGAATCTACAGGTTAAAATATATCCAAACACCTTGGTCTCTCAAAGCCTCAGGCACTGAAGGCTGCTCATTCTTACGCACTATGTGAGCCTGGTTAATGGCCCAGTAAAAAGATGGTATGAGGTGAACCATCTCCAGCCTCCTGTTGACACTAAGCGGCTCTTGGTAATGATGCCTACCATACTTCATCTTGTGGGTCAAATACACTCTCTTTTCAACTTTGTATTTTAGACTATAATGTACCAAAGCTTCGTATTTACAGAGTGTGAATGCGAAAAGAGACTATAGAGCATGTCCTAGAAAGTGTGTGTGTGTGTGTGTGTGTGTGTGTGTGTGTGTGTGTGTGTGTGTGTGTGTGAGTGAGAATAGCATGGGGGTGGTGGGGTCACAGTCAATACTGAAGGCAGGTACTTCTCAGACACACTGATTGATTTACTGTATCTGTTGGGCTAGACCTGCCTGCCTGTCAGGATTAAGGAATTATGTCTTATCAAACCTGTTCCCCTGACAGACCCATTCCAACTGAATCACTTGAAGCAGCAACATATGGAAAACTAGGGCATATCTGTAAGAATGAGTGGTTTGCAAGTATAGTGTCTGCTCATTAGATTTTTCAAGATAATGGGAACAAAGCGATGTGCAGTCACACAAACTTTAAGGGCACGAGATACAGCCGCTGTTCAGTTCATCTGGTCTTAAGTCTGTTTGCCGAATCCAAATCCTATCAGGTCTCTTTACATAAATTGCAAGAGAAATAGAAAAATGCAACACATATTTCACGCAGAGCCATCACCTTCTATCCCCCAGAGAAAATTGTATGAACAATTTTAATCTATAGCGGCTAATACAAAATACATAAGGCCCAGGGACTCTAGAGAGTAAAAGCCTGAATCGGAAGGCCTCCTTCTGAGTACAAGCTCATAATCTCCACCACATGCAGCGTGAGAAACGTAGTCTTTCAGTGTATCTCAGAGAAGATGGCTGATTATGTGAAAATTTAAGTCTCTGCACCTCGTGCTTTCTTGGGAACACATAAGTAGACCTGCAAACAAGCAAAAAACACAGAGTCAACAGGGGACACAAGCTAACAAAGAACGCCATATATCCCCAATGTTAACAACAGGACAGTGTTTCTACTGTAATTTCTGCAACACAGCACAAAATAAGCTGGAAGGACGAGACTGCACAACCAACAGTAAAATCTATCCTCAGTTCAGCTTTCACAACCTTGCTTTATTACAGCTTTCCTGAATTGTTAAAACACTAACTCGCATTTTCTGAAGCAAATTCTCAATGTCCTAAACTAATCAATCCCTCTTTTGGCAAAACGTTAAACTGTTTTCACCTAATTAGATGCAATTTGCAATTCTCCTTTAACCTTTTTGTAAAACTCTAAGTACATCCCCACTCACTAAAACACATTCTGCACAGTGATTCCGTTATGAAGCATAATGGTAACCACAGGAAGCAAAAGTTAAATTACAGAACAGATGCCATTTCTTAAACACAGAATTGTTCGCACTTGTCGCTAAGGATGATAAACCTGAAGCCCGAAACTGAGGCAGTTCAGAACCCACAGCCAGCAATGTTGAGCTGAATGTTGAAAATATCAGTGGATGGAAACTAACTGAGGTAAAGGAGAAAGAGCAAAATCATTTCAGTAATTTCAGAAGAAATTTGACCCGCTGCAACAGACCACATTTGTAAAGTAATAGAAGAACTGTTTAGTATGAGACTGTGTTTCTCACACTATGATTTACTCATAAGAAAAAGAAACGTACTCATCGGTCCCTGGTATGCCTGTTCAACTGCTCATTAAAATATCTATTCAGTTAAATACATGGCAGCAACTCAATGCATTTAGGCACCCAGGTGTGGTCAAGATGACTTGCTAACACTCAAACCAAGCATGAGAAAGGTGATTTATGTGACTTTGAAGTTGGCATGATTGTTGGTGCCAGACAGGTTGTTGTGAGTCTTTCAGGAAATGCATAACCATCTCCAGTGTTTACGGAGAGTGCTTTTGAAAAAGTGAACATTTCCAGTGAGAGGCAGCTCTCTGGGCAGAAATTCCTTGTTGATGCCAGAGGTATCAGAGTAGAATGTCCAGTCTGCTTCAAGCTGACGGAGAGGAAACAGTAACTCAAATAACCACTGAACACAAAACACGTTGAAGAAACTGTTGAAGCAGATGGGGTACAGTAGAGGAAGACCCCAGTAGGTGCCACTCCTGGCAGTTCAAAACAACAAACAGAGGCTAAAATATGGACAGACTGACCAACACTGAATAATGGAAGATTGCCAAAACGTTACCTGGTCTGATGAGTCTTGATTTCCTCACAAACATTTAGGTAGCAGAGTCAAAATTTGGCATAAACATAAAAGCATGGATGATGCCTTGTATCAATAGTTCAGGCTGGCGATCGTGAATTGGTGTCTGGGATATTTTCTTGGCACACTTTGGACCCCTTAATACCAATTAAGCACTGTTGAAACTGGTTTTGTGTTTAAAGTTTTGAGAAAATGAAAGAAATGAATTATGTTAAATGTTCAAATTAAAAATATTATCAATACAGTTTTTAGACATAAGTGTGTGTGTGTGTGTGTGTGTGTGTGTGGGGGGGGGGGGGGGGGGGTGTTGTTTGTTTGTTTTTAAACTAAATTTCAACTTATTTTGGACTTTCGGATGAAAAGCTGCCCAAAAATGCAAAACAATCTTTCCATAAATAGTAAAATAACAGCTTCAGTCATTATAAATGCTTAAACAACAGCCTAAATCCTCAATGTAAAACCAACCATAATTTAGCCATGCTCTTTTCATCCATGTCCAGCATTGTTCGGGTCATTTTCAATACAGTAAACCCAATTTAGAGCATCTTAAAAGCAAAGCAAAGATGAAATAACATGAAAATGAAGCACTGAAGAGGTGATCTGACCACTCATTCATCCACCTTAATGAGCTCCATCCTGGAGCTTTGTGGGTCTGCATGCACACAGCACTGTCAGCATGTAGCCTTCTGTCAGCCTCTGTACACATGACTGTTAACAAATCCAGCCCAACAAGGGAACTGCACAATTAAGCAATACAGGCTGCACAGCACTAACAACAGCCCACTTTATACACAGCGCTACACTAGGCTGCCATCAGTAAATCCAACAAACAAAAACAAAAAAAAGACAATGACTCACCGATTATTTTATTGGAAAGACTCACCACGTACCTTAAGAGAAAACATGCAATTTTTTCCTATTTCCTTCTCTGCCTTCTTAGATCCGGATTTAAAGTACCCAGAGTTCCCAATGAATGCAACTTAAGACAAAAATTTTAGGAAGCAGCCCAGACCTGAATGCTAAAATAAAAATGAAGCCATCAACCTCCCTAGTGCTGCAGCCTGGCGTTAAGCAAACATATAAAGTTAGGTAGCCTTAAGCTTTGATTCTATCTTTTGTAACTTTCCATTTAATTTCCCATAATTAGCTTGCTTGAACTCACTACATTTGCTTCGCTTTTTATTTTAGGTTCACGGTTTCAGCTGTAATTGGAAAAATGTGTTTTTAATTAAAATGTGCACCTGGCTTCTTTTGGCTTGACTGCACGGTTTTAAATAGCCGTGAATGGGTATTAAATGTGGGTTGCTGTAGAGGGCGCTCTTTCCCCCAAACAGAAATCAATAACATTTAGAAAAGGGCAAAGAGGCAGTTTTTTGTTTTGTTTTGTTTTGTTTTTTTATATAGGCATTAAACTCTGCAAGTAGGAGTGAAACTAAAGCACCATTTTTTGTCTTAGTTTGCTACTTCCTTTTTTTTAATTTAACGTTGCCTTATCTTTGCTGATGTTGTATACATGGCATGTGTTATTTTTCTTACACTCTTGCATGCCATTGTGATTTTTCAGCAGCCTTTTCTTCATGATCTTATCTTATATCTTATCTTTAATGCTTATTGTTAAGATTTTTCTTCTCCCCTAATAGCAAAGATTCATACAGCTGCACAATTTTTCAGAAGCAAACTTTATTTTTACGTTAATAAGAATAATTAGTTAGGAGTCAACTTTTTTTTGACTTTGAGTGAAATGACTGGACAATGCTGACACTGTCCAGAACCATAATGAAATGTCTGCCTTTTGTTTACACATTCTTCTTTTCAGTTTAATTCAGGTTTATTTATATTGTGCCAAATCATAGCAACGGACGCCTCAAGGCGCTTTGTACCGTGAGACCCTGCAGTAAGGTACTGTATTGTGCCTTTGGGTATGCAACACAGGATTATAGCTAAATAAATGAGAAAATGAGTCTTGTTTCGTGCACACTGATAGTGTCCACACAAAACATGTAATTGTTCTCTGTGTCTAATTCGAATCAATTTTACACTTGCTCTGTCAGACTAGAATTCATCACCACGATCCCATTGATGCAGCCATCCTCCTTTTCTGAATGTCCACTGACCAGTGCTCATCAATTTGCAAACCTCTAATTTTGAAATCACAGACCCTCTCGTATGTAATGGCTACTGTGAAAATGTGTCTGTTTTTGTTTGTAGGCTTGAAGGCTAATTTTAATCATCTTTTCATCATGCGTACAGACAAGCTTTTTCATGCATACTTACTATATTTATGCTTTCAGCATGAGATTGGACACCCGTTCACTAACCTGAAAAGACACCTTTCACTATGACCCATCTTCTCTGACTTTCTTTGATGATGTGAGTATGAATTTTATTTTTCTGTTTTTCAGGAACAGAGTTCCCATTATCCAAATGCTTGTATGAATTAGAAGCATACATTCTCTGCAGTGCAACAGCCTGCAGGTCCTTTGAGACCTGCAACAGATGTTGACAGTACGGGCACTCCTTCCGGAGCTGCAAGTGAGAGTAGCCATTCACCACGAAATGCACAGGCAGGCAGAATGTAGGCTGGAAAGCCTTCTGTTCACCAGCTTCAGCTTACCATAAGTGCAGCAAAATTGTACCTGGCAACTGTGTCTAAGTCATAGCTGATGTTTTTGTTACAGCGGAACAGCTTTGGCAGTCTTTGACAGGGTTTGTCAATAAAGACTAAGAAATTGTTTATTGAAATGTCACAGAAAGTCGCCTATAGACCCAAGCTCAATTCAAGCTTAGTAAAAATTGAGACAGTGAATGTTGGGTATAGCAGCAAAAAGTCCTGTATGAAAAGAAGCAGGAGCGCATAGATCTGACTGAAGTAAGTATATAACATTATTTGATCTGTAAGGGGAGATGATTGGATAAGATAAATGGTATTGCTTGAGAGGAGATAAAAAAGAAATCCTTGCCAAATACCCCAATACAATGTGAGATAGCAGTGACCTTAAATGTGATCACTACCTTGCATTGTTTGAGAAAGAATATGAAAACATTGTGGCAGGAATTTGTGTCAGACAGTAATACTAGTTTCAGCATTTGTCAGAATGAGTAATGAAAAATTGGTGAATCATCTGTTGTGCTGTAAGCGGCTATTCACAACTAAACCCTGCTAATAAACCTGGAGTCAAATAATACTGCTATAGCAGAGACTATGCTGACAAAGAGAAGAGTAGGAGGCCAGCCTAACAAATTCCAGTGCATCTTTTTGGACGTGAGACAAACAGATCAAAGAAAGAACAAACACCAGACCTTCCCTGCATATCAGCCAACAAGTGAGCATAATGTGCAAATGTCTGAACTGCACAGCCTATAGGTCTTTACAAGTGTGTAATTGCTATGTGACACTTTTGAAGACAGCACGACAATGCAATATCAAATAAGAGTATCTGAATGAAAAAGAAGGGGGCCATTGTTCGAGGAGAAAGATGTCTCTTCTAGAAAATAATACCGCCTCTCTGTCTGCATTCATGTCACAGTTCAAACATCAGTTTACACTGCCATGCCTTCACAAGTTGCCCTGAACACTGTAACAAGTCTTCAGGGGGCAGGAGAGAAGGATGTCACTGACAATTCTGCAGAGCATGAAGCTCGACTGCTAATGAGATTTCTTTTTCTACCAGCAGCAAATATAAGTAGTCATTTCCTGCACAAAGACCACTTCTTAAAAAGAAAAAAAAAAGAGAACATGGCAGTGATGCTCCTTAAGATTTCATTTGTGCTCTTGTTATGTACTAAACTAAATCAGCTCATATTAATTCTCCATTTTATTATTGTTATTGTTGTGGGTTTTTTTTACTTTATGTATTGTGTAATATTGCTAATTTGTGGCATTGTTTTGCTTTGCATTATGCAGCCTTTAGAGTGCCCCTGTGAAACACTTTCAATAATTTCCACTATTACTCAGAACATTTTTGGGTAATGGGCGCTCTTTTGATGCTGTTCACAGCCTCATCCCACAGTACGACGTGGACATCTCCACTGACCACTTAAGCAGGTGCTAATTAACTGACACAACCTTGGAAACCAATTTGTGATTATTTTCATTTCACATTCATAACCCATTACGTCTAACAAAGATATGTTCAGAAATACATTTGGAAGATGGCCCTATTTTGTCTGCATCTGAAGTAATAACTAAACAAGAAAATGACTGTGCCTGGAAATGAATTTGATTTTGAAAAGTTAGCGCCACTTACTAACTACATTCAATTTGCAGCAATGGGTGTAAGTATTAAACTATACAAGCACGTCAACTCAAGCCCTGCATTCACATGCAACACAACAATGCTTGTGAGCATGAAAACTGCCTCTTGCAAAGTGTGGCTGATGAGATATGCATATATTCATGAACAGGTGTAATGTGTTCTGAAAAAAAATAGAACTTGAAATGGCCTTTCAGCACAAAGTAGGAGCAACTGCGAATTATCAATGTTCCTGTTCATATGCGTGCAATAACATTATGCTAAAGATAAAAAGACAACAATACAAAAATATTGGGACTAATGTGAAGGATTATGTATTTCAATCACATATAAATCAACACAGTAATAAACTTGATTTGATGCATAACCATGAGATAAACAACAATGAAATTAAGTATGTTAAAGTATTTAAAGTATAAATGAATTGGATTTATTAGCATAAATATAAGCTTAATGGGGATTTTTAAACTATGCTGTGCAAAAGGATTACAAATTAGAACAATTTAAATATCATTTTGAACATTAAAATAACAAAACATAAGCATATTTGAGTGACTTGTCAATATCAATATACAATCCAGTGACAACAGGCATCTGAATGGTCTTTAAAATTTTCTTTTGAATGACTGCCCTGACTTCATAAAGCCATATAGACAATAACCTCCTGTGTCTGAACACGGCTGTCCAGGGCTCCTTTGAGAAAAGCTTTGAGAAAGGTGGCAGAGCACATACACCTTTGGTAAAAGAAAGGTCAGCGTCTAATGTTTCAGAACTGTAGCACTACTATTAAAGAACTTTTATATAACATAAGGTTACCTGTATATTATATTTATCTCACAAACTATTGAATAAAATTAGAAAAGGGATGCCTAATTGCCCAGAGCCTGGGTAGCAGGTCTAAAGCTTTCCTTGGATACATTTGAAATATCCTCACATTGATGTTTCTCTGCAAAAATGTTAACCATGTTCAAAATTCAATGATACAAAATACAGGGGAGGCTGATGTCATTAGTGACCTCTTTTGAATGTTATCAGCTCACTTCATAAATGGCCATTATCAGCTGTTATCAGTCCAATACTTATCACATGTAGGAGGGCTCTTTCCACTTATTTGCAGGATCAGTGGAAAATTATAACACCTTCAACTGGGGAGAAGTTCCTCCGTAATGAGTGGAGTGTCTCCACTGGCAGGAGGAGTGGTGCTGACATTGGTCACACATCAGCCAGGAGATTAAGAAATATCTTTTGGACTTGAATGATTTGAATCACATTTTGCTATTGAAATTGCTTACTGCTTATTGGTTGATTTTAGGCTGTTTGGTTCAGTATAAAATACCATAAAAAAAACACAAAGAAAAACCTACAACCTTCAGAGAAAGTGATGCAGCAGTTTAGCGCTGCACTGTAAGCTGGTCCTGGATTTGAGTCCACCAGCAGGCCTCTTTGGGTGGGGTTTGCATGTTTTCCCTGTTTGTTTATGGCTTCTGCCTGGATATTCCAGGCTGTTGCTCTTTTGAAGCCTAACCATGCTAGATTAATTGGTAATTCTTAATTGGCCATAGGAATGAATGTGAGCGTGTCTCTCCTGCAGAAGGCGGTCAACCACTCCAGGGTGTACCTCATCTTTGGCCCTATGACAGCTGGGGTAAGCAGAAGAAAATGAATGGACAATCTTTAGTAAGCAAGCAACGTGTTTCCAAGCTGAATTTTGTCATTTACCACATGCCGTTCTACATGCACTTCATCAAAGAACAGCTAAAGGTTTTTCTAGACTTATAAGCTGAGCTGATTTCTGTTTATTACTGATTACAGTGGACGATAACTGAATACCAAGCTTCCTACCGTGGGAGAGGGTGCCCGCTGGCCATATCTATGTAACTGATTAAAACTGCTGATGGCCATTCAATTCAATTTCAAGTGAAAATACTGAACTTGCAGTTCAAAAAAATGTTTGAATATTTGTGCCAAGTTCTGCAACATTTTCCTGGATGAGTAAAAAAATAAATCATTGTTGGCAACAAGACTGAACATCACAGGATCACCTGCGTCATTAGGATTTTTCTCTCCACAGACAATGTCAATACAAAATTTCAGTATATTTACAGTGAGTTGAGCTGTTGTTTAATTCTGAACAAAACTGATAGATCATCAGTCAAACCCGGAGTCCCATCATAAAACCTTTCACGTTCTGCATGCATTAAAATAATAACACATCTTACTAATATTTCAACTAGAGCAACACTGCAGTTAAGCTGATTATGCAAGTCTCACTCTGTGCATATAATGTATCACAATAATGCAGTTTACATGTCATAGGAGAACACTACTTAGGCATACATTTCTCAGACTTCCCATTAAGACAATGCCTAACATGTCTCAAAATAGCTCTGTGAATGCCAGTAAGAGCTCAACCTATGCTTTCTCTAATACTAATTATCCTAACAAGCACTGTGTACACAACTTTACTCATATTACACATGTAATCGCTTTATTTTTGCATTTTTCATGCCAGGCATGATCTATGGTGATGACACTGCCATCAGTCCAATGGTGTAATTGCACAGTAAACACTAATTGTGACAGGTGAATGTAAACTTCACAATACATGTATCCATTTTACATTTGTGACAATCTCACTTTTTTATTCTTAACATAATCTTACAATAAATGCAAAATTTCTTATCACAAAAAAAGAGGAACATTATTTTGGGCAACACTGAAATTTGCATCTCAACAATGACTACTGTGGAGACGGGAAAAAGGAAACAAGGATGTCTTGTTTGACATCTATGCATTTTTTTCAGGGTTATGTAATTACAGGTGTCCTTCTACCTTTATATTTTAGGTTAAAAAATGATCATTTGGGATTTCAAAGCTCTTACTAGACAAGGGTAATATGTTAATGTGGTCATTTTAAATTCTTTTCATCTTCTTTTGTGCTGTTTTCAGATTCTCTGGTAATAAAGTGATATCAGGTACGACCCGTGTTTCTTGCCTTCTTTTCCATGGTGCACCTTCAAAGCCTATAAACTATCCAGCTGGACAACAAAGGAAGAAGGGGGGAAAAATCAATGTAATTGAACACTGTGTGGCCACTGAGATAGCGAGGGTAGATACAATCCTCTACTGTAAAATAACACGCATTATCATCATCCTGCACTTAGATGAACCAGCAGAGACAAAGCAGAAACTGTACAAATTCCAGCCTCTGGAGTGCTAGGATTGTTGATATAGTTTCAGGGTATGAAACCTGCATAAAGGAAAGAAAAAGGAAAAGCAAAAGCCAAGGACGGATTGCTCTTTTTTCTGCCATCCTAGTTGTCATGGAGGTAGTAGTAACATGTTGTAATGTCAGGGTTTGATGTTGCTCATTAGGCCAGTAATGATTTGTGGATGGATTGTAGGTGTGGGAGCTGTGTCTCGTTTGAAGCCATATGCTGGCAGCCAGGGTACTTCAGACACTAGTGTTTACTGGGAGATCCAAGCTATTTTATTGCTTCTAATGTCATAATTTACATTCAGCTAGTGGACTCTAATGGATCCAATGCTCCACATCTTCCCTCTTTGTTCAGCTGAACAATCAAAATGTGGGAAATGGAAATAAGTTTTAATCTTTTTGACCTTGCAGCTCAATATAATTGTTTTATGATGGTATTATTAGCAGATGTTGCAGTTGTTGTATTTTACTGTTATAATAATTATTAGCTTTGTATATCATATATATATTTATAGTTTGGACACCCGATGAAAAAGCTTTTATATTATTTTGCCTGTGATGACATCCTGGCAGGGATTTGCTTTTACACCAGGCAGTATGACTCTTTACCTCCCTAAGAGATAACAAACATCTGTCAAAAATGATCAGCACTGTGACATAGTGATGGCAAAGACAGTCGATATTTAAGCTGCAGTGTTCTATATACATATATATTGACAAAGAGGGTTCTGCTTTGCATTTTGAAGCTACAGCACATCAAATTTCCATTTAAAAACACATTTGTGTTTGGAGGCTGCAAGCCAGTGCCCCCTCAAAAGTAAATGAGACCACACTGATTAATTCTGGTGCCCATGGAAGTAAACTATATATATATATATATATATATATATATATACATAAATTTAAGGGGGAAAATGTATCATAATCAGCAAAAAGCTATCGCAGTGACCAGGGGAAAATAGTCTCTGCAATATTTATTTTGCCAGATATGAGCTCCTGTCCCTATAAAGCAATTACAGATGAGTCAGTATTGCTTTGTGCAATCTGATGACTTATCAAGCCATATTTTCTAAGTACTGGGCTTAAAGTTGCCGAAATATTTTGCAGCCACTGCCACAGCTGGTTAATGATTTATACAATGTTAAATTATTTCAACAGCTGATGTTTTAAAATTCTTCACCTAATAACAAAGCTCTTGGGGTCAAGCAATCACAGTTGACGTTTCTGTGTGTTTACACTAGGCTCACTTTCCCTGCATTTGATTAAAATGCAACTGAAAGCAATATACTGTAAAACGAAAATTGTGTATAAATGGGGCAGCATCAGCAACCCCAGAAAACAGCATCCTATATCTAAAGCTGTGCAGCTTTTAACTGCTTTACCAAAGCGGCTTCTGTATTGGCATCTTCAGTGTAGCCTGCCAGCTCCAATGTGCATGGGATTTGCCAAACTAAAAATTCTAAAAAAGTCTTGAACCCAGCACTCACTATTATTACAAAAATAAGTCTGCTATCTCAAGACACAGTTAGTATGGGTTCTAATGGGGCTTTTTTCAATGTACCCAATTAGTGCTTAGACATGCAGCAGCCAAAGCTTCATTAGTGGACAGCAGTCAGGCAGCCAAATCAAATCCATTTGCACTTTACACAACTGAGTCGAGCTATAACCTTATTCTAGATTTAACAATAACTACTAATTTTTGCTGACTCCTATCTCATCATCTGTTTAATAACCTTTAACAAGGAGAAAAGTTACATGTAAAGCGGTCCCATCCACCTCGTGTATTTTTTATGCTTGCTAGGCTGACATGACTTGTTAAAAACAAGCTAAAACTAAAGCTGTATGTATGCAGACAGACTACTATCTGCCACTTATCTTCAAATTTCACAGTAAATCCTTGGAAATGTTGCTACAGGCTGAGACAGCAGCCACCTCCACTTTTACTAGTTGTGCTATCTGCATACAAAGGAGTGTGGGGTGGGATATTTCCCCCATACCAGACAATCAATCTATCAATATTGCAATGTTTTGCCCCCTAGAAATCTGTGTTTTTAATTGCACCAAAGCTCCACAATCTGTGGACTCTAATTTGGAACGATTAGTCTTTTTGCAATAAATCCAAATATCATACGTTACCTGCAGTTGTGACAAGATCCAAACTATTTTTGTGTGAGTGCTTTAATCCAAGCAGCCACCTTTTTGTGTGCCTCTAATTGCAGGTCCTATGGGTTTTTTAATGTACATCATGGCGACATACAGGAGTTCTTGGCATATAAAACAGTATAGAGTTTGGGCCCCAAGGCTTCCTCTTCCAGCCATTCTCTTTGACATTAAGACCGGAACATGCTCTCTCACAGTAAAACCCCAGCTTCCTCTTTTTAATGAAAGGTGTTCATCATCACCTTGTCAGCAACAGTGTGTGACTAAGACAGGTTGATGCCACTTAGTCTCCCTAAGGGGAGTATGCGCTGTCAAGCAGAATTTGCAGTCCTGCCATTTTACTTTGACAGACGAACCAACCTGGACAGGTCTGGAGAGCAGGGCCACATAATGGTCCCTCCAGTTGTCTTACCCTTAAAAAACTGAATTGGATGACATTTGTGTCTTATTTGAGTCCATAGCTGCATCTTGTTCTGCTGTGCTAGTCATTCTGTGTTTACACCAACAGATGAATCAGAGCATTACTTTCACCATCATTCATCGCCCACGCCATCACATCTCGATCCTTGAAAAGCTCTTAAAGGTTACTGTGGCAGAGATGACCGGTCTCTCCCTTGGCTGCTACAAGCGAGTGCCTTCGCAGTGGCCCAGTTACCCTGCCCGGCTGAGCCCTGATCGCAGGCGTAAGGGGTGGGGTGGGGGTGATACCCTAATGCTAACTGACATCCTGAGAAGCTGTGATTGCTTTGAGGGCTTTGTGGGCAGTGGAGGGTGTGGGTGGCAATGGAAGGATAGAGGCCATGTCTCACAAGGACCTTTAACAACCTTTTAAAAGCTCTAAGAAGGCTGCCCTGACGCCAGCCATTCACAGGAGAAAATTGCTGACAGTGCTAAAGGGGAGAGGGCGGTGGGGAAGAGGAGAGCAGCAGTATGCAGCAGTTCCTGGAATGCTTTTGAGTTCATCACATTGTCCTGTGATCCCTCCAATGATCTAGGCACACCACAACCCAATCGGCCTCGCTGTATTCACTGTGTAATTACAAGCATGTTCACTAAATAATTCACTAGGAGCAACCGCTGAAAAAACATCCAGCACTCATGGAATGCACTTCTGTGAGCTTTTCCACTGCAGCCTATTACACCACTTTAGTCTCGGTTAGGTCAGCCCGGCCACTGAGATAGAAACATCCTGCATTGCAATCCTTTGACCTAGCCCCACTCTCAGCAAGTTCACAGAGTGCTGTTTGACCTGAAGGTTTGGCTAAATTGGCTAATACCATGCTGTGTGCCAGTGAATCCTCTCTTTCTGTGGACAATCATCCATCGCCAGATGAAAAAAAAGACATTATCCAAAAAGAACGCTGAAGTCCTGGGAAGCTTTATTACTCTCATTTCTTCAATAACTCCCTCAGACTTCCAGTTGTGCACCATATTTCATCTCAGCGCTGAAGAATGACTTTTCTGACAGTGAACATGAGAAATGCAAGAGACTCAATGGGCACGGCTGGAGGGGGGGCAGCCTACCCACAGAAGATCACAGCAGTGGCAATGAATGCATCAGAAAACACTGCTGTAGGCGAGCATAAGTCAACAGCTCCTAATGTGAGCCTTTGGTATGCATGATGTTAAATAGATTGTGAAAATGCTCTTTTCATGACTAAGATGGAGCTTTTCATTAATCCTAGAGCTGAACCTGCCTCCGCAAAACAACGAGCATCCCTCACGGGAAAGACAAAACACCCACGGTGGGCTAGAGGGATCTCAGAAGAGCTCTCATACAGCTCATGGACACACTCGCTTTGCATCCACCCCCTTAGTCTTACGTGCAATTGTGATTTGCATGTTTGTAGATCTATCTAATCTCTCATATCTGTAGCATGTGGTCATAAGTATCTCTGTAGCATTTTCTCCGTGTGTCAGTGAGCATCTGTGTGCGTGCCTTTCAACGTGATGTACATATGCTTTTGTGCTCTGTGTGCAAAGTGTAGGTGGATGTGGTTGAGACAGATATTCAGAGAACTTAAATCATTTTTTTGCCTTTTATGCGTGTGTGCACAGCAGTTGGTCAGAAGAGATATAGGGTTTTGATTTTATTTTAGGAAGCTCCTGTTAATGATAGCCCACGTGTTGAGGATTAAAGCAATAGCACAGCGCTTCAGTGAATATTCACATGTGTGAATGCTGATAAGTCTGATCAAGCTATTTTCCCATTTGCTCAGATATATCGGGAATAACACAAACCACACCTTGCACAGATCCCTCTTTACTTGTACCTTAACTTCTACATTTCATATTGCATTCCCCCCTTTTTTAGTTAAATGTTCCATAAATTAAGTATGTGTGTGCAATTTGTAAATAGCACGTGCACATTCATCTACAATGCTAATTTGAAAGCTCAATAGCAGGATCTGACTTGCAACAGTGTAAATTTATCACAAAAACTGAGATATGCCAATTCTCCTTTGTGTTCCTGCGTGTGTAACTGCATCAATGACAGCAAGTTTCCCTTTAATATGTCGGTGCCACTGATAGCAGTAAATGGTGCAATGCAGATTTAAAATAAAAAAGGCTTCATTATCAAGCTGTCATCATGTCATGCTTTGATAAAAAGAAGGCAGAGGTAGTTTAATCAGCCGTTGCAAAGTTAAATGAATAACCACAGGACATCAGAGGATTCAGGCTTCGCCTTAGTGCCCATAGACACTAATGCTAGGGCACGTCAGCCATACAGGAGCTATAGCGATCCCTTCATGTTCTGTCAAAACACCAGAACCTGCAACACACTAATCTCATCATAGCAAGCCGAGCAATGTATTTCAGAGTAGAGCCATATTTTTGAATCAAACACCTTCCTCTCAACTGGCAGAGTGTGACTGTGTGAACTGGAGTTATCCCCGGGTAACGGCCCAGGCATCCATTTGTAATGCAGATGTCTGAACCAATAATTGAAGCCACTTTATCAACACCTGTGCTGATAAGTGATGGCTTTGTAGACAGCTGGTGCAGAAAAGGCCATAGAAGAAACAACATAAAACATGAAAATCTGCATCTACTGACATTATTTCCAGTTTTTTCCCCCCCTCACTGCAGAGAAGCAAAGAGGGTGGCTAAAAGTAGTTCATCTGCAAGACTTCATTATAGGCTGGAGTTCCCACCTCAGCTGAAAACCACTCAGCAAGCATGTCACCTTAAGTGTGTTGAATGGTTAGTCTGAGCGTTCTAAAGTTTAATATACCATTCAGATTTGTTCCCATGATAAAGAGTAAATCACTTGGAGAGACATTTTATTGTACCATGAGCATCCCAACATCTGTGTGTACACTGGGTTCCTTTAGCATAAATCCTAGTGGGGTGTTATTATCACTAAAATGGATCTTATTTGGTCGTCACTCCAATAGCTAGGACAAAAGAGGCATTTTAGACGTACAAAAGGAGCATTTAAACCATATGGTTTTGAATGCCTTTTTTTTTTTTTTGTGCAGTTTGCTGTGAAATACACTAACAATTAAAGAAGGCAAGCAAAATGTTGTAGCAAAGTAAATCTTGTGGGTGGGACCTATACTGAAAAACTGTAAGACACAATTCTCTTGGCTAATCTTAACAGGTTGGTAAGATTGCAACTGACAGTTAATACATGAGAGGGAGAGTGCAAGGAGAAGACAGAAACTCAATATGCAGTTATTTATAAAATTAACTTTTATCAAAGTTTAAAATGCTTTAAACATACTTAAAAGAATATTTATAAAATAGACCCATTACAACCCATTACCTATTACAGACTGTTAAATAAAAGCAATCTACATGCACCAGTTCAAACCCAACATTCTTGTTTATTATGTTGAAGGAAGTGATGTGAAAACATGCCTATGAATTGATTTTCTGTCTTTGCTCCCGTGTCTTCTCCATGGATGGACTCTCATTTGCTAACAAGCTGTCAATCTGATCAAGAGAGATGTGTCTTACATCTTTCAGTGTTAAGTTGCATAACAATCAAAACTTTGGGGTTTGAAAAATGTTTAGGCTCACATTTTAATACAAATGCATTTACTTGAAATGAAACATTTATCATTTTGCTCTCATATCTGTTTACACCCTGGAGCGGTCTGCAATCTCTCACAGAGAGACAGATAACCATTGACACCTACTGCCACTTTAGAATCACCAATTAACCGAAAAGGTTCTTTGGACTGTGGAAATAAACAGGGGTACCCAGAGTGAACCCATGCAGAGACAGGGATAACATGCAAAGCCTGCCCCTATAAAGACAGCATTACTGCAGTGTAAATCCTCACTTTTGATGTTTTAATCGTGATTCTGATGACAGATATTAGTTCAAACTTGAAGAAACAATTAATGAAAATGATGAAACAATTACTAATCTGCCAAATTTATCAGAGACACATTAACTGACAGCATGTTTAATTAGTTTTTTCTACTCATAGGTTCAAGTAAGTCAGTTACATGACTTTCAGCTAAAGCTGTGACATTTTTATTGAATCTAAGTGTTTTTTGTGCCTGACCAAACCTTATCTAAAGTAAAACCACATTATTACATTTATTCATCTGGATTTCTGCAGTAAGTAGAAACAGTTTTGGAAGGTCGGTACAAAATGAGATTATACCGCAAATCAAAAAGTTTGTCTCTGTTGTTCTAGAGGACAAACAATGATTTCTGTCATAGAAGATGTCAAACTTTGCAATTTAAAAATCTGTAATGTTATTTACTGAAAAAAAATAACAGAAAATTAAACAGTCATTTTGTAAAGTCCAAAAATCTTAGTTTTTCATTATTTGGCTGCTTTTCCCTTCATTTTCAATCCAGAAAATTTTCAGAGGAATGTTCCTTTTTTTCTTTTTGATAAGCTGCTTAACACTAATCTATGAATCATTCAAGCAGTGAAAAGACACCTAACTCAAGGGATGATTCAGTGTTTATGAACCAAATTTTGGAAAACTGAGCGAGTGGACAAAAGATAAAGTGCTAAAATGCTGATGAGCAAAATTTGAAAGTGGATATGGTCTTTCAGACTGGGGATTTATGCTTCAGTGGGAAATTTACATCATCCCTACACTGTAACTGCAAACCCTTCTGAAACTCTCTTTAGGGCCCATACCTCAAGTGTAACCTTCCCTAAATATGAAACTAAACGTTGGGTCGACACAGCCCACAACTGTTTGGTTGGCCTGTGCTTTACCACTGATTCCTCATGTGCAATATTCTATTTCTATTGTCTGGTTATTAAAAAACACCGGGACACAACCACAAGGAAATTAACATATAATGCACCAACACAAGTTTAAATGAGGGCAACAACTGTGGTCACTTACATAAGTCACACCACAGGCTCTACAAAGATTCCCAGCAGTCCATCTACTGTTCACCAAAGCCTCATCAGACATTGTTTCAGTAGAATTGCAGCTGTCAAGAAGTCATCATTAAGGAAGGAAAATAGGGAGAAATTTTCTGTCCTGCGGTATGCCCAGTTACACAAAAAACTATGTTCTGGAGTAATGCAATCAAATTTCTAGATCAAATGATTGTCAGTGTACACAGAGGATGCAAGAAGAGTTTAATGCACAACCAGTAAAACACAGTCGATGCCTATAATGGTTTGGAACTGCATTTCAGACAGTGGTAGTGAGGAAAATGATCGTCAAAATTGATGGAATTATTAATGCAGAAAGGTGCCGTCAGATTTCGATCCAATAACACCATCTAGAAAGTGTCTGATTGGCATCGTCTTTTCCACATGGCAACGATCCCAAATATACTGCCAGGGAGGTAAAAGCATATCTCGGTAGAACAATACACAGTGGCAGTTTATAAGTCATTCACTGGACTCTTTAAAGCCCATACCTCAAGTCCATAGTCTGGTATCTTTTATGACAGAAAAGAAAACAAACAAAACTAATATCCAAAGAAGAGCATTGACTATCCTTCAGGAATTCTGGAGAAGTATTCCTGAAGAAATAAAAAAATTAAAAGAAAGCTTCCATAAGAGAGTGGTTATAGCAAAGAGTGTTCAAAGATGGTTAGAGCAAATACTGACCCTGTTTTTGCTTAATATACTATATTTGCATGCATGTCTGCAAGTTTCAATAAACAGCTGCACTTATTTTCCACTTTTCTAGCAAAATATAAAGAAAGTAGAAATGGTTTGAGACTTTTGCACAATACAGTAAATGGCAGAAATTCAGTTGTGCAATTAGCAGTATAAATAAAGCAGCGCATGAGATGTATGACTGTGAATCAGGTGTATGAGTAGGCAGTGATTCTTAGCATTTTCATCAAATCATAAACATTTGTTTCCTTTAGGCTGGCTAGGCAGCAGCATGTGTCCCTCATTTGCTTGGTTGCAAACCAATTTGTTATCTACAAATACCAGAGATTGGGATTTGAGGTAATGTGGTTTGTGACTTGAGCTCTATTTCTGTGGGTAGGAGCCATGCAGCCTCTTTGTAAGCTATGCCGGTCTCAACAGCGAGCAGCAAATTTCTGGAGAGAGGCCTGTTTCTGCTTAGAGCATACACGCTCCCACATCAGTGTCTGTACAAAGAAGACTTGAGTTTATGGTTTATGTGTTCTTGTGTGTTAGATGGGTAAATAAGCAACTACTGCCAAAACATTCACCTTTTGTAAGGCGATGTGTTAACAGCTTAAGCTGCCCCAAATATAGACAAAAATAATTTACTGCAGATTTAAGGGGCAACTCAGGGGGCATTTACGCCTTCTGCTTGGCTTGGGGCATTTCTGCATGGCGTTTGTATGTCCCTGTGATGTGTGGGTTTCCTTCAGTTCTTCCAGTTTCGTCCCACACTCCAAAAACAAGGGTTTGCTCCAGGTACCCCAGTTTTTCCCACAGTCCATGAGGCTTGTTTGGTTAACTGGTAATTCTAAATTGCCTAGAGGCGTGAATGCACGTCTGTTATTCTGTGTTAGCCCTGTGATGGACTAGCGACCTGTCCAGAGCGTAATCCACATTGGCCTTCCCATGACCCTGAAGTGGATACGTTTTTAAAAGATGGATGGATTGGATGGATGATGTAAGAATTTAACGCTTTTAAAGCTTTAAAAAAAAAACAAAAAAAAACAAAAAAAAAACACATTCTAAATAATAAATGATGGATTCACAACTTCAAACATAACAGAGAGAAAAATGCACCATGAACAACCTGAAAGCTGATCATCTGAGAAGAGGGTTCGAGAAAACAAATGGGTTAAGATATTGTCTACATGCAGAGTATGAAGATTAGTGCAGAATGATCATAGTGGACTCTAGCCTCTATTGCCTCACCCACATTCAGAGGTGGAAAGAAAACTAAGCGAGCTATGTTGGCAAATTTTACTCAGGCCATTCTAGCTCAACTGAAATAAGAGCGCCTATCTATCTATGTATCGATACATATCTCTATACGTCTGTGTATCTATCTACCACGTAAAGCACATTCAATGAGGTGAAGAAGAGCAATGAAGTATCCTTTCTGAATAATTTGTATGTTACCAAAGCTTCTTTTTCTATTATTTTATTATGCGGGTGCAGTACAGGAGAAGCACTGATATCAGCAAACATTACACAACCATCCATGAATAGCAGGAAAAGAAATCAAGGATGATGGTTGGGGAAAATAGGAGGTAGAAACTCGTAACATCAGCACTGTCACAGCACTCATTCTCAGCCAAGGCTCTCATATCTGGTGTTGTTGTCATTGTCACTCCTTGAGTGAAAAAAAGAAGGGAAAAAAGAAGCTCGACACAAAAGTCTGCAGCTCTCTTTTGCAGCAGCGGTAATTTCATGTCAAGAAAATAATGCATTCAGGTGCAGTCTGTTCATATGCATTATATTGGAACTGCACATGTGAGGAACAGCAGGAGGCAAATGAGGACGGGAGATCGTTTGGATAATCGTGGAGGGACGCCAATGGGAGCTAAAGGCAGCTACGGGTGGGATGGAGCTAAGACTAAGGGAAATACTGGGACACTTCTGTCTTTGTTTTGTGGATTTACTTGGTAAGGTGTGATTGTTGAACAACTCACTGCTGACCTATTTATTTCCTAAACTGCTGACCTAATAATAATAAAGCCAGTGACTTCGTTTCCATTCTTGTTTAAGTTAAAACTCAATTAAAATCTGAACACATTCTGAAACAAGAAAATGCACACAAAGGGGGGAAAAGGCTTAAGATTTTGGGTCCCTAAAAATCTGGCTTCAAATATCTGGTATTTCTCTGTAACATTAAATGAAGGTTTGGAGGGGGGAAAACAGTCTGTATTTCTACTATATGTCCACCTACTTCATCTGCTCCGGCTACAGCTTTTGCTTTACACACTGTTTCTCTACAGGCTTTGTTTCAAAGAATGGCTTTTGATGACAGCCACAGAAGAAGAGTTACAATGCTACAGTCATTTCCAGAAAATATAGACCTGCAGGTGCAAGGATACAACAAGCTCTCCAACAACTTCTCAAACATGTGATTGTACCTGTGATCTTGGCTCTCCTTTACTCCAAATGCACTATTTTTCCACCACTGCCTTTTGGTCTGTCGAGGCCACTTATGGAGGAAGTAAAAGTGAAAGTGAAGAAGTGACACCTTTCCTCTTCTGTGATGTAGGTCCAGTGTTCCCTGTATGACTGTTGAACACTCTTGCACGAAGGAGCTACTCCTGTGTTTTTGGCAGACACAAAATCTCACATGGTTTTCCAACCAATACTGGAAAAAGGGTTTCAAATGTAAAAAAACAAAAACTAATCTTGTCTACTTATGCACACAGCAAATAATAAAATGGGTCCAAAAACTGTTTATTTTTAGTTTAACTTCAGTGGATGGGTGCTTTTGTTATCAGTATCAAGTCTTATTTCGTCCATCTATCATTTATTTATTTATGACTGGCATGATCATATCTAGATTAATGTGCAATATGATATAAAGTTAAAAAATTGATCGAACAAAAGGACTCCAGCATGTAGGAAACATTAAATGGGCTTGAGGAAAGGTGAATGTAACTCGATGACAGATTCGCAGGCAGGAGGCAAGATGCTCTCGAACCCTAGTGTAAGATAATGTGCATAATCCACTGCAGGGATGTTAAGTGCACTCATTTCACACTCCATTTCACACAACGCTGCCCTAGGAAGAATCTGTGTGTACGATGACTCAGGAAATACACAACATCACTCTTCTGCATCTTTCTCGTGTTGTTTCTCTCCATTGTTAATAATCTGGAGTCAAATCACTTTTCCACGCTATTGTAGAATAAATTATGTGTCAGGAATGTAATAAGTACCAAAGCCATGTTATGCATGAAATACACACGAGTTAATGGAAGCCAGCGTTTCCTCAAAAATTACTTCAAAAGATGCATTATGGACATTAAAACGGTCTAATTTCCACCTGTGGCTTTATTCAGAATTTACAATCTAACAGACAATTGAAATGGTACCACCTAAAGGGAAAACAGTGTCTGTTCATATATATATGATAGCCTGTTATGAGGATAAACATTTCATTTCCATCCATCAGCCCTAAGTGTGGGGAATCTCCATCACTGCTGTCAGAAGTCCATTAAAATAGCTTGCTCATCATACCTTAAATATGATATGAAATTAATCCATTAATTAATAGTGTGTACAAAATGAAAGCATTTTAGCACACTATAAATGTATAATGCATGTAAAAAAAAACTGTCCTTAGAGAGATAAAATTGAGTCCACTAATTGCAGGGAGTTTAAGTGAAAAGCTGACAAATTCTCAACTATGAGAATGGCCATAGTGTTTCTTAATGCACTGAGAGAAAATATTCTCAGTATCTATGAAAGCATGCTTACATAATGTGAATGCAACACGAGGGCATAAATCAGTGCAGGGATTTTTAACTTGGCTGTTTTAGTTCACACACTTATCCGTATATTTAGTCATCTGTTTCATTTCACATTAAACGACCTACTATTTATTTCACATATAAAATGCCGTGTTTGTACTGTAGCCAAGTTTCCCATATCCCTCCAATCTTTACTATGGAATTGTTTGGAAAACTTCCCTGGTGAGCAGATGGTGCCTGCCGGGAGGAGAATAAAGCTAAAACCTGGGCTCTATACACTGCACACACATTTCCCCATTTCCAGAGCAAGCTTTTGTAAAAGGGAACAACAGAGGTCTAGTGGGAATTTAACCATGGGTCTGTTTTGGAAAACACGTTTGTTTATTGGAGCCTTTCTCTATGCAGCAGCTACAGTAAACACCGTGGATACTGGAGACTGGAGAAGAGCATCAAGCCCCCACTTGCTGGAATGATTTCAATCACTTTGATCATCATGGTTTCCATCATGAATGTGATGTGTTCATTATTTGACCCCTTTGTCAACGGAACAAAAAGACAGAGAAGCATTTGAATTTACTGGGAAAGCTTATCTACGTATGCTGGTGAATTCTGTATTATTAAGCAGAGAATGAGGCAATGCTACAGTATGTTCTTATGGCTGCTTACGCTCTCGTCCACACTGTATTGAAGAGAACTTAGCAGCAGGCAAACCAGGGGTCTTACGCTGAGTCTGCACTTGCTAAACTAACTCAGAGGACATGATAAGCCAGGCAAAGCTTGGAAAAGTAAATCTGAGGCTGTTTGAATAAGCCCTGCACCTCTCTGTCAGCTACAATCAGCGCACAGAGTATTCGTCCCAATCTCTCTCTGGGGGAGATTTCTTAAGCACGCTTTTTTGCTAGATCCAGGTAGGCTATCAGTCACTGCAGTAGTGAAGAACATGCCAACAAGAATAACCCCAACATAAGACATAAAATCCATCTCATGGGACCTCAGAGGCTGGACGAGAACAAATTAAAAAATCTCTCTTGCTGAGTCACTCTCTTTAGATAATTACCCACTGATATGAAGAATATTTCCCCACTTGGCTGTAAGTTCAGAGGGAATGCAGACAATGGCATATTTGGCCGCAATCATAGCAGCCCCCCACCATCAATTGAAGCTAAGAGAGTAAGATAGCACAGAGCTAATCTTTGGCTCAACAAAAAGGCCCGAGGGGGCAGCACAAAATGGAAGCAGTATTAAAAAAATTTGCTCCTGGCATGAACCTTCATTGCCTCTCCAAGCCCTTTATTAAAAGGCCAACAACAGACAAAAACTGTGCAGGTAAATCAAGCTTAATATGCATCCCTAATAACCAGGGGAAAAAGCCTTAAAGTGCAGCCCATGCATGCCTAAATAATCTATTAAAGTTTGCTCTGGGGTATAGTACAGCAGCAGTCTCACATCAGCTGGTCTACTACTGTCTCCACTCCCACCCCTTCCACTGCCAGGAGGCTGCACATCTGCACAGCACAGTGACTGACAGTCGATGGTTCACACACCGTTTACCCCACCCCCGACACACTCTCACAAAACACCACCCAGCCGGGGTGCTCCCCTGCGTGACTCAACTTGTTTCAGGGCTGAAAGGGAGACACTGGGGGAGAGGTGGGGATGAGACAAATGTGGGGGAGCTGGGAACGATGAAGCGGTTGTTTGCATGCTGTTGTGTTGCTGCCTTTCAGAGTTAAACTGGGTTTTGCTTGAATTGAAGAAAGGATTTATCCATGGTTTCGGTCTAATCTGCGCTTTCAAAGCTGCAACTATATTTATATTAAAACCCCGCAGCTCCAGTAGTTTCGATATTGAGTCATTCTTTTATCATATTTTTGCGAGACTTCAGGCGCCTCTGCAGCGCAGCGAGATACAGGGCTCCACACAAAACGCTGCGCCTTAACGCGTAAAAACAATCAATGCACTTACAGTCCAGGGCGTTGCACTCCTTTTTAAAGCCAGCACATATATTTACTTTTCTAAACTACAACCGTGTGAATCATCAATTGAAGTATTATACAGCTCTGAAATGTACATGACAAATGTTTTGTGTACACCCCCAGATAGCTATCATGGGTCCTCGTTGCCAGCGCTCTGCGTTCACACTAGTTAGTATCAAGTAATTTTAAGTCACGACGTTAACAAACATTTGATTGTCATAGATGGCCCATTTTGCGGCTCGGGCGGCTGTTCTTACCCCTTTCTCCTGTCCACGAAGAAGCCTTTCATAAGAAGTGACCCATATCCACGACAAAATCGCATCTTGTCGGGCGCATCAATTTGTAGAGAGAAGATTTCCCGAGCTTCAAAAAAAAAAGCGTCTAAACATTCTTTCTGAATAGTATCCAGCGGGTATGTACACTCGTTTGGAGGCTCCGTCAATCTCCCCAAACGATTTCGAGCGCTGTCCTCGGAAAAGTGGCGCTGAAAGTCTCAAGTCCTAACTTTAGGCTGTGTGCGAAGGGAAAATAAAAGACACGTCCAGTAGAGCTACTCACTAATACAGCTCCTGCGAAAAGCGGATCTGATTTTTACGGGATAAAAGAGCGGAGAAGCGCATATCCCACACCCGAGGCGAGAGCACTTTCTCATTGACAGAGGGAAGACTACATGCGCCCCTTGCACTGGATGTGAATGATGTTAAATGCATCGCAGCACACCGCCTTTATCAGGAAAGAAATGCACCATCAGTGAACGACGGGGGAAAAAGGTGTGAATGTCTGATTAAAGCATGTAAAGCTACCAGCGCTTTGGCTGGAGTGTGACATACAGGCTGTGCATCAATTTGTTTAATTTTAACGTCCATTTGGCCGCCTGCTGCTTCACCCCTCAGCACACCCAGACCTCAGTGTCGAGGATTGTGTTTATCTTCGTCTATATAGTGAGCAACAAGAAACACAGAAAACCACCCTGTCTACCCCTACTGCCAGTCAAATCTGATTTAGTTGATATTTTTGTTTGTTTGCTTGTTTGTTTGTTTTTTTAATAAAATATCTCAGTATTGAAGTTGTAAGGCTCATTTCACGCGTACCAAATCCTTTTGGACTAATTAAACAAGTCACAACAATTCTGTTTTATCCGACAGATATTTTTCTGTCAGATATAATGAATTCCTGTGACTGTGAGATCGCTTGCAATCAATGCAATTTTCACGGCGACAGCAGCAGAGATGGTATAAATGATTCAAATGTGACGCTTTTGGGTCGGCTCGCACGTTACAGGTGCTGTTGCGCAGCCTATGCAGTATGTTGAATCTCAAAGGTTTGGGATGCTGTGCGTAGACCATGACGAAGATATCAAGTCCAATCACCGAGTGAGAAAACTCAATCTAGATACTGGGTGTGTGTTGTGTGTCCGTGTGCGTGTTTCCCTGACTGACAGCAGCCACGCTCTGCAGCACATTTATGAAATTATGTCCAAGGGCATGCCAATATATGTCCCAGATTATCCAGCAAAAATGCGAGAAATTAGTTTTAAACTAGGCATGGGATGTTATTATTTGAGACTTGAATGCGATTGATGCACCCATTTTTTGGCTATTAACCTTCAAACGTCTAACGTGTGCTGTGAAGTGACAAAGGACTTCCTCATCGATCAGTTCAACGGTGGCATCGGTGCATCTTGCAGTCCTGATTGATTAATTTTCCAAGATGTCCAATAGTAGGCTCCCGGTGATTATTTGGCCTTTGCCTCGAGTATATGCGCAGCTGCTCTTTCTGCCTCCCTGATCACAGGGCGAGGGGGGGTGGAGGCTTTCACAGGTCTGAGTGGGTCACACCTGTGGAGTGTTGGACGTACTCCACCACATCAAGGGAAGTGGAAGGGATTGTGCCTGTATAGGGAGAGAGAGAGAGACTTGGAGGCTGAGGCAGTGGGGGTCCTTGGTGGTGGTGGTGGTGGTGTGTGTGTGTGTGTGTGTGTGTGTGTGTGTGTGTGTGTGTGTGTGTGTGTGTGTGTCATGTCTCTCAGGGCCTTGGAGGCAGCTTAGCCTCTGAATATTCATCCACACCTCTACTGGAGCAAATTCCAGCTACATGCCTAGACTGAGTGAAAGTCTTGTGAGCTGTAGTGGGACCTTGTAAGTCATGCAAAAAATAAGAAAAGAAAAAAAATCACAGATCTAACTTGTGCACATTATTGAACAGAGTGTTTTACATCTTTTTATTACTCCACAAAGCATTGACTCCCTTCCATCTGTCAGCTCCTCAAACCGGTGTTCTATTTCTGTTTAGCATAGTTGGCATAATAAGTGAATTATTTAGCTGTGGAGAATGGCTACAAAAGTTATTTCCACCAGGAGACCCATTTCTGCTTTGCTTTCTGCTGCAGTAGACCGGGTCTTGTCGAACGTGCTTGCTCTGAGGATAACATGTTATGGAACTGAGTCCTCCCCATCCCTCTGCGCAAGACAACTCTGGAGAATTACTTGTTTCAATTAGCTATGGGGCGGAGAGAATTTAAGCCATGTTAATTCCAGTCACTAGTGAAAATCCCAGTCAAAGAGACTAGCCACTCAAGCATAATCGCCTTCCCCCAGACATCTCTCATTTCATGGATCCATTAGGGAAATTAATCAAAATGTAAATTGTGAGGTCACAAGATTTCACTTTATTGACGGTATTCAGTAAAGGCCAAAACTTCACTACTTGGTTTAGAGGAATCCTCTTCTTATGACAACTCTGAGCTGGTTTGGCTTTTGCCCATTCACTCATTCAGTGATCTAGATAATTTGGCTTTAAATAGCTTTTTTTTCTTCTTAATAACAAAAGCTGGATTAATCTCAGTGTGGATGAGCTGCTTTAAAAGTTTTCAAAGACAAATGATGATGTGTGGAAGAATAAGGAGGAGGAGATGACACAGATGCTCCCCATTCAAATAAATAATCTAATTGTTGGAACAGAATCTGATGTTTGTGTCACATCTTTTCATCAGAGTCTGTGTCATCGAATATTGAACTCTGAGGACATACAGACTGTTCGCTAACATCTGATTATCTAAAATTGAGACTGTCTGACACGCCCACAAGTGGCAAGACAAAGGAATGAGTCAGTTTGTCACTCTTGTTTAAAGCAATATTTTGCAACGAAATGGTGAAACAGGCCAGCCGGGGCAGACAGACAAGCCATATGCTTTATGTGAGTGAAATATTTTTGTCGTGTTGCTGGCTGGCTGACAGTTGTCGCAGCTGTAACCTTTGAACTCCAAGAGCCTTTTTTATATAAGAGACTGGCTGCAGTCCAAATTGGCCGAGGATGTGCACACAGAAAAACAGATTTGATCTGTAGATTACCACGAAACACTTAGACAGCTGCATTAGATTACTGCATGTATAGAGATGCCTTGTGAGTAATAGAAAATACAGTTAATAAGAGTGTTTTAGCATAGATCAAGAAACAGTGGCCAAAAATACCAAAGCCATCAAAGCTATAAAAATACAGAGCAGTGCTGTCTGTAGGTTTAGTGATGTTGCTTTCTCTGTCTTTTGATGACTCTTTAGCTCTTTATTAAAGTAAATTATCATACATCAAATAATTAATTGAGAACTTATTTAGCAATTAATGTTTAGTATTAAATGCTGATAATATTCATATTAGTTTTCAAATGAAAGTGATTTAACCTTATATTATGATACTATACACATGAGCTCATCTCTCTTGGCTGTTAAATAAATTAGGTATTGAATATCACTGGATATATGAGCTTGGGCTTTCTGTAACTGGCATAATAGCAGCCCCTGGTGGTTATGTCATTTAACATGCACTCAAACCTCAACTCAAAAAAGAGTGGTTTACCATAATTTGGATATAATATTGAAGTGAGACATATACACTCTTTTCCATCAGACATCAGCCAAATTAGATAACTATAGCTCAGTCAGGCCTTTTATTAAATGGATCATAGCAGAAGAGAAGATGAACAAATAATGATATGTATTTAATATTTCGATTTTTAGACACTTTTCCAGATAGTCCTTTTTTTTTCTTTTTTTTTGCTGAGCATTCAATTAAAGAAAACTAAAGTGCAATATCTGATGGGCTGTGATATAAGTAATGATTTTATATGTTACCAACCTTTTCAGCAATGATTCTTTGCAGACAGAGGACAATGCTACTTTAAGCCCAGAAAAACACAACCCAGTAAATTGGTTCTCCTGTGTGTGAAGCCGAGCACAATCTATTCTGGCCTTGGGCAAGACAACACAATCTCCTGCTTGTTTGGTCATTAACGTGCATATTTACCAGATGAAAAAAAAGGTACTTGAAAGGTTAATGTTGCCAATATCTTTGGAGTCTTCGATTAAACAGACCTCAGCAGCTACATAGCCTTTGGTTGTATGGCATCTTCTGGGATTGCAATATTAAGAGATATAGCACTAAAGCTGAATTTCCCTGCTCATTTACTTTTGACACAGTTGAGTTTTGGTTCTGACTGCTGACACACACACACACACACACACACACACACACACACACACACACACACACGCACACACACACACACACACACACACACAGGTAGTCGCCAGGTGAGAAACAAAATATACGTAAAAATGCAAGCATCCAAGACAGCCGACAGTGTCCTCTGCCACGCAGCTGATCATGTGTCCATGGATGTCATGCATCACTGGTTATCATTCAACTACAAACTGTGGATGCTATCAATTTTAGTGATGTGCAAATAAACTCAGTTCAGTTCTCAGTTCTTTTGATTGTTCTGCAGTTTCTTTCTTTTAGCTATTTGTATGCAACATATGGTGTGTTTACAACAAAGCCATATTTGTACTAATTACTAGCCTTTTAATTGTCATCTTTTGAGGTCAGGTAGACCCAAGTCACTGAAGCAAATAGTACAGTTCTTTGAAGATGTATGCACATGGAAAAGCAAGTACCAAAACAAAGGATGTGCCAATTGAAACTTTAAAGAAAAAAGAAGAATTATATTATATCATGTTATATATTATATTTTTTTGAATTACGGGCAATATATCCACTGTATGTATAATACAGACAAAGATGCTGATGAGTACAAAAGATTTACAGCATTTGCATTGCTGTAAATTGCTTTTTTTTCTCCCCCTTCCTAAAAGTTTATACTTTTTAATTAATTTTCAAAGTTGTCACAAAGTACAGGTTGTCAAAATAATTCTTAAAAAGCCTTTTTACCACATAACTGTAATAAGCAAATCAGCAAGTTTAGTTATATTAACTGAAACTGGAACAATACCTGTGAGAGCGAAGCTTAAGATCTGTATCAAAGTCTGCAAGGACCCAGATTTAATGTCCTACATAATTATACAGAGGTTTCACTGTAAGATCTGAGACTATAGCTGTTCAGGTGTTGGTATCTAATTTAGGTTAGCTACTGTGTTCTATAGTTTGTTTTTCTTTTTTTTAATACAGTGTGCTTTAATATGCCTTAACTCTGATTAGTTTTCATCATTATCAACTGAAAATTAATATCCATGATTTGGAGTTCATCACTTGTTAGGTTTTGATTTTCAGTATGTGTCACTTTTAATTTAAGCACACATATGGTACCAGTGACACAACGTAGAAGATAAACATCAAAGTCATGTTTCCTTTCATGAAAATTCAAACAAAAAAGATCTATATTTAAAAAGGGAAAAAAGGAGGAAAGGAACATAGTAAGAATTCCTCCTTAAAATACGCATGGATCAGATCATATGGTCTAGGAATAAGAGCTCCCTTATGAACGATTTTTAAAATATTTATTAATTAATTAAAAAAGAAATGCTGCAGTACTGCAAGAGGTGAGCGCCCTCTTCTGGACAGGGCAGAAACTGTAACACCGCCCCTATGTGTGAATGGTTCATCAGAGACTTCCAAAGAGAATTGGTTGCCGTAGCAACAGCAGATCGTAATAGTGCAGCCTCTTGAGTGTGACCCTACACAGATATGTTTAATTGTGTAAGACCTGCTTTCCTCATCCCGAAGAGAGAGAGAGAGGCAGCATAGAAAGTATATATTTCATTCTGTGAAAACAACCGTGACCCTGATGAATTTCAAATGTCTTTGCAACATGTGTTGTTTATTTTCTGTTGGGTTCATAAATCTTATGGATTCCTTGGAAGTTGGCAGATGCTTGGAGAAAGTGAAATCAACATAGCTGAAACCCGAAATTTGATTCACTGAGAAAAATCATCAATTGAAACCATCAAAACTTCACCCGTCGCTTGGTGTCATACTTTCTGGGTTGTATCTCCTGGTGTTGGACTATGCCTCAGAAGGATTTCTCAACCGGATTCCTGTTTTAAAATTTAGTTTTTAAAATTTACTCATGCATTTCAAAGCCTGTCTGGGTCTCACTCCAAACTACGTAGAAGAAATATTCAATCGAATATAAGGCAGTTTGTAGTCTTACACCCTCAATCCTTAAGATACATTTGATAATCTTCAAATCACTTCCTAATGTAGAATTTCATAGACTTGGTTTTATATGATGCTTTTTGACCTTGTGTTTTATAGTCTTTTATGCCTGTTTATGGTATTTCAGTTGTCTTGTTTATTATGTCTTTTTCCTTGTTTTTTATTCTTTCACTAGATTTTGTTAATTATTGTCATTTTCTGTTCCTTATCTATTATAATTCTTTGGAGTTGTTTCAAATGTAATTTTTTTTAAATTTTTTAGCATAAATGTATCTGACTTTTATGCCCATAATGTGAAGCTTTCTGTCTGAATTTATCTTTTCAGTAATTTCCTTTTCCTTTTCTGTCAGTGCTTCTCTGAAACTGTTATATGACATTTTATAGAGCAGGGAGGTTGTGAATTAATTGAGAAAGTGGTTAGCAGAATGTAAGATTAATGAATGACTTGATAAAGAAAAAAAGAGATTAGTTAGTCTAGCAGACAAGGCTGATATAATATAGATTTTTGTAGAGAGAAAAAAATCTACAACAAACAAAAAATTCTGTGGCCCCACATGTCTGTGTGTTTTACTTGCACACTGAAAATCATCTGCTAGTAGTCAACAACAATGATGCTGAATGTGCATAATTACAGTATCATGAAGCCTTTTCTCAACAACTGAGAATGTGTTGACCCAACTCCTGCTCCTAGAAAACACTTTTTTTATTGTTATTTTATTTTAAGTACATTTATATGTTAATGTTGCATAATTTACATTAGCCCGGGGCAACACATCTAATTCCATTTTTCTTTCCTCCATCTTGTAATGTATTTTAATAGCTACACACAGGAGGTGGTGGACACAATATTATGAACACCTACTGTGCCGTACAATTAGTTTCACTTTTAGGGGACTCAAGCTTTTCACTTTTTTCCCCAATAATTAATCGGGATGTGTTTAAATAAAAATATGATACAAGTAGAACCAAATACAGGTGGCATGGTGGTCTGATGGCTAGCACTGTCACCCACACAGCAATTAGGTTCTGGTTTGAATCCAGGTTTGGGCCCTTGTCTGTGAAGTTTGCATCTTCTTCCCGTGTTTGCATGAGCTCCCATAGTCCAAAGACATATTTCGGGTTAGGAGATTCTAAATTGGCTATAGATGTAAAGGGTTAGGGTCGTGAGCATGAACTGTCTGTCTCTGTGTGTTAGTCCTGCAACAGACTGGCAATTTGTGCAGCGTCTCTCAGCCTATGAGGGTTTAATAAACGCTCCAGCCCTGTGGCAACCCTTAATTAGATAAGTGGAAGAAATGGACAAATGGGTCCAAATACAAGCAACCTGTTGCTTAGTTATAGCCTCCTCTTCACAACCTAATGAATTTCCTTGTTTAAACCTTTTAAAAGGTGTCCTTGCTCAGTGTTACATATTTTCAAATAATTAGATGTATAAAAATGTAAGCGTTAAGCCTGAGTTATTCTTATTTTACAGAGATTCAATACCATAATTTCATACCAGTTTTTGATTAGCTTTGTTTGTGTTTGTTTTTCTTCTTGATTATGTCATCGAAGCAAGACTTGCCCTTTAATGAAGAGCAATCTGAGATGTGCTGAGAAGAAGGTAAGAGCCACTTCAAATGTCAACATCAGTGGGTAGAAAACTGAGAAGTTAGTGAATTGAATAAGGAGAAAATGCGTTGCGTTGATTACTGGTGGGAAACTGAGTTATTGCAGCTATGACAAAAGCAATGAAATGACAACTTGAACAATCAATAGAAAAGACTTGAATAAGAGCTTTTGTAAGAAATCAGCATGCTGAGGATTTGTGTGAGTTTGGTGGAAATCATGATGTGCCAGTCAGCTTAAAATAACTTCAATATTTGCCCCTTTTTTTCTTTTCTGGTTTGGTTTATTGTTTGTATTTGCAGACCTGACTAATTTAATAATAATAATAATAATGTATACTTTATTGATCCTCGTGGGGAAATTATGCTCTCTGCATTTAACCTATTCACTCAGTGAAGCAGTGGGCAGCCACTAATCAGGCGCCCGGGAAGCAGTGTGTAGGGATGGTACCTTGCTCAGGGGTACCTCAGGGTAGCTGTTCAGTGGTGGGCAACCACGCTACCTACTGAGCTATCCCTGCCCCAAGTTTTCACACAGAAAACATTTCAACTGACACTAAAGAGTTTCCATTCATGTCTGCTTAACTGGGCTTTATTATTCCATGAACTTTGAACTGTTTGAACTGTTTTTTGTTTGGTTTTTTTTGGGGGGGGGTTGTGGTGGTGGTTTCTTGTTTTTTCTTTACACACATCATAAAATACTGTAAATTAACTTGTTTGCTTGTATGACAGCTGAGATTCATGTCTGTGCTTTTTGTGTTTGTTTGTGAAATTGAGACATTCAACAATAAAGCATTTTTGTTTTATTGTTTGCTGTGGCCCACTCCTTCGCACTGCAGTTACATCAGATTCATCCTCTGTTGTTAAGGACAGGGTTTTGTGGTGTGGTTGGTGAGTTTATGTAACAAATTCAATTTAAAATTCAATTTGGAGTTCCCACAATTAAGTCGCTGCAATAATGAGATTAAACTGATTATTTAGGGACCTGAACAGGTTTGTAAGACTGTGACTCATTGTTTGTTCATTTATAATAATGCAAATGCAGAGCAAAGTGCTTTTTTAGCAACATCGAAAAGCCCAGACCATCCGATGCTGTTTCCTAAATTCTTTTAGAATTTAGTTTACATGAAAGGTTCCAGTTTTGGTTCAATCAAATCTCATGTAAACATTTAAAACAGATGTTAAACAAGACTGAAAAAGCTACATTTCTTTTCCAAATATTAGAAGACATCAATGAAATAAACTTCTGCATTGTTGGTAGACTTTGGCAAGCAAGAAAGAGATATATTTATATGTCTTATCCAAGTTATAACAATGCAGAAAACCCTGATACGATTCAGACTTTGGTCAACCTTTCCTGGAAAGCAAAGATAAAGATTCAGAAATGTCTTTGTGATCTAATTGAGGGCACAAAAGTGTTCTTTCTGATCGATACGCTATTTGCTTCTATGTTGATTTAGTATGCACTGTTAGAGCCACAGCCTGCTCTGCAGATATGGGGCATTAGATAGTACTGGATGAAGAATAAAAGAAGATTAGTGGAGGATTTTCAAATGTACTTTTTAACCTGTATAAAAAGTCTAGAGAGACCCAAGGCCATTACAGTGTGTAATTATAGTTTATAATGTATTATTAGAAAATGTGTTTTCACAAGCATCTGAGCAATTAAATAATAAAACTCCCATGTAGGGATAACAAGGTTGAAAATCAACATGATAGTAGACTATCCACCTTAATTAAAATATAATTTTATTATAGGTCAATCCAGTTTTACACTTTATAATTTATTAACAATTTCTATTATTTAGGTATTTTGGCCGCTATTTTCCATTTGAAGTATATTAGGATTTGACAAAAATACATTTGAAGACTTACTTGAATTTTGTGTTTGCCTAAAAACAGCTTTTCTCACGTTATATGCTTACATTGTCGGATCTATTTTGAGGGCCATTCCTGCGCTGTCCATTACCTGCGGTGCTGAAACTGATGAATTAACCTGGTGTCTCTTTTTCTAATGTGAGCAGCAAACTAATTTGATTACGCTAAATACGATGTTTCCCTAAATAAAAAGTCATATAAATTAATATCGGCATCAGATAAGTAGACCGGGCCATCTAGTTGGACCCTCAAGTGCCAGTTCCCTTTACCGGCTCACTCCAGTCAGAGCGTGGTGCTGCGTTTTCCCCCACGCTTCGTTGCCCTAATTCTTCAACCCTTGATAGGTAAATTTCTTACGCTCGCCAAGCTATTAATGGTTAAACTACGTCGTGGGCGTAGCGGCTCCTTGTAATGGCGACCGTGCCGTAGATGTTCCCAGGTTTGTGAAAATGAAGCGAAGAAGAAGTTATTTCTTTTAAGTAAAACGCCGAGGTTCCCCGCAGGAGGACTTTGCGTCTACAACCATCGTCTTTATAAGTGGCAAATATAGCTGTACTTTTGAACTTTTACGCTCCCGAAATGATGAAGCTCAAGTCAAACCAAACCCGGACGTACGACGGGGATGGCTACAAGAAGCGGGCCGCTTGCCTGTGCTTCAGGAGCGAGAGCGAGGAGGAGGTGAGTTCGGTGATGTGAACTGTCTGGAGGGCCAAGCTAATATTAGCATCCGTAGGTTTTATCCAGCCTTTTCTGTTGTGTGTAGATCGAGACGTTTATCAACACGGCTTTGGTTTTATCCCAGCTGGAAAAGGATTTCTTTTATTCTCGCGTCGACTCCCGACGTTGTGATTATTCACCATTTTTCAGCTGGTACTTACTCGAGTGTTATGTAAGCCTCTTTAGCAGTGCAGATAGCAGCCTCGGTTATGACCAGACTTACTAGCTCCGCGCTAATGCTAACGCTAGCTTGCTAACTACCCGGGTTGCTGCCGTGGGCAGCCGGCTATCGGCCAGCAACCACAGCCCACAGTACAGGCTGTGGTGAGTGCTGACTCTATCACTACCAGCTGTCGGATGGACAGAATATTTAGTATTTAAAGCGACAGCTAAGATATGTATCTGCTCGCGTTACAGATAGTTTGGCGAGCTAAGTGTATTGTGTTAATGCAACTGGTATTACTAGCCAAACATTGTACTGCTATGTAGCTAGTAGCTATCCTAGTTTAAGCCAGAAGATGACACTGGCAGTGATAGCCGGCTTGTATCACTTGTGTATTTTTGATTAGTTTGTTTGCGAAATTGACACTGTTGATATTTGGAGCACCAGCTTAATGGAAGCGTCGAGCCCTATGTGCATATTTTACAACATCGCTTATTAATGCTATTTGTGTATTTATTGCTCCTATCTAGCCGTATCAGAAAAAGCGAAAACGTGTTGTGGATTACTTGAGCTCAGTCGCGATTTGGGACGCTCACGTACAGTCAAAAGGAGACATAAAGATGTCTTTGTACTTACAACATTTTACTAGGGGAGGAGATGGGACCAAACCAATTCCTCATTTTGGTTAAAGTAAACGCCCGACTGTGTAGACAGGGGTTGTTGATTACAGGAAACGTATCAGCATTACCAGCACCAAAGTGGAAACTTTTACCTAAGACTGTAGTTTATCTGACTGGCAGCCAGGGGTTCCACAGCTCATCTCCACTAAGAACCCAACATCTAAACTAGTTCACTAGCTATGATTTATTGACAGTAATAAAAGTACTAGTTATTTTAAACCCAATGGGTTATCATTTCCATTTTTCTTGAAGTTGTATTTTTCGATGTCCCAGTTGATATTATGTGAACAGTAACTCAGAGTTGGACTGTCATACCTGACCAGTATTGTATTGGGTGTTTTGCAGGTGCTACTGGTGAGCAGTAGTCGACATCCTGACAAGTGGATAGTTCCTGGAGGGGGAATGGAGCCCGAAGAGGAGCCCAATGTTGCAGCAGCTCGAGAAGTGTGTGAAGAGGTTGGTTGTGTCACTCAATATTGTTATATCTTTTTTAAGCCTGTAGTATGATGGCCTTTTCTCTTTGGTTTTCCAAGTGACAGATGTTGTCTCTATGTATACTGCGTACTGGGAATCTTAACGTGATCCTTTTCAGAAATGTCAGTAGCTGGAAATATAATTCTCAGAAAGTGTGGCAAATTTGTTTGAGTATAGACTCATAAGATGTATTGTATTACAGTTCTGTTAACTTGTCTGTATTTAACACTGAGCCTGATACCTTGTTCTCAAAATCCATTTTGTCAATGCAGTCATCCTGTTTGCATGGACAGTAAGAGAGAGAGAGAGCCTAGCAACATGTAAGCTGTATCATAGCATCATGTTACAAAGCAGTCTTTAGGTGTCAAAGGAGGTCACACAGAGATTGAACACTGGCTGCACAGCAGTTTGACTGCAGTACAGTCAAGTCACACAAACGCAGAAAATGACAACAATTGAGTTTTATTGTTTGTAAGTTTCTTGTAGCTATATATATTAGTATACAGTAGTGGTCACATTACAAGGGCGGATGGGTAGTAATTAGTAAACAGTTCTGAAGCTAATTGGAAATCAATATCCTACTTATATTGCCTACGCCTGTTTGTTAAATCAGGTATTCTTCCACTCTGCATGCTGTTCATCCTTTGGATATTTTGATCAGAACGGACACAGGGCACATAAGACAGCGGTCCCCAACCCCCGGGCCTCGGACCGGTACCGGTCCGTGAGTCGTTTGGTACCGGGCCGCGAGAGTTGAGGCTCAGGTGTGAAATGTATAGTTTTCAGGGTTTTTATCGGTTTTCAGCGTTATTTTGTCATCGTTTTTATCGTTTACTCGGTTTTCCTGGGTCTTTTCACGTGTGTTATGAATAAATCTTCTTTATTTCGGTACCGGTACTAGTTTTATTTTGTTGTATTTATCCGCGACACCTTAAAGGCTGGTCCGTGAAAATAATGTCGGGCATAAACCGGTCCGTGGCGCAAAAAAGGTTGGGGACCGCTGACATAAGACACTGAATCTCACCCAGCGGTTGGCTCCTAGTGGGCCGCTGACCTTATAAAGCCTATCCTCTCTGTGTGATCCATCACACTGATGGATGCTGATATCATCCCTTATCCTGGCTCCTGCTGATTGGTAGCTTTGGTGGTTGCAGGACACTTAGGCCTGCCAGCAAATTTCCACAGGGTCAAAAGCAATGTCACATCACTGCTCAGGCTCCTTATGTGCTAAAAGGCTACATTCAGAAACTCTGTGGTGACTGAGTGCTGCTTGATACATCACCAACTACATTGGCTTTCTAAGCCTTTTATTGGACGATGGTGTAACAGGACATATCCTAATCCTGGTGAGCCTGTTCTGATCACTGTATGAGTGATGAGTGATTGCTTATGCTTATTGGTTTGGAGTCTCTCCAGGGATGAGAGTGAAGACAAGGCATGCAGTAGCAAGCCAAAATTTACAGAGGGTTTCTTTGTTAGACTGTTCACTATCTCTATTAATCCTTGTGTCTTGGAGATGCACCCGACCCTGCAACCTGAAGACGCATTGCATAACTGGTAATGAAGTCTCAGCTGTACATCCTCTTCCCAAGTGTTGCCCAGTAGTCTTGTGTTACATGAATGCCAGAGCTGGGAGACTTTTTCCATCTCATAAAAACAAACAGGTTGACTTTTGGCCTATTACTTAATCCCTGGCTCGTCTTTGGATTTTCTAGTGGTGTGCCTGCTCTTTACCATATGATCAAGCTGAAGGCCATAGGAGTGCAATACCGAGGTATTGGTACAGTGTGTGGAGTCAACATTTATTTATAGAGTGAAACTGGAAACTGAGGAAGAAGCTGCAGAGATGTCAGTGAGAGGCCTGGTGCTGTATCAAAACCTGACCTACTGTTCACCTCTGGGAGTTAAAATCTTGGAGATGATTTTTGGTGTTAAAATTTTCTCAACAATATTAAGCTCTCAGAGACCTTAAAGTTTCTCTATGACAGAAAGGTTGTGACATTTATATGGCTCTGATTTTAGGCTTGTGAGAAAAGGTATAATAACTTGCAAAGTTTTTATTCATCTGCTTTTTTTCCTGACCTTTTACATGACGAAACTAAAAACTATTTTGAGAGGGAGGCTGTCAAAAAGTGCCAAAAGTTGAGAGAGGGTTATTTTTCAGATGTATAATAAGTCAATTTTAAAAATCAGTTGATCAGTAAATCAGGAACCTTTTCCCCCACTAATCTGGCACTTTCCAAGAAAACTGTGGCTTCAGCCTCTGAAAAATGTTTTTCTGTTTTTGTTGAATATTATGTTTTATGTAGTTTAGTTTTTTGACTAGTAGTTGGACATCTGAGACTGGGCTCTGAGAGATTGTGAATTTGTTTTTCCTCACTATATTATTGTTTTGTTTTTGTTTATTTTGTCAGTTGCTTGATTAATGTTAAACATTTTGTCAGAAGAAATCAATGACAATTATCAATGCTTTTAATAGTAATTTCATTGCTGTAGAAGTAATTTATGTCCAGTCATTATGAGGGGGAACCTGACATTGACCTACTTTGTGAATTGATCCCTTTTTTAGGGATGTTAGCTTTTTCAGCTAGGAGAGTGTTTTCCAAGTGGTGCACCAATTCTTTTTGTTTTTGTTTGTGAGGATCATAAGTTTTTGCAGTTTAGAACTACAAAAAAAAAACGAGAGCCAAATCCCTGGCAATTTGCATATATGGGAGCCTAATAGGGGAAAAATATAGTGCTTTGTTTTGTGGGAAAACAAAGTTTACAGTTAAGGGGAGATGGGTGAAAAATACCTGTCATATGACTTCTGCTGGACCAGCAATGTCAACAACTGTTAGCCCAAGTGTGTTATCTGTTGGGCGAAGTTGGGTAATGATAACATGGTATCTAAAGAGAAACTTGGAAACCAATCCCTTCTAGGAAAAAACAAACAAACTGGTTTTGAAGTTGAGGCAGCAAAAACCTTGTTTTTGTTTTGCTTTGTTTTTTCTCTCCTTTTTTTCTTTTTTTGGCAAAGGAGGCAAGATATATATACTAGTGGCTCCTGACACTGTTGGACAGCTGTCAAAAGCATGCTTTACAGTGTAATCAAAAGAAGAACAACATGTCATATGACATACAGTCATATGAAAAGAGTTTTCATCGGACTAAGCAGTCCTGCGATAAACTGAAGTACGCTCAGCAATAAGTACACAGCAGCAAGTAATCATTTTCTGTTTGACTTTGTCAGTTTCACATTATTGTCGAGGAATTTGGTCCTATTCTTCTTTACAATGTTTTTTCACCTCATTGAGGTTTGCGGGTATTTTCTATGCACAGATCTCTTATGATTCTGTCACGTTGAGGTCCCGACTTCGACTGTTCCATTGCAACACCTTGAGTCCTTTCTTTGTAAATTTGTTGTAGATCTGCTGGTATTCTTTGGATCATTGTCCTGTTGCATGACCCAATTTTGGCCAAGTTTTAGGCGTTGTTAGTGGTATCAGAGGTTTGTGCTGATATCTTGTGTTTGGGTTTTATCCAAATGTGGCATTTTGTATTATGGTAATAAAAATCTTCACTTTGGTCTCATCTGTTGAAAGGACATTGTTCCACAAGTGTGTGGTTTGTTCATATGCAACTTTGCAAACCTAAACACAAGTTGTGTTGCCATGTTCTTTTTACAGAGATTAATCTTTCTTCTGGCAACCCTTCCAAACAACCCATACTTGTTCAAACTTCTTCACACTTGCATACCCACTTAATTAGTAGCACCTGGCTTCTGCTTACCCTCTTAATTCCTTTGGAGGCAGTAAGGGTGTACTTCGGTTTTCACAAGACTCACATGACTGTATTTTGTAGGAATGTGCACAATCAGTTGACTGGACAGTTGAACATTGCTGCCCTGGCTTGTCAGCAGTGAAAATTTCTGTCAGTGAGGCTAATATTTCTTTAATGTGCAACACTCAGCCAAAGCAAAAGACAACGTGCAACACTAGTGCCAGTGGACACTAAAGGGCAATGTGGACTCCCAAGTTTGTGAATGAGATAACTCGAAAACAAAGCAATGTAGGATATTCAAATTGATGCCATAGGTATGTGCTAAAAATCTTGGATGAGATTGAATATGTTACCTTGATCTCAAGGGCAAGGTTATAGGTCAAATTTTCAGAAAATCTTGTAAATGCCATAACTCGAGAAGGAAGTCAAATTTTCAAATGGATACAATAAGTGTATCTACTAAAATCTCTCTTGCCTATTAAGTTAGTGTACAAGAACATCCCCAATTGTTTTTGTTTTACAGCCCTAAATAATGTGCCTCGTTGCAGGAAAGTGCATGCAGAACATGACTTCAGTCTTTGTATATGCTGTATATTGTTTTTATTTTGTGGACTCAAAAACCACAATCCAGGATTTAGATGGAGTGAATGTGTGGGGATAAACACAATCTTATGATGTAATGTAATCCAGTGCACAACAAACAGCATTTCCAATTACCGTACAAATTAAATCAGCTCTATTTGAAACTATTTCAACTAAACACTATGAGGTTCAAATGGGTGTTTATTGTTAGGCTGTTGGAGTGCATTCAATTATACAAGTGTTTTTGCGTAGACCTCAATCTCTTCATATTGAACGAAAAGCCTTTAATCGTCTGTTGTGACTTCATCCTGTGACAGTATTTACTGAGCATTTCATCATTTTTCATTCATTTTACAGGCTGGTGTGAAGGGGACTTTAGGTCGCTTGGTGGGAATATTTGAGGTGAGCTGCTGTGTGTTGACTTTTTTGGGGGGGTGTCTTCAAGTGTCACCTTACTGTTTGGTTAATTATGCAAAGCTTTTCTTCCACAGAACCAGGAGAGAAAACACAGGACCTATGTGTATGTTCTTATTGTAACGGAGGTGCTGGAGGACTGGGAGGACTCAGTCAACATTGGTAAAGCACTGTTTGTTTACTTGTCAGAATGGGGATCATACGGACAAAGTTCTCAGGCAGTCACATGCTTGACTGTAGCTTCTTTTTTTTTTGTTTGCCTGGCCTTAGTGATATTACAGTTTTTAGTGTATGTTTACTGGGGAAGATTATAAAACCAGCTTTGTTCCTGCCCTTGTGATTTTCACTTTAGCTGTGTGTACAGTACTAATAATCAGTCAAAACCCATTTTTAATAATGACTTTTTTTCCCCCGTGTGTTATGTTTTTTTTCTTGCATGTTAACCTTCTCCACAATGCTTTCTTTTTCTGCAAAACAGGGAGAAAAAGGGAATGGTTTAAAATAGACGATGCCATACAAGTGTTGCAGTGTCACAAGCCTGTGCAGGCCACCTACTTTGAGGCTCTCCAGGAGAGTTGTCTGACCAGTAATGGAACTCCACTGGTGACCACGATAGGTGGGGACCTCTCCCCTACCTACAGCATCAATCAGAGCTCTGTTTCTGGGATCAGATAACTAAAACCACAACTCTGAATACCCCAGGAGCTTTCGCCACCACCTGCGCTCTTACTTGTGTTATTTCTCTTCTCTTCTCTTCTCTTCTCTTCTCTTCTCTTCTCTTCTCTTCTCTTCTCTTCTCTTCTCTTCTCTTCTCTTCTCTTCTCTTCTCTTCTCTTCTCTTCTCTTCTCTTCTCTTTCTTTTGTCTCAGTAACATGGTTTGCCTTGCCAACTCCTTTGTGCCCGAAATCTGGCGCAGACTCAACAAGTGTTGGATGAATAGTCCAAAACACTTTGTAAATGTAATTTTTGACCCCTCTTCTTTTTTGTTTTTGTTTTTACTGACAACTGCATGAAGTGTCCCCTCATTCCCTTTTCCTTAACACACCCTTAGCGTGGTGTTTATTGAATGCAAGAACTACTTTTTACTGTTGTAATGTAAAAGTGTATACTTAGTGCTTAAGCTGAAGGCTTTTGGTGGTCTTTTTAATGTCTCCATCTTTTTTTTTTGTTTGTTTATTTTTCTGTGAATGAATGTGCCCATAATAAGTGTACTCCCTCCCCTGTTTTAAGGATAGGAAAAATTGTATCTGAACGAAAAGAATTGTGGGAAGTGACTTGTCTTGCATGAGCGCTATTGTTGTTGCGTTTCACTCACTCGAGTGACCTGATGCTGACTGTGTGACAGACAGGGTAAGGTCTTTTGGCTTTTCTTCACTCTTCTCCCTGTTGTAGTTGTTCTTGTTATGTTTTTTTTAACCTGAAGGATACGGCCCCTTAATTTCAATATTCTTTCCATTTCTGTTTTCAGCTGTGTTTCTTTCCTATTTGGGAAGCTAGCCAAGCACTACAGGTTTCAATTTCAGAGCATGCATATATGTATATATGTATATGCGCTGCACAGTGACTGAAAGAATGTCAGCAGACAATGTAAAAACCATCTTTGTCCTCACTCTTCTCTTTTTGATCCCTTTTTGTTTTCTTTGTTAAAACGCTTTCATGTGACTGACTACAGAGTCTTCCTCCAAACACTGAGAGGGTGGAAATGGTAGATTTCAGAATCATGGACTTGTGTAATTTCAAAGTGCAGCACATATCACTTAAGTTATTAAAACCCATTTCCATATTTTACTCCTCACATTCAGTTTGGTTAAAAGCAATTGTTTACATTGTGTTTGTAACATAGTACAGATGAATTTAGCAGGCACTTTTCATTATGGTCATGACCTTTTTTTTTTTTTTTTTTTTTTAAAAAAAAAAAAACCTTCCCTCCTTAGTATTTATTCTGCATCCCCCAAAACACTCAAAACACCTGCTTGACATTAAACTGATGTCAAACTGATTTGGGCAAGATGCAGAACAAACAAGCCTTGTACAGTTTGAGACCTTGTTTTTAACATGTAAAATGCTTTTTGGATACTCTTTTTTTTTTGTTTTGTTTTGTTTTTTTCTCCTCTCTAACGTTTGGCAAAAGTCTCTTTAGCTCAGCTGCGTCACTTGGCTGCGATGTGGCGTGAAGCAGCTGGCTCAATACTGTGAAACTGGAGGCGCTGTAGATAGCATGTAAGAGGTTTTTATTGTAAATTGTTTATTTCTGTATAGATCAAAGGTGAGAATACAAATGACAAAACACCTCTTACACATCTGTGAGTGCTACATGTCATTTCAATTGAGGCTGGAAAACCTGATTGAACTCACTGCGTTGGCTTTAAAGCTGTGGGGAATTTTCTCTTGAGATAGCATTCAGTACATCAGAGGCTAAAGAACAAGGAAATGTGGCTGTGGGTGAGATTAAAGAGCCTATTTATAATAGAAAAATTGTAACAACCTTAATGTTTTTGTTTTAGACCAAAATTAATTGGTAATGGCAAGGATTTTTTTTCTTTTCTTTTTTTTTTTTTTGTTTATCGTCTTTAGTCAAACTATGAAATGAAGTATAACTGCATCCTGAGTTGGAAAGCCTGGAGTCTTTTCCTCCTCTGTACCACTAGGTTTAATCAGTGAATTTTCCCCTAGAGGGTTTCTTTCATTGATCTCTCCACTTTGGTGTTCTGCCTTTTTTTCCACATTGATAAATTTGGAAATATTTGCACAAGCAAATCTGATACATTTCACCTTCCAAGTTTATAGGACACAATATTTGCACATCCAACAGATAAAAACATTTGCATTTGTTTGGAGTTGTCTTTTTCTAACTGGTGAATTTCATTCAGTTCTGTTTTTCCTTTTATTAATCTTTTGTTTGCTCTCCCTTATCTCTTTCTGACTAGTTTATAACCCCGCTACTACTTTCACCAGCTGGCTGTTTACTCTGTTTTTGCTAAGCAGCTGCAGCTGAAAACTATGCTACAACTGCATAAATGCAGGCAATGTGGGACTGCAGGCTGGAAAATCATAAGGAGCTAAAAGATGCTGAATAATAGTGTAAAGTTGAGTTTGAGTACATAGGCAAAAGGTCTTTGATTCTTGCATAAGAGAAACACAGTTTACATATAAAAAAAAATCATGTTAACAAAAAACTGATTATAGCCACATTAAAAAAGTATTTGATGCCCATAGATTTAAAAAGATTTCATTAGGGTTTGTTGGAAAAGACTTGGCAGTACTTATGTATTTAACAATGAATATGCACAGAAAACTCCAGTCTTATGATTCACAATCTGATGAGAAACCCTTTAATAGGAAATGAGAACTGAAAGCAAGTGGAGCAAAGTTTATCTAGACAAAGAGCAGGGTGGCTTTTAGTGGTGGACTGAGTCTTTTCTTCCATGTTTATGATTATGGTGGAAATCACCACATGCTAGCACAGCTGCTAACACTGCCCTGCAATAATCCAGGAATTCAGATCTCTTCTGAATGACAGTTAAGGTGAAAAGGGTCTAAAGTCTCCTCCAGCCTGAGACTTTGGACTGCTTTTACTGCTGTTTTAGAAAGGTGTGGTGGTCGAAGTCTTGCTTTATGATGCTCTACCTGGCACTTGAAATGAGGTTTTGTGTTGATTAGACTTTTTAGTCATCATCTAAAGGTACAATTAAATAGAAATGGGATGAAACTACATATGGCAGAAAACAAAAGCCTAATAAACTAATGATTAAAATGGCTCTCTAGTTTGATGTGGGTGACAGGTACTGTCAAAATGAATGTGAGGAGGATTTCCACAAGTAAACAGCCAGTCATTTTTAATTATTAATAACCACTTATTCCTTATCCTGTTTTTTTTGTTTTTTGTTTTGTCTTTCTTCTCTTGTTACTGACAACCTGATGTCTTGTATATAGGTAACACAGCAATCTGATAGCCAGAGAATGCACTTTGGCTTTGGTCCTAAAGGATTATTGTAATTTTTTTTTTTAACCCCTCTTACTAAAATTCAAACAGTTTCTGTCACAAATTGACTGATTTAGGTTGGAGTGCTAGTGGGAAATTTGGAAGTAAAGGTTTTCACTTGAATTCCACATTAGACTGATGGTATCATTAGATGGTACAAACACATTCACCCTTTCTTGGACTTCTTGGCTATAAAATTGCCTCTTTAAAATGATGACGCTTCCTAACTTGAAACCGCTGGAGCTTCAGATAAAGTCACTTCATGTAATTTACCAAAGTGGACGGTTTATTAATGTGTTGCCATAGCAAAAGAATAAAACAAAGCACATCACTTAGCAGCTGAGGATTTGTAACATTCAGTTTTCCTTTAGCACAATGATGACCGTTTCACCTGCTAAACGACTGGAAAAATATGTTAATTAAAAAAAAAAAAAAAAAAAAAGACAGCTGCCATCTCTGAAAAACAACCAAACAAACTCTGAAATTGATAACTTCACTTTTGAACCGTTGACCTCAGCCTTGAAGTTACATATCTGTATTTGTGTTCAAGGTCTATGTGTCACTGGAATTTTTTTTTTCCTCTTTTGTCATTTGGGACTGTGGAATAAGACCAGTGTGAGAAGACTGAAGATTGTAATATAAATGTGCCAACAAATAAACACCAGTATTTCACATTCAGGCTGGTGTCTGTGTGTTCAATACGTCTCAAAGTGTGCTCTCTGTAGAGTGTGTAGGTATTTACAACTGGAATATTGTAACTCTGTAGCTAACTCACCCATCAGTTTGTTTTAACTCTTGAGGTTCATGTGCAAAAAGAGTTGTTAGGTCTACTTTCAAGATGTCAGCAGCAGGACATCTCAGGACTGTCAAGACACTTTCTTTCATTAGATAAATCTGCTTATAAGCAGATTTGTCAAGTCAAATTTGTGTTGAAACACATCGTAGAAATGCCAGATAAAATTAAAAGATAAATTGGTTAACATTTTGTGAGTCTTCAGTAGCAGCTACAACCTAATTGGGTTTCTCATGGTCAAGTATAGTTCCTGACATTCAGTAGTGCAGTAGTATCAGGGTAAATTGACATCCTTTCCAGGGTTGGTAGTACTTTTTGTCAACATAGGAAAATCAGTCCATCCATTTTCTTCCACTTATCCAATTTAGGGTTGCACTACACCCTGGATGGGGTACCAGTCAATCACGCACAAAAGCCCAGATCCATCTTTGCTTTCAGGAAAACTATGAGAGTCAATGTTAAAAACTTTAAACAGAAATTTTCCTCAGTGTAAAAAGGTTCTGTTGGGTTAATTATAACTATGGCAAAAAGGCCCAATTTAGTATGCAGGTGAGTCATCGAGTCCTAGATCATTTCAACTTGACGTTACCATAACCACCTAATGTTTTCTGTGTGGACTAACACTGAGGGAGATTACTGTAAAAATGACCCTCCACACAATTTACCCACCAGACTAACTTGCTGCCAAAAACAAAGGCATTTGTTTTTCATTTGACACCATCTCAGTCTCACTGTGGCACCTCTCTTGACACACATTAATTATCAAAGTATTTTAAGACTCAATCCTGAGCTGGTCCACCATCACATTGCTCAAATTTATAACCAATATATGTGGACATTCGCCTGCTCATCTTACAAAATACTTTGAAAAGAAAAGCACAAACAGACCGAGTTGTATTTGGATTTTCTTTATTGTACACAAAGAGAGAGTGAAATTTACTGAGGCTGCTGTCCTCTGCCGCGTCCAAAGCCACCTCTCTGCAACAGAAAAATGTTGTCAGTCGACCAACATGTTCAATACAAGTTTTCCAGCTGCACTGTATAAACCACATTTAGCTTTCTGACATTCCTTTTTAAAACCCATGTAAAACCGCACCCACAAATTTAGGGAGGAGTGCCTTTGTTGTTCTGCTGTAGAAAACAATTCTTATAACAGAAAAACATTCAAGATCAAGAGGTTTTTGTTGCCAGCCCATTTCTCAAAATACCCGCATGAAACAAAGGAAATGTACTTACGAACTGGAACTCTGTGGCAGCTCCAGCACCGGCCTCTGCCTTCTTGTCAGCACCAGCTAAAGGAGAAGTTATGAGTTAAGAGGTCAGCCAGTAACTTTCAGAAATGTCAAACTTGTTAAAACTTCACCATAACATGTCAAATATATACCAAAATTAGACCAGGGGGAGGGCAGTAATAATAATTTTTACTGTTGTTTTCTTTGCAGATGTTTTTGATAAACAAGTTTAAAGTTCACACCAGCAAATTGCCTTCTGAACATCAGAATGATGTAATGGGAGTTTCATATGCCTCATTTTTAAAATCCAAATCCTCCACATACATTGATTTTTGTCTTTGTCATATAAGCTCAATCCTTTCAATAATATATATTTGATAACATGTCATTAGCCATGTTATGATTTCATCTGAATCATTGTGATCATTTTGTTGTAGAACAGTTTTCTAAAGGAAACATGATTTAGATTCTCACCTAAGAACATATTTAACATGTCATTTGCTTTTGTTTTGGCACAAGCACTACTGGTTTGGAAACAGGCTGTGATTTGGCTTAAAACAAACCATTTTACAACATTACATTTACCATTAACGCTTAACATTTTCCAGGGCATTGGTTTCTACCGCCATCTAAAGGCGACATAGCCAGTGTAAAGTTTTTACATGCAGTGATTCAGACAGCCACTAGAGGTCCTCCAACTTTAAAATTTTATACAAATCTACTCAAAGTTTATTGAGGTGCTCGGATGTCTGCAGATGCCTGTACTTTTTGGAGGCAGGTAATTTCAGAGCTTTGTGCGGTTAAAACTATTGGTGTTAATATCTGCGTGACCAGCCTATAAGAATTAGGACTGAGGTGCTCATTCAGACAAGAGTAGACAAACTATAGGAACATGTGATGGGTCACATCACTGCATTTTCACATTTCACTCTGAAAAATCAAGACATTTTATTAATGCATAACACCACCGTATGATTTAATGATTCAAAATTACCACTTTAGTTTGCATCATTCATATAAACATCACAAGACCACATGAGCAACTCATAATGTGACTAGTGTAGTTGGTGTTATACGTACGGGGCGCGGCAGATCGCCTGTAAGCATCTCTGTCAGCCTCCCCACGGTTAAGGCGGGCGGGCCTCTCTCCTTCCACTCCTGCTGGTAAAAAGATCACAAAACATTAAGCTCCAGTTTTCCTGGCTTTCCAAAAGAGGAAATTCAATAGGCTTTAAAATTCTTTAATTTTAATGCTAACAATTCTCACTAAATATGAGTCTTTGGACTCTGGGGTCCCTCTTTTGAGTTTATTAATGAACTACTTAAATTTGTATGCTTTACAACACCCTCTAACAGCAAGAGGAGACCATAACATTTTATGTGGCACTTAATTGCTGAAACCTCTTTAGCATATTTTCATAAGATCCAATTGAAGATGCCAATTGAAACTGCAACTTCAGCTTCAACGAAAGGCAAGGAAATTCTGAAATGAGATTGTTACGATCTAGTTCAGAAGTCAATCAAAATATTTTCATTGATAAAGAGAAAAAATTAAACCTTATTTAGAACAGATCACACTCAGGATCCAGAACATCTAAAACAACCTGCTGAAGTTTAGATTAGCAACTTTGATTTCTGGAAAACTGTGTTTGAGCACCAGATTTTTTCACAATCAGCTTCAATATCATTTATAACCTCAGGAAGCATTAACATATTAAATACTATTACTAGTATTTCTGGCTTCAGGAAATGAAAAATCAAAACTTATTAGAAACAAGCATGTATGATAGATGTTTTACCCTTGGGCCTGGGCCTTGCGGTCTCAGGGCGGGTCTGGCGGCGCAGGGTGGCGGGCACGATCTCAGGGGGAAGGTGGAGGAAGTCTCTCAGGTACTGGATGCCCTCATTGGTGAGGTACCAGTAGAAATGGCGCCAGGCAAATTGCTCCTTGACGTACCCACAGGACTTCAGAGACTGCACGGAAAAGCACAATTACCACATTATACTGACTACCACAATAAATCAGTACAAAATCTAGGTTGGTATGGCAGGACTATGCAGAAAGTATCTTTAGGCTTCTTGCTCAGGTAAGTGCACAGAAAGCAAGTAAGTGCACAACAGTGCTAACCACCACACACACCATACTGCCCTACAATCATTCCAAAAGATAAAATGAACTCAGATGCAATAAATTCTGAGCCGACACCAACACCCATGTGAAAAATGTTTGAAAGAGCAAATAATCAGCCACACAAGTTTACGAAACCTGAAAGGCCACAAAAGATACACATCAGTAATATCCTACTGTAAATGCCATTTGCCATGAGTGTGACGGCAGTAAAAATCAGCTAAATGTTACATCCTCTGTGAAAGCCGAAGAAAAATAAATAAATAAAAAATAAACAGATACATGCTGATTTTTTCCCCACATACAACAGTGGACCAAATCAAACCGTCTATTAAAAACTGGTGGGGCACACACAAAGAGGGGACAGGTCCTGACATTTTGTTTCCATTATGGCAGGCATTGCATAAAACACTGGGATGTGAGCGCCATGCACAAGGTGGCGATGGCATCAGCCACTTGTATACATTACACAGTAAACTCTACAAAGACACACTGCAGAAGTCTAAATCAAGGACTCATAGGTGTACCAGATGACCACATGCCACAGAACTAAATGCAGCAGCCTAGGTTCGCCTTCAAGCCAAGTCCTTTTGCTGCATGCATTCCCTTAATTCCTCTCTTCTTAACGGCTCTATATTATAAATACAAAAAGAAAAGTCTAAATCTGCACTCACTCCCGCTCTTCTGGGAGGATAGGAAGGGAGTCCCAAACTAGAGTATCCTGAATTTGCCTCGGGTTTAGTCACCCCAATCTGGACCACGCCTAAACAAAAATCTTCCCTAAGAGGTGTAATAACAACATGCCCAAACCATCCAAATTGGCTCATTTTGATGCAGAGGAGCTTCACTTCAGAATTAACTGCTGAAAAGTAGGGCTGCCACGATTAGTCGACTAGTCACGATTACGTCGACTATCAAAATCGTCGACGACAAATTTAATAGTCGACGCGTCGTTTGAAGCTTTGTAAGATCCCAAAAGACGCAGGAATAAGTAGTAGGATTTAAGAGTGTAATAACGGACTGAAACAGAAGATGGCAGCACTGCATGTACAAGGATGCCAGCTGCCGTTAAACCCCGAAGAAGAAGAAGCTGTGTCCCAGAATTCATAGCGCGGCCCAGCTCAGTTTCCAACAATGGCGGCAGCTAGTTAGTTTTAATACTACTCTTATTATTCTTTCTGGGTCATAAAATAAACGTTTAACGTGTTTTCAGGCGAGAATGTAGCTGTGTAAACTTCAAATATCTGTTCAGTTTATCAAGACACCACATATTTTCAAAAGCGCTCCGACGTTTTCGGAGACGTCTGTTACCCACCAGCTCGATAGCGAGCTGGGGTTCAAGCCTCACTAGAGCCCGTGAGAACACCGGACTCTGGGCAAATCGTTTTCAAACCCACCGCCGTCTTTCGCTACTCAGGTTAAAAATGACATATAAGTAACTTGGATAACTTAAAAATGTTATTGTTTGGCTTTTTTCAGTATTTTATTTGTTCCTGAGTAAATCGGCTGAGTTTATTGAACTCCACTGATACAATCTGCACATTTAATTAAAATTTAATAAACTACCATCTTGTCTTTATTTTTAGTTAGCACATACCTTAAACACTTCAAGCTGTAAGCTAGTGATAGTTATATAAGAGCAGATGCATGCTGGTGCAATAAGATGTCCGTTTTACTACAATAGATGCATGATCTGATTAGTCGACTAATCGCAAAAATAATCGGTGACTAGTCGACTATCAAAATAATCGTTTGTGGCAGCCCTACTGAAAAGAAATATAATTCTCATCCCTTAACTTTCTCTAACCCAAACATGTAAGGGGGACATTGTCCAGACAGCATGGTACTGTTTAACTACTAAACAACTTTCACAGGTACACAACCAGGACTTGATATCTGGACTGACAAATGACGTCTTCCCACTTAAAAACACATAAACCCAGAACTAAGTGATGCTCAAAACACATTCATGATCACTTGGTCACATTCCCCCCACTTTCTTCTGCCCACGAGCCCATTTACAGTCACTACATCTCAGTTAATTCTAGTCTTGGTGAGAACTTTACAAGCTGGACCTTCGTTCTTTCTCACCTGCATCGCTTTCATCACGTGAAGGTTGGGTACATTCTTGTCAGCAAGCTCAGGATGCTTGGCCAGGTGGACGTCTTTCTTGGCCACCATGACTCCCTCCTTGAAGAGGAGCTCGTAGATAGCAATGCGGTTCTTCTTGGGCATCAGCATCTGCATTAGGAGACAACGTGCATCAGATTCCTGGAACTCAACCCATACTTACAGCAGCCTCAATAATAGCATGCTAACTGGCTAGCGTGCTAAGACACATCTAGTAATGAAAATCAAATCGCTGAAGAGACAATCAGCGGACGCTTTAATAACTCAATACATCAGGAATGTTTGGACACATTCACATCAACAGCCACTCTGTTTTATAGAAATTAAAAGCTAATATCTGAAGACCGCGTCACAGCAGAAATATGGCAGCCGTTCGTGTACGCCGAAGCCGGGGTTACTTCTCCACTTCTAAGCCGAATATCAACGACTGAGAGGCGTTTAAGGCTAAAATACGCATATGTCTCCATTTATAATTTTAATAACAATGAAAAAACGATTATTTTTATTTCACAAAATCTGAGATGGTGAAGATATATTTGGATTATTACGCCGGGTCTCACTTTACCTTTCCACTTGTTAAGGGGACCGGAGCCGGAAGGAAAGCTTCTCTTCGATCAGGAAGGTTTATGCTGTGGCGCGGGCCGGCTGGAAAGGCTCGCCCTCTGCTGGTGTGGAGGGGAAACGTATCCTGTAGCTGCAAAGTTTGGGGTCATCCTTTAAAACCAGCTGCACGAGCTGATCAGCGACTTCTTCTTAGTTTAAAAAAGACGTGAGGGGTATTTCAAAACTCAACAAAATCATCCACTAGTGCTCTGTGCTTCTTCTCCTTCTGTATGACTTTGTTTATTTGTAATATTAATATTACAAATAATAAATAAACAAATAAATAAATACAGTGATTTATTTTACACAGCAGTGATTCAAAGGCTTCAGAAACATGGACCCTGGATAGCAAGATGCAGCCCTCCAAGAAAAGAAAGTTACACCTGCAGAAAATCTTCATATCTACCTGGAATATTTTTAAATATGCATAAGAGCAGACAGACCTTTTTTTTTTTACTGAAGGGATGTGGCATTTAAAAGAAATGTGTTGTATGCAGTCCATTTATTTGCATGGAAGCTTCTTTCAGAATAAAGAAGTAAAAATTTCGGGGTATTTTCCCAACCTGACTCGAAATACATTTGGTCTGTTTCATACATACATACTTTTCCTTTAAGAGTAAATAGTATTATGGGCTATTTCTACTCCATTTTTAGTTTATTTTTACACAGACTACACACAGTCACAGTGTGTTAACACACAGGCAATGAAGTATATTCAGTATAATATATAGCAAATAATTAGAATTTTTTTCAGCTGAGTTACATCAAAAAGCTTGGTATAAATGAATGATAATTTTGTGGCAGTCATGTCTGCAAGAGTGAGTAATCAAAGAAGAAATAAAAATAAGATTATTTGGATAAGAGCAATTTGCCACTGTCCAAAAATACTTGTTCTCAGTACAGTGAAAAATAGAAAACATGTGCTTTCAGCTTCTCTAATACAAGGATTTCATCTTTTGACACAGTTTCCTGGAAACTTTGTAATAATAATAACAACAACAACAACAACAACAACAATAACAATAATAATGATAATAATGATGATGGTAATAATAATAATAGGAAGAAGAAAATTGGGCATTTATTTTGAAAGACCTTCCCGGAAAACAACCCCTCCGTTACGGTTGGTTTGATTTGAGCCGTCTCACCCTCCCCCATCTGGCGGCTCCTCTCAGCGGCGCGTTTACCGGCGACAGAAAGGAGGCAGTCTCGGGTGATGAATGGAATTATTACATTTTGAGAGCTCAAAGGAAGGTGGATTATCAATTCGTATAAATTCGTAAGTTTTTCTTGATTTCTTTCATAACAGCGTGTCTGCTATCAACAGCTAGCCACCGGCGGTTGATTTTTGTGATGAAGTAGCTTAATTCAGAGCAAATATTACTGCTGTCGGCGATAACGAGGCAGCAAGCGACCGCGACGATTGCCAACGAGATTCAATTAAAGTCCACAGATTTAAAAGTTATTTTTATAAAAGAAATACAAGTCTGCCTAAGATTTGTTATTATTTGCCTCCCTTATCTGTGCCTAAAACCAGCAGTTTGTATCTAACACCGCTGCTCTGTTCTGCTGCTTCATGACACTTATTCATATAAAAATGAGCAAAGATCAGCACATCTACAACCTGGGTTCTTAGTAGGAGTTTCTGTGAAGAAAGTGCATGAAGCATTGGAGAGCCGGCCGGCAGTAGCCTGTGCGGGCTACTGCAGAGGGCAGGGAGGGACGTCTGAAGTAAAAAGCTTGTCTCTGGGTAAAAGCCCGTGCTTCCTCCAGACCAGCACATTTCTTTGATTTATCGCTGGAGATCAGCTGGTGGTAAATCAGGCCAGACAGGGCTGCTGACCTCCCCCTGAGCAGAGTCTCTCATCTCTGTGTTAGTGAGCTCTGTCCACGGTTCTGAACTCAGATCTTTGGTAGGCTCTGCTGTACAGACAGACCGCGAGAGATCAGACCACTGGAGACTGTGCATCTAGAATGCAAAAGGGAAAAAGTTGTGTAAGAACCACAGATTAAAATGTGCATCATACATCAATTTAATGTGCAATTAAAAAAGAAACACTCCAAGAACAGTTTTGCCTTTTTTCACTTCCTGTGGTTCTGAAGGCAGCTATTAGAAACCTTCTCAGTTTGATCTTGCAAACTCCAAAGTCTGTCATTTTACCAGGAGGACTAACAGTTACATAAACATGTTCATACTGTAAGGACAAAAGTGCTGTATAAACGTGTGCGTGATTGGCTGAATGAGACTTACCAAAAGTAGAGAAGTGCCCGAATTGAGTAGAAAGGCACTGTGGAAGTACCACTCCATTTACTATGTGCTTTAATATCTGGCTGAATAGTTGTGTATTAAACTGACAACTGGGGTTGCCTGCAGCTCTTCTAATCCATTACCAGAAAGATGTCGAGGGTGTACTGCTAATTTGATCTTGAACTTCCTGAAGTAATTATTTCCCAAAATACTCTTTTAAAGTCACTTTTATTTAATTTTTTACAAAAAAAACCACTTCTACATTACAGAAAGCTTACTGTGTACATGTGGGTAGATGTCCTTTGCTATATGTTAAACTGGTCAGTTAATTGACCAATAATTAGGTGACAACAGTGTCAATTATTCATTAATTATTCACATTATTTGTCAATTTGAGGATCTGATGTTTTATCTTCTCCATAATTGTAAACACTTGAGATCTGACAGTGAAAAGTTGGATAAAACACAGCATTTGTGACACTTTTCTGGAGAATTGATGAAATTGTGATTTTTTTTATTTTTGTTTTTTACAAATAAACATTTACAGATTAAACCTTAATTATTATCCAAGCAGAGTCTTGTCCATCCAGTGGACTGAGCTTTGCTTTGAGTCTATAAGCTTATTCAAAATCCTTTGCCTCTCATGTTGTTTACTATAAGGAAGTCTTTGCAGCTCATTTCTCATCATCAAACTCATCATCCTGCTATGACAAGGCTTAAACAAACACTGCCCTGTCATAACAGGCACCATTTGCATGAGAAAACACCGCAAGCGAGTTGGTGCTCTAATTTTTTAATGATGAACTCCTGAAGGAATGTGATCTTTCATTGTGGGTGAAATTTCTTGACACTAAAAAGTGTTATTTATATTTATTTTGTTTTATTCTTTTTTATTTGAAATTACTTTTCTCTTATTAAGATGTGTATTTTGTCCTTTTTTATTCTATTCTTCTAGCAGTTGTACCAAGGAAATTTCCCACATTTTGGAAAAATAAAGTGTATTGTCTATAAACTTATTATGTGAATATTAGGAAGGTTTATTCAGCTACGATGACTGGAGCAGTAATGAAAATACTGAAGACATGATAGCAGCTCAGTCTATTTAGGCATGTAGACACTGGGATTTTTTCACAACCTTTAACTTTAAGCTGAAAGGAGAGCACTTATTATAACCAAGGTATGCAGAAGAGCGTCTCTGAGTGCACGACACATTGAACTTTGAAGCAGATGGGCTGCAACAGCAGAAGACCACGCTAGGTGCCACAGATGTTAGATAAGAACAGCAAACTAAGGTTATAATTTGCATGGGCTCACCAACATCAGATAACAGAAGACTGGAAAAACCTTGTCTCATCTGATGAGTCTTGATTTTTAGCGTCAGAATTTGGTGTAAACAATATCAAAGCATGGATCCACCATAGTTTATATTATCAGATTAGGCTGATAGTGGTGGTGAAATGATGTGGGGGGGGGGGATTCTCAGCACACTTTGATCCCAACCCTTTAGTACCAATTGAGCATCATTTAAATGCCACAGCCTGCCTGAATATTGATGCTGACCATGTATAGCTCTTTATGAGTGTACCTATTTTCTGGTTGCTGCTTCCAGCAGGATAATGTGCCATGTCACAAAGCTCATATCATCTCAAACTGATTTCTTGAACTTGACAATGAGTTCACTGCAATCAAATGGCCTCCACAGTCACCAGATCTTAATCCAACAGAGCACCTTTGCTATTTGGAGAAATGGAAGATCCTCATTGTCTATTTGCAGCCAACAAAACTGCACGAACTGCGTGATGCTATCATCTCAATATGGATCAAAATGTCTGAGGAATGTTTCCACCACCTTTTTGGGTCTATACCAAGAAGAGTTAAGGCAGTTCTGCTGGCAAAATGAGATCCAATTGAGTACTAACAAGGTGTAGTTAATGAAGTTGCCAGCAAGTGTAATATATCATGAATTGATGCTTCACCACAACAGTGGGGTCTGCTCCACAGTTTCAGGACCACAAGCTTAAAGAGGGAGGCCTGAGTACACACATGTTAAAGAGCTTTCATTTGAGTGCCAGCTTGGATTAGTTTATCTGAAAAATTAGTGACACTCATTTGATTTGCTGCTGGTGGTTCAGCCCCTCTCCATTTTTGTAGGAAGGGTGACAGATGAAGTATCACTGTTAACGTAATCAATTAGACTAAAACCTAGCCCGTCTTTGCTTTTTGTATGAATAATTAGGGATATGTCATTCCCAGTGGGAATAGACACAACAGTTTGCTTCCAGTTGTCATTTGTACTTTCCATGATTGGCACGTCACATCTGGTGCACCCTGCCGATGTTAGACGATTGGAAGAAAGCAATTAAGCTTGAGTATTTCTTTCTATGTGTCCCTTTAGCCTTTGTAACCTAGAATATGGCTTCAGACATCCTAAGCTATTCCATCTATGTCTGGCTTTGGATGAATGCAATTAAAATTTTAATTTCATCTTAGTTGCTCTGAGAATTACCCCAACATTAAATAGATTGTACATGTAATTGTTCCTGAGTTACGTATTTCCTCTCTAGCAAAACAGATGAGTGCTTTTGCTGCATGTTTTGAAAACTGCTGTGTGTTTGGACAAACTCTCCGGGTAATAATTTCCGTCGCTGAATGGAAGGGATCCACTTATAGCTATCTCAATACATTTTTAGTGGCTCAGGCTTTTAGGTAAACGGTTGAGCGAGCAGGGCCTTCGATTCTGCTATGAACTAGAAGGTAATTGGTGTCTCAGATAGGATCCTCACAGGGGATCATGAGAGAAAGCAGGGCTGTTTTGCAAAGCCTTAAAGGTTTGCATCCTCCATCCTTTATAGCTGAAGTGACACATGAAATGATTTGTGTTTTCACTTAGCTTCTCCTTAAATACCTGTAGATGAGTTGTGTTGTTTTGTGATCCAGTTGTTTTCGTGTAGTGTGGTTTGAACCAGAAAAAGAGTAGAAAAAGAATCTGCAGAAAAGTACAATTTTGCTTGTTTTTTTCTGCTGCTGTTCCAATAGTAAGATGGATTAGGCTCGTGTCTGCTATCTGGATCTCTTTTAAGACTAAGTTTTGAGAGCTTTGGTCAAAACTGACTTTGTTCATGATTTTTCTGTAGACCGACTAATCAGTCAACAAATCTGTTCAGCTTAATACCGGTAGATGTTTTAAATGAAGCATCTGCCTGTACATATGTGGTTTGGTATGAACCTCTCAGATCCCCCTTAAAAGCAAACCAGTAATGAAAGCCAAATCTATTGTATTTATTTACATGGGTAATATGTTAATGACTCATTTTCTGTTTCAAAATTGTCTGCCCAGCCACTGCTTGTGTTTAGGTACTGTCTGACTTCACTGCACTGTGCCTTTAGATTCTTAATCAGCACAGTCTGACAGTGACTGTGCAGTGCAGATCAGCTCCTAGCACAATCCAGACATCACATTTATACGCCTATAAATTCAGTTCTTCAGCTGCTCTTTCATTACCATGAACTAGAAGTGCTTGATAAACAGACATGTTAGAAGCAGAATATTGTAGACATTACCTTCTCTCAGTTCTGATTTTTTTCCTTTTGTGAGAAAAGGTATTTTAAAGGTAAATGGGTGATTTCATAGGTTTATATTTTGTTTTTTGTGTATGTTTTGTTAACCTGACTCAGCCTTTCCCCCCCAGAGGTTTAAAGCGCTACAGACCAAACAGTTAATGGAAAAAAAAATTAATTACATGCAGCCCAAGACTAAACATTTAATTTAAAAAGGCAATGAGGAAAATAATACTTAGTTGCAGTCTTTATGAAAATCTGTATTTCAAACTGGGGCTCGGGGCCCTGAAAGTTGTCCCAAGTTAAATGGATCTAAAAATAATTATAGACAAAAGCAAGTATTTTTCTTGCTTTTCCTCAAATTCTAATTCATTCGCAAATTGTTTTTACCCATTAGGGCAGTACAGTCTTTCAGTCAGATGCCTCTGAAATGTAATAATTTCATCAGGCACAGTATTTTTCCCGAGAAGACATTCTTTAGCTGTAGTTTACCACAACTCAGGCTTTTGTGAGTATCAGTGAGAGCTTCACTGAGCAAATGCACTTGGATAAGTTGATGTGATATGTGTCACGTGATGTGCATGCCTCTATTTACTGGAGTGTAATATATCAGTGCGTATCTCTGGGGCATCTTTATTGTAGGTGTTATGTTACAAAAGGACCTCACAGCTTTAGGGGAACAAGAAGAAGCTATTAGAGGTTGTTGGCTGGAGGTTTGCGTCGGTCCTCTGAGGTTCCAGCCACCAGATTTATAGCATCAGTGAAGAGCTTAAGAGTCAAATGAGAAGGAAAGAAGAGGGCTTGATGTTGCCATAGTGACTGGGTTTGTGAAAGATGGGGTCTGTGTTTGTGTATGAAAATATATGCGTGTTTGTATGGATTAGAACTGCACCAGTTAATTTAATGACTTAAAATGTCAGAAGATACATTTACATTAAAAAAAATATATGAAGCCTCTGAATAGGTGTTTTGTCCAAACACTAACACAAATTTACATATAATAAATATCCTGTTGTAGTTAACATCATGTAAAATCATCAAAGCAGAACAATAGCTAAGATATCGTCAGATGTTCCAAGGCCAAAAACGAGCTTTAAACTGGCTTATTGAAAGACCCAGAAATACTCAATTCAGTGTTTTTCCAGTGTCAAAAGGGTTTTATGATAGAGAAAGTTTAACAGTAATGAACTGTCTTCTGATAATATTTTTATTAGATTAACTCTAAACCTAAGTGTTTCTTCAGCTTGTTATAAAGTGTCAATGCGCTGCACTGTGCGCATTTAAAAAGGATGTTTCTTTCTTCTGCATGGAAAAAGTTAATTAATTAATTAAACCTACACGTTGTGTTCATAAACCATATGTGCACTGCAGAACCGAATTTGAATATAAAAGATTCCAACTTGACTGCCCCAAAGTTGCCGGTTGAACAGCAGTCTGCATAGTTTGCACTCACCTGATTGTATCACTGATGGTGTATCCTCTGAGTTGCTCTCACTTCTAGCTGCGTGAAACGTTTATTCATGAGATCAACAGCAGAGGCTTTTGTGTACGCATCTCATAGCTTTTAGCAGCTGCACTGAATCAGTAACTTCCATTTTCCTGCCCAGCATCAGCTTTGCTCAGTCCAGGCTTCAGTGTGTGTGTGTGGTTCACACTTTAACCCCAGCAGCTGAACCAGGGGTCTTCAATAAAAAGCTCACACTGCCTCTCTGCTGTGGATGATGAAAAAAAAAGAGTATTCATTCCAAAAAACTGGCATGAAGAGCACTGGGGTCCTCAAAACCTGCCCTGGATTATTGATTGAATTCTTTGAAAGAAAACTGGCTCAGCTCTGAACACTTAATAGCGTTTAAAACCACAAGGTTGGACATAATATTTTTCACTGCTTGTAATCAAAACATTATACAGAATTAAAGAGGAACTAGCTCGTGGGTATTATAATGAAAGTAAATGTACTGTGACTTTCATTCTAGCCAGACTTTACTAGGCTGCTTTTATGTCTTCAATGAATCAATAAAACCAAAGTATTCAAAGAGTTTTACCAGTGCCTCACACACGTCCATGCCCCAGCACAATAATAAAAAAGAAATTGTCAAATCACAGCAGGAAAAAAAGACTGCATTACAAGATTGTGTTTTTTGTACAGGGGCATAGAGCCAGACCTCTAGCCCTTTCAGTTTTTATTTGCCAGCACACTGGTCATAAATTACTTTGTGCAATTATGGGATATAACACTGGGGTCAAACAGAGCAGTCGCCCCCTGGGAAAAGCACGAGTAGATGACCCCAAGATGGCACGTACAGAGGAGATGAGTGCCTGTCTGTGTGGATAGCTTTCTTTGATTCTGGGGTCCCTGCATGTTGTTATCTGCTGCTGTTTATGGCTGATGTTTTAACACTGCTCTGTCTGTTGTTGAAGCACGTAAGCACACCTGCTTGCTCTGAGTCCTCTTATTCACAGCATCACGCTAAATAACAGAAGAGCTATTTAGAATTTTCCTAAAATGTGTTGCGGCACTCATTATCATTCAGTTTTTTTCATGCACCATTCTAAAAGAAATGTTATGGCTCAGACTGCAGCGTTCACATCAGCAAATCTGTATTGATTGATTGGATGCAGCGCAGCTGAAATGTTACCCTGATGTTGACTCATCCCTGTCTGTGCTCCGCAGATCAGGCTTTATCTGACCACCCGTGTGACTGTCTCCTCCCTTTGTCCTTTCTGCCCGTTTTAATCCCTGTGACGAGTAATTTTACGCCTTCCCTCTATCAGTCGGCCTTCCTTTAGATATGCAGTATCAGTTGTGCCTGGTTACAAGGTGCCTTTTAAGGAACGACAGTCTCCACCCTCTCTCGCGTTCAGCTAATTATTGATGGCGTAATGTGTCTTCTCGGGCATACGTCAAAGTTCACTCTTGCAGTGTGTGTTTGTAAAAGGCGTGGTAGACTGCAGGATGTGTCAGAGTTGCAGGTAAACAGACACTGTCTCTCAGTGTCAGGTGTCAGTTCTGTCAGAATTTCTCGAGGCAACGCTGTCGAGGACTGAGAGGCCACAAAGACGATAAACCAGGTTTAGTAGCCACTATGATCTGCACTGATGTGTCTGAATGTCTGCTTCTAGTCTGCTGCGTGTGTGTATTTAATGTGAAATTGCAGTGGAGGGTTTTGTTTTGTGGTTTTTTATGACTGATCCTGTGCCACACTTTAATTATGACTTCTTATTCAAAGGAATGAATGGGCATTACTTTGCATGCCTTCAAATACCATTTTATTAGTAGCATTAAAGACCAATGTAACCTGTGACGTTGTCAGACAACAGTTTTAAATAAATGTTCATACTTCATACATTATGCAATTCAACTACCAACATTTTGTTCATACGTTTATGTTTATTACTATTTAGTACTTGTGACTAATGTAACCTATGGCCAAAGTGTCTGGTAAGCTGCCTCTGACTGTGTAACTGCTGCTGGTATTTCAGACTCCACACAGTCACCTCTGGATTCACAAAAGTCTCTGCAATTTTTTCTGTATAATGCCTGCAGCTAGACTTTGATCTGTAGTGCCACTGTAAGTATTCACAGTGGCTTCTTAGTGATACAACCACAGACGATTTCAATATTAAATTAGGGGAACAGACAGAATAATAGCACGAATAAGGTGTTTCCAGCTACTGCATGAGTCATGTCTGCTTTTGTTTATTTTCTGGCTCTGTTGATGACCATCTGTAGCTATATTTCATTTGTGGATAAGTAACCTTAGAGTTAGTAAACACCTTTTTTCTCCTACTCGTCAATTAGATGTTTAACTGCTAACAATCTGTTTGCATCCTACTGATCATACCTGAAATGTACACCTACTTTTCTTTTCCTTATTTCTTGTGATGTATATTGTTATAAAGGTGGCTTGTCCTATAAAACATGGCTAGAATTTTGAATAATGAAACCAAATGCTTAGGCTTTAGGTGGTCTGGACCATTCTTTTTCTTCTGCTCTAGGCTCTGTGTGATGTTAGTGTGAATTAACATCCTTAAAATGGTTAATCCTTAATATCTAGGATGCCCCGGTCTGGTTGAGTAGAGGAGCTCTCAAACCTGATGCTCCAATCTTCTGTTTGGGCCAGGGCATCAGTCAGCTGAAAACTGGCTTAAAAGAAAGGTAGCCTTAAAGAGAGTGGAGATAGAACTGCTTGTTTTAGACAGATGCTCAACTGAGGGGCTTCACAAAGAACAGTATTACATACCTATGAATTATTTTCATAAAAACGAGTTTGGTGCAGGCCAAGAATGAAAATATAGAAGAAATTAACATAATGCATGTGGCTTCAAAACTAGGCCTAGAAGATTTGAGCTGACAGACTGCCTTGTTCTCGTTGATTTCAAGTTCATTCTTTTAGAACTCTTTAGGTTTGGAGTCTGTTTTGCTACGGTATAAACACTGTTTTTGTTTTCCATTTGTTTGACTGAGTAAAGAAATTTTTAACATATTTGTACCGGGGAATGGTAAAACAGTCACTCAGGAGAAGTGCCTCTCGTCAAGGCTTATTTTGTTATAACAGCAGCTGTTAAGGGAGGCAAGAGGCATCCAGATTCTCTTTGTTCATACACATTTTATTTACTTGCAGACTTCGTGTTTTCAGCTGAGACATCGGCTGTGATTCCAGAGTATTTTGCAGAGCTGGAGTCATGTTGTTTGTAGAGTAAAGTTTGTACTAGGATTCAAATCTAACTTTCTTCAAGATGTAAAATACTTTTACATGTAAATGTTATGTGTAGGCACGTTGGAGTGCACCTGTATTATATTGATCTTTTTGTCTTTACAGTGATGTGAGATCACAGAGTTTCTCCACGTGAGGTGGGGTTGTTCATCTCGTCTAACTGTTTACACAGCAGTGTGAATAATTGATGAATGTGTTTCTATTTATAGGACTTGAATGTGATGAGGGCAGCATGAACAGGTTGGTTCTGAGGGAAAAAAAAGAGTTGAATTTGAATAATGTGGACTGTACACGAGCTGAGAGGTGCAGAGGATGTGTGTTAGAGCAGCGGTCCCCAGCCCCCGGGCCTCGGACCAGTACCGGTCCGTGAGTCGTTTGGTACCGGGCCGCGAGAGTTGAGGCTCAGGTGTGAAATGTATGGTTTTCAGGGTTTTTATCGGTTTTCAGCGTTATTTTGTTATCGTTTTTATCGTTAACTCGGTTTTCCTGGGTCTTTTCACGTGTGTTATGAATAAATCTTCTTTTTTTCGGTACCGGTACGAGTTTTATTTTGTTGTATTTATCCGCGACACCTTAAAGGCCGGTCCGTGAAAATAATGTCAGGCATAAACCGGTCCGTGGCGCAAAAAAGGTTGGGGACCGCTGTGTTAGAGTGTATTAAAATTTCACATAGTGGACATCATTATTTGATCTTTGTCTAACTGGCTTCATAAGGCAAGGTGCAGTGTTGCTAATCTTTTGTCAGCTTTCTTTTGTTAATTTTGTCAGCTTTTTGTAACAAATCAAGAGTCTCACATATACAGACTGTGAGGAACTGAGTTGTTGGCCTACATTACATATTACACACATATTTTTATATGCATAAAAAATTTAAATCACTACAAAACTTAAAAACTGAGTTTCAGCATCAACAGAAATGAGTTAACAAGACATTCGAGGGGGATCAAGTAAGACTATTGTAAAGAATAACTAAGCAAACAATTAGCAAAAATATGAAGAAGTGAACAAACTGCCCTTCCAACCCTAGTGCCAGAATAACACAGTGCAATGCAATTAACAGCAAACACCAATTAGGCAGCTCTTTTGCAGCTGGGGCTCACTAGCCTGGCATCTCTAGCTGTAACCACCCAGCAGCTGATAAACAACAAAAAAAATAAATAATGTTCAGTAATATGCTTAACTTTTGTTCTGAATTCCTTGTTAATTATTAAACCTTTTATAGCCACCATGTTAGTAGCAGAGGAATGCTCTCTGGCCATCATACAAATTCCCAGCAGCTTACGTCAGTCTATCTCAGGGTCACCTACACACTTAGTATCATTGTAATCTCCCTATGACATAATCAATACTTGCCTTTTACTGCAGTCTACTGAAGGAATTAATGCCGTAATAAAATTAAGCTTTTTTTCTTTTTTACTTCTGAAGGATTTGTTTTAAATCTTGAAAGAGTTTGGTCCTTTAGCTTTTCCTTCTGATCTTCCCTCCCTCCTTTTGTTTAGAAATCAGAACTAACTTTGACGTTGCATCATCTTCTCAGCCTTTGTGACGCTATGAAGCCTTTGTGTGGGTCGTGGAGCAGTACAGTTAACACTGTGATCACCCATTTTAAATGTCAACAACAGATCACACAGACAATTTATGATTAATGCCTTGCTGAACTAGCGTAGGAGTAGCGTTATGAACTGTGATTTAATCATTTTTTAAATATAAGTCCATTTATTCAAATACAGAAACAGAAAAACAGTTCTACAAAATGTGACACTGATTCATCTGTAGGTTGCAATTTCATACCTGTTAATCTCTTATCTTGAACACAACTTGATCGGGAACGGGTTGGGTCTGCCTTATAAATTATAGTGAAGTACTCAAGTAAGAAGCTTCCTTGTACAGACCTTTAATCATCCTGTGTGTTTAGTCGAGCTTTTCAGGTTCCTTGGTATATATTGATCTCCTTCTCTGTTAATTTAGTATTAGTATATCCTGTATTAATATATGCTTTTAGACTGATTTATAGACGTTGCCTTTTGCCTTACTTCCATTTCTGTGTATGACCACTGTGTGCTCGGATTTTTGACTATGCTTTCCCTCTCCTTGCCCTGTGTTTGCATCCTCCCCTTGCAACCTGGTTAGTTAGACACAGGTTTTTCTTACAATTGGACATTGAGAGTCAGTAGCATCACAGTCATAGCAGTTGCACTTTTGCATACCTGAATCTTTTTTTCTGTTTCTACACTGTGTACAGACTCGCTTAACAACACGATGCTGAAGACCTCCGTAGGTGAACATTTTTTTTTCTTTTACACAGAAAACTGATCAGAAATCAATAAAGAATCAGACTTGTAGAACTGATAATGGTATTGGTGTCACTGAAATCTTATCCATATGCATACGTATCTGGGACAATCTAAACAAGCAAGGCCCACTTAAAGACCCAAGACCTCAACACCACCTGTTAGAACCTGAGAGTAACAGTGTCTGTATTAACAGTGATTAAATCATATATGATTATGATATATATGATTAAACCATATAGAACTGTGGTGGAGCTTGGTTGCAAATGGGCTTGCAGATGCACAGCAGGATAAAGCAGCTTAAATACTTTATATTTGTCAGTTGTATGTTCTGAAGGGTTTCAGTTGATGGGGGCTGGTGGGGAGATCAAGTGATCTGCCACATTTGCTGTAGAAGTTGACTTTGTAAGCTTCATAAGCTTGACTTATGCCACACTACAAAGCTCCTCCAGTATTGGTCTAAAGAAATGTGACTTTAAGTTTCTGCCTGTACTAAATCTGAAAAAAGTCCAATTATCAACTTCAATAATCATTTTATAGTCATTTCATGCTTTTATACAATCATATAGATGTCTCTCTTTTGCTGAATAGTCTTATTTTAACATGACCAGTCAAAGGTTACCTAAACACAATCTTTGTATGCATTTTATTTTACAATATGATCACTGAACACCTCACACACCAAAGTAAAGCATCCCCAGTGCTCAGCCCTGCAGCCTGTCTCCCCCCACCCTGCATTTTCTCTTCCTCTTCTCTGTCCTCTGCTACTCTGTCTGAGCCATTCAGGCACAACACCATAGGATTATCTCTCTCTCAGTGAGGCAGGCACACACAAGTTTGCTGATCATATCAGAGATTTGAGTTCTCGGCTCCTGTTTTCCTGCTATGCACACTGATGCACCGTGGCTTTGTCAGACAGAGAGGACGGCAGGCAGCACTGAGCAATAATAAACAGATACGAGGGGTGGAGAGGAGGAGAGGGGCTGCCTTCTGGAGAAGCCCACGTGTCTTTTTTTTCTCCTAGCCATTAGCCGCTGTTGATGGAGGACTCGGGGTAAGCTTTTGTTGCTTCTTGGTGGGCTGTGCTCTCTTACTCTTGGGGTCTTTTGACAGCCTTTGTCTGGGGGTTTTACTCTTTTGATGCGTTGATGCCACTGGCTTTTCACCCTGGAAATTGTGATGCTTTTTGATGCTTATGCACTTGCAGTGGAGGGATAGGAATTCCTGATGCTCTTCCTTGTTTTTTGAGGATGCGGATCCAAGATTGCAGGTTATACTTGGGAAAAAGTCAAGAGTTAAACAAAGCAGCGTGATGGTAATTAATTTTGGAGGTTGCCGCCACTGTTTGAGGTTGTATATGCATGTGCGGGTCGGTATGAATGCATTGTTTCTGCTCACAATGAATAACTCATTGCATGATTTTACTTCAATTTAGATACAGTCATATTTATATAATAATGTCTGTGTCGCCTTTATCGCTACTTGACTTTAATGAAAAGTGGGAGAAGCTGGTCAGCGGTTGTTTTCCCGCACTGCGATCTGCCTTTATGCACGCGAAGCAAAGGGCTATCCACAACAAAAGCCCCTCTCGGCATGTAGCTAATGGATTAACCAGGCATGATAAACACCCACTTCTTTACCCCACTCTCCACGCTGCATTGCTGCCCAGTTTGTTTTGCCCAGATTTGCCAGGTTACATCATAGCAGAAATTCCCCTTGATTATTTGTTTATTTATGGAGTAGTAAGCTCTGGGGGTGGGGGTGTCCAACCAATTTCCTCCCTCACTTCATCTCGGCTTTTTATTGTCAAAGGTGTCACTCCATCCTTTTCTCCATGGTTGACCCAAATAACCACACAGCTTCTGCCCCTCCCCCTGACTTCTTATCAAAACACATCACTGGTGCTTCTCTTTCCATTGTTTCATATTCTTCTCTGAGGCATCAAACATTTTGCTCTTAATAGCTTTTGCATCGTTTTTGTTGTTTAATGCAACAGTAATCTGTCTGCTAATATATTGAGCTTTCCCAAAACAGGTTTTAATTTGGTTTCCATATTCACAGTGCGTGGTGTGTGGAACAAAATGACGTAAATAATTTAACATGTCAAGAAAAGTGCTTTTTCTTGCCAATCATTACATGTTGCTACTCTCATTTGTCTGTCGTCAGTAACCATTTAGATTTGCATAAACACTGGAAGCAGGTGGAAACAGCCAGCCTGCTCTTGCCAAAACACATTAGCCAACCACATAATATACAGGTTTGTGTAATCCTTACAAGACAAAATGTAAATATTACAAGCTGTGGTTTCATGCTGAGTTAGAGGTAGGACTGTTTCTTTGCTTTTTACCTGGCAATCGTACACAGCCCCCTCGTGAAACAATAACCTTAAACAAACATAATAGAATTTGTTTTAGATGGAGCCAAAGTTAGCTATGGATTTTCCCTTTTGCACTGTTTCGCCCGGTTTCCAATCTACTTCGCAAAGCCAAGTCATTAGCTTCATGTTTAGCAAGAGTCATTAAAGCAGTGTTGATCTATATCCATATAGATCCATATAGATCTATGTATATATAACTCAGAGAAAGAGAGAAAATGAGAATATTTCTCAAAATGTTCGTTTAACATACAAAGTTTGTCATTCCTGACAGATTCACTGGTCCATTTCTCTGCATTCCTGGTTAGTCCCTACAAAATACATGTAAAAATAAATTGCTCCATATTTAACAGCGAGTGCATCAATACAGTGTCACAGAGGAAATTAGATTCTCTGACTGTAACATGACTTGTCTGTTGATGTTTTGTCTTCCCACAGTGGCTGTAGATGACATTTTACTTGCATTTCATGTTCATATCATTTGCATTTTATCTTGATCAGCATTCCAAATATTGTGGTTTGTTTGTAAATGTTGTTTGTAGGTCTTGTTTCATATGCAGACATTCACATCTTGCTACATATATTTATTAAAAAGGAAGCCCCTGTGTCTCTGATGCTTGCAAATATCTAAAGAAAATTAAGTTTGGAATGTTTTGATCAATATGCAGTGGAACAAACTAGCAGCCTATGCCTACGCAAGCAGTCTGGTTTCTCCCAGAGGAGATTATCCTGCAGTTATTGCTACAATGGCTAATCCAGGATTCTGTTTTATGTGCTTCCTTTTGTCCAGACTGAAGTGTTTTAAACGATTGTCTGTAAAACTGAAACTTACCAAATTCCCAACCCTATGCAGTTACAATTACAAGAAGGCTAAAAGAGTGCCAATAAGGACTGATGAGTTTGTGTTTGGCAACCTACCCAAAAAAAACAGCAAAGTGATATCATTTTTGTTGGTACCTTCTCAAACATGGGAATTTCTCATTACACAAGCTGTCAGTTAGTGTACAAGTAATAATAATAATAATGGATTGCATTTATATAGCGCTTTTCGGGACCCTCTAAGCGCTGTACAATTCCACTATTCATTCACTCTCACATTCACACACTGGTGGAGGCAAGCTACAGTTGTAGCCACACAAGTGTATAAGTATAGTACACTATAGTATTACAAAAGTAAACTGAGTAGTTCTCAAGCACATTTATTGAAATATTAAAGATATATTTCCAAAACGAGATAGAGGAGCTGCTGCAAAACACTCTAATTAACCTAATAAATGCCCCAAACCTTCAGTTTAACAACAAAACAACAAGTTCCTTTGACCATCAAATAGTCATGATTTTTAATTTGCATGATAGGAAGTGTGTTCATTGTCTTTTAATTTCCTAAAAGTATTGTCTTTCATATTTTTTGACTAATAAAAGTGGATATTCTTTAAATGTACTGCAGTAGTCACACACCACAGTGCAACATAGGAAACTACAGTAAACACAAAAAAATTATAAAGCACTGAAACAACAACAATGTAGCATAAAAATATATGTACAGTTTAAACAGTGTGTATACATCATGCCCTGTTAGAGTTTTTTGTCATCAAGCCTTTCTTGCACTTTAGCTGGGGAGTAATTAATGTTTATGCCACAACCAGATGCACTCTCCTGCATCTCCCTGTGTTCTGTTTTCTTGCCCCTTTCAACATGTCACCACACATCGACACTCCTTTCCCCGTTTCATAGGCAGTCTCTTGCACCCACAAAATGTCTATCTGAGCATTTTAAATACATTTCACATTACTCATATCATGACTTACACCTGTAGGCTCTCCAGATTTTGCAGACTAGATGGCCGGTTCTGCTTGTGCACAATGAAAAAAGCACTTTCTGTCATGTAGAAGTGACAAAACATTGTAGATAAAAGCCATAAGTCTTAATCCAACTGATAATCTGAAATATGTGTTTCTGGCTGAAATTGATCTATAACCTTAGTATGGTTCATTACCTGAAGTAGGGCTGCCACGATTAGTCGACTAGTCACGATTACGTCGACTATCAAAATCGTCGACGACAAATTTAATAGTCGACGCGTCGTTTGAAGCTTTGTAAGATCCCAAAAGACGCAGGAATAAGTAGTAGGATTTAAGAGTGTAATAACGGACTGAAACAGAAGATGGCAGCACTGCATGTACAAGGATGCCAGCTGCCGTTAAACCCCGAAGAAGAAGAAGCTGTGTCCCAGAATTCATAGCGCGGCCCAGCTCAGTTTCCAACAATGGCGGCAGCTAGTTAGTTTTAATACTACTCTTATTATTCTTTCTGGGTCATAAAATAAACGTTTAACGTGTTTTCAGGCGAGAATGTAGCTATGTAAACTTCAAATATCTGTTCAGTTTATCAAGACACCACATATTTTCAAAAGCGCTCCGACGTTTTCGGAGACGTCTGTTACCCACCAGCTCGATAGCGAGCTGGGGTTCAAGCCTCACTAGAGCCCGTGAGAACACCGGACTCTGGGCAAATCGTTTTCAAACCCACCGCCGTCTTTCGCTACTCAGGTTAAAACTGACATATAAGTAACTTGGATAACTTAAAAATGTTATTGTTTGGCTTTTTTCAGTATTTTATTTGTTCCCGAGTAAATCGGCTGAGTTTATTGAACTCCACCGATACAATCTGCACATTTAATTAAAATTTAATAAACTACCATCTTGTCTTTATTTTTAGTTAGCACATACCTTAAACACTTCAAGCTGTAAGCTAGTGATAGTTATATAAGAGCAGATGCATGCTGGTGCAATAAGCTGTCCGTTTTACTACAATAGATGCATGATCTGATTAGTCGACTAATCGCAAAAATAATCGGTGACTAGTCGACTATCAAAATAATCGTTTGTGGCAGCCCTAACCTGAAGCCATAGATTCTCAGAGTTTTTCTCAAAATCCTCACATCCCATACGAAAGTGACCAAGATCGGATTTGAAAATATCAGATTTGTGCCGTTCACACTGTCATACCATGATCGGACATGGGTCGCATAGGGTAGAAAAAGTCGGATTTGATGCGCTTGCGCCTGCAGTGTGAACGTAGCCCTATTATCGGGGGATATTGAAGTTTTCCCTAGGTAATCTCTCTCTAATCTGTGCGTTGGTATTTTGTTGTGAAACACATGATGTTTTTTTTTTTTTTTTCTTGAAAGGTGCTATAGAAGTTAATTTTATTTACTTACTTATATTGCTGGTTCACGGCTTTAATTCCATCCAGTGGTATGCTGTGTGGCAGTTTGACAGTGTAGTCTTTCTGAAACTGCAATTTGTATTGTGTACTGAACCTGGTGGGCGTGAGGCATGAGCTTAAATACCGTTAGGCAGTCTGTGTGCTTAGTAATTATGCTGAGGGTTTGTAATCTGGTGAATATAGATATAAATATTAGATATTTTCAGACAAATAGAAAATCTTGTGCCATCACTAGTAGCCACAACTGATTAACTTTTGCAGCAGGTGTTCCAGTAAGGCCGTGGGATAATATTAAGTGACCATAATGAGTGACGATTACCCTGCAATTTTACAGCAGTGTTCTGATAATAGCCGCCTGAGTCTATGCCACTGAAAATTAATAGCTAGTCATTAAATCTATTGACAGCGTAATCTCACGAGAGCAGGTAGAAAATAGCTGGAAGCATTCAGGCTATAAGGGTAAGACTGCATTTGAGTTCACCTGATATCAGCATGTATAAAGTAACCTGCTTGATTGACTAATCTTTGATGTCCCTTGATGCCAGTCTCTATTTTCCTTTGGTTTGTACGTTGTAATAAAGTTTATTAGTATATTATTGTAGTTTTTGTGGCAGCACTTTTTATTACAGTAGTAGCGGAGTAACAAAGCAGAAAAAATTACATAATAATGTGGTAATTTCTGAGTTATTACAATGCAATTACAAAGTAATAACAGTTAATATCAAGCAATATCATGGTAGCAACAGTGGTTACAGTTGAGTAATATTACACTCAAACTAGGGCTGGGCGATATGGCCTAAAATCCATATCACGGTATAATTTGAAGTACGTGCAGTAACGATATATATCGCGATATATTCTTTTCTTCTGTATAATGTATTTTCGACACTATAAGGCACACTTAAAATCCTTTAATTTTCTCAAAAATCGAGAGTGTGCCTTATGTATGAATTCTGGTTGTGCTTACTGACCTCAAACCGATTTTGGCATGCAGAAATCTGCTAAAAAATGTTTTAGTACAACTTTGGTAAGCCGCACTGCTTGATGGATTGTCAGAGCATTACGGCTGCCGTAGTGGGGAGCTTTGCGGAGTAATCTGGGTCCAAAACTTTGTCCGCTTCAGGTCCCAAAGTCAAACGAACACTGAGAGTTAAAAACTGTCTAAATTCTTTCATCTTTAATAAAATCACCAGCGTTGCTGCTTTACCAGGTGTAACAATTAAGTTTAACATCCATGCATCCATGAAAACAGAATTTATTAAATTTAACGGAAGTTAGAAGTTAACAGGAAGTTAGCTCGCTGGTTTCCACCTAAACATGACAGGTCAGGGACAAATGCAATCGCACAGCAGGATGCTATACACGGGGCAAACTTCAGTCAGGAGAACAACTGAGATTATTCATCCACAATACGAGGTTAGTTATTAATATACTGCAACAACATGGGAATAGAACAGCTGCGAGAGAATTCAACATTAATGAATCAATGTTACGGAAGTGGAGGAAGCGCAGTTTTTGGCTTTCCCCGTATTTCAAAAGTGCTTCATCTCTTTGCTATGACTGTTGCCCGGCATAATTTGCAGATGATAATGGTTTAGCCGCTGCGACGCTTTCGGCCAAAACAGGCGCAGCTTGATGACATCATCAACATGCGCTATCGCGGTAGAGCGGTATAGTCAAAATCTCTATCGTTGGCCAAATTTATATAGTTTCTATCGTATATCGTTTATATCGCCCACCCCTAACTCAAACTGATGTAACTGGATAATAAGGGGGGTAATAATGTGGAAATAAAGGCATCCCAGTGATAGTAATAGTATAGTAATAGTAATTAGTAATAGTAGGGTAATACCTTGGTAACAACATGATAACCTGCTAGAAATAAGAAGGTAATCTTCACATTTTTATACAGAGTTTAAATTGTAATAACCTCGTAATAATAATGTAATTTTGACCAATTTTTTAGCATATTGGATAGTATTACTATATTATATTTATTGAATTTATTCTACCATAGATTCCCAACACCCTGCTGGTTTTAAAAGCAATAATGTAAATATTATGCTGCAAAATTCAAACCCACCTGTTTCTATTTAGTAATGTATTAGTAACCATGTTAACAACCTTTTAAAACAAAGTTAATGAACAGGACCACCTTTCACAGCATATTTTATATCTGGATGACAACACGTAACATGGTAAAAATATTCCAGGTAGGAAGGAAAGTGATCATGGAATACATATTTCAAATGTCCAGTATACAAAAATAGGATCTCATCCATGTTCTCCCGCTTATCCAATTCAGGTTTGTAGGGGGGCTGCGCCGTCTTCTTCACTGATCTCTAACCGTCCAAAGATCCAGCCTCTCTTGCAGCAAGTAGCACCAGACTGCCCACTTGCATACTGTAAATGAGAAGTTTTGAAAGAAGAATAATGTTAAAGCAAGCATGATGTAATTGGCAGGTCTTTGAGCAACCATTTCAGAGATACGGATTGCCTTATTAAAAAGAAAAAAAAAGAAAAAATCCACTATTATAATTTGTGTATACAGTAAAATAATTAATTTATCTTTTTTTCTTTTCTGCCCAAAGTAGTATATTGGAACACATTTGAATATTTAATGTGTATTGTTAGAAATAAACCACAGCAAAATTCACTAGGGATGGATAGCTATATTCTGAGAATACCACACCTCTAACACTCTCGCCTAAACTGTTGAAACTGGAGTGCTTAATTTTTGGGTGAATACTTTAAATAACAGTATAACTAACCACATCTAGTTCTTTGTCAGTATTTTCAATAATTGTCAGCTATTTTAAGAAACCTTACTTTTATGCAACCTTACTTTTTATTCTGTTAGTCAAATAAGCTAATAGGATATGGTTTAAGTTAATAAGTACACGGTCCCAAATATAACTATAACTATAAAATCACCAACATTACCTTCTTATTTCTAGCAGGTTATCATATTGTTACCAAGGTATTATGCTACTATTACTAATTGGTTTTGCTTTAAACAATGTTTTTTAGTGAATCTCACTGCAGATGCTGGATTTGTTCTAATCGGATTTATAAATTCTAAAAGAGTTTTGAACTGAGTTTTTATGTGTCTCACACATCAGAGGGTTTTACATTCCTCTGCGCTTGTCTTGTCTTACAGTGCATAAGGAGAGTTATTTTGCTGCAGACTACCACAGCCTAAAGCCACCCTGCCAAATCGGGGACCATGTCTGGAGCCTACGACGAGTCCGCCAGTCTGGAGGAGACCACAGACAGTTTCTGGGAGGTGAGACAGCTAGGAGCAACATTTGACAGATTAAACTTAACTGGGAAGTGACACGACCTAGTAATGAACTCTCAGTAAACCTACTTTATCTGAGAGAAAGATACAGGGCCTCATTTGTCAGCAGTTTGGAGATTTGCACGTAAATCAGGCAAGTACTTGCCACTGCGCATAGCAACAGATTTATGCCTCAAACTCAGATCAGAAAATGACGCACACATTTCCTCAGCATGACAAATTACTCTATGTTGGTGCCATTATTTCTGATTGACTCGATTTATCAAGCCACATCTTGTATTATGGCACAGTTAAAATGAAAGGAAAAACATAAATATTTCATTGTTGGCCCAACCTGTGCTCTCAAAGTGTAAGAATTAAGAACTCCTCACCAGTAGTCTTTTTTTTTTTTTTGTCCTGTGTATCTTTGTGGACAACCTTAAACAGCTGTTCCTCAGAAGGTAGACCAAGTCTACCATTAATCAGGTGTTTCAAACCCAACTCCTCCACTGTGCACGCGGGAGTGCTCTTGAACTACTTCGAGTGGTCCATTAGACTAGAAAAGTGGTGCATAAATGCCAGCCCATTTACCCGTTTGATTGCTAAACTGTGATCCTGATGAGACATCAAGCTGAAATGTGTCACCATATATTAAAATGCTCATCAGAAAATGAAGGAAAAGAAATACAAATAAAATCAGCACAAGAACTAAAATAAAAATGCTTAGCTTATAAACCAAATGTGTCTTTAGCTGCCTTTTAAAACAATCCACAGAAAGAGCAAAACCTCCAGGGTGCAGGCAGAGCCTGCCGCGGGCCTCAAAGGTTTGATCAGCCCAGGCACCTAGGGCATGAGGGGACAGTTTGTTGAGTTGTGGTTATCTTTGTTAAATGGAAAATAAATGGGCCTGTTTCACATGAAACATGGCAAGAGCATGTACACATAGTAATGAATGAGTACCTACCTACACTGACTCCTTGGACTAATAAACACAAATTAAAGGTAAATACAGTTCACTTTACCATAAAATGTTGCAAACAAGAGCAATGAAGGGGTTAGATGAGGGGTGAAAAGATAAAAGCTCCCTGGCACTGTACATTAATCTTGGACGACCTGTCAATGCAAGTGGAATTTGACCAGCATATTTATAAAGAAGCTGATGAGGGAAGAGGAAAAGGCGAGCCAGTGGGTGTGGGATATCAGATGAACGGGAAAGATGGGACAAACTGCGGTTAATGCAGGGCAGAATCGGAAATAACAGGAGGGTTACACTGGGTTCAGAAAACACTATTTCAGGGGGCTTTTTCTAAATGGTAGCATTCCAAGCTGTGATTGGCTCATCGTCCATGTCTCTCAGCCAAATCAGAGTGAGATTTTATAATCTCTGAATTTGGCACCAGTATAGACAAAGGCAGTCCAAACAATGGATTAATAGAGATGGGATGAGGATGAGTTATCTGTGGGACAAATCACCTTATTCCAGATCATGCCAGTGAAAAAGGTACTGTGTTTATTGGTCCCAACAGGTTGATAGTTTATCACTGTAGATCAGTCTTACTTTGTTTGATTAATCTATTGTTTTCTGTATATGAAAAATAGGAAATTTCCAGCACAACTTCCTATGGTCTCTTTGTTGCTTATTTCATCTGTCTGTCAGATCAAAGATTTTCAGTGTACCATCTGCTAAGTTGAAGGATTGCACCATTTTGTCAAAACTGAAATGCTGGAAGTTTTCTGCATAGAATGGCGTAAATATTAATGGTTCATCAAGGATTACATTTCTGCTTGTCTGTTGTTTCAATTGCAGTTTGTTATTCTCGGTTTTTCCCACAAGATTACATCAGCTGCAACCTCTCCTGAGCAAAAACAGCCCTGAGTAATTTGAGAAACAAGTGCCAAGAAGCTCATTTATTATATATGAGAGGTGGTGACTCAGGTGAGGTGGTGAGGTAGCAATTTGCTGTTGAAATTATTCACCTCATCAGTACAGACTGTCCTGTTGCTTTATGTTCAGATGCAGGAGTTTGTTTGATGAATGTACTCAGGAGGTGCTTTAGACAGAAGACTTCATACATTCGGGTTTTATAATCGATCTTCTTTCAGACTCGGTTCAGTTTTATCCTCATCATGTCTCTTCATGTTCGGGAGTCAGGTGGAGGAGCAGAGGTATTTGCTTCCAGCACATAGTCACTTTATCACAGTCAGCCACTGCATTACTGCTGTGGAGCTGCTGCAGTGCTGCCTGCTGATCGCTGACTCAGCTCACTGCTGCTCCAGCAGAGGCCTGGTGTGGAATGCAATCATTTGCTCCCCCCAGCTGCTTTCATTTAGTTCCGATTTGAGGCTTGTTGTATCTTACTTTCATGGTGTATTAAGTGTAAACATCTAGTGCCTATTCAGCAAAGATGCAGTCCTGCTAAAAGTGTAAAATGAAGCCAGTAAACTGGGGTTCAGCCTCTGTGTAGCTCTCTCTCTCTCTCTCTCTCTCCCTCAGGGGCTCTGTCTCTCCATGAGGTTGCTGCTCCTGCATCCATGGAGAGTTGTACATTATATGACATTGACCCATCCCCTGCTTTCATTGCATAACTTTGCACAGCAGCAGCAGCCATTTCCCTGCTGATCCTTCCTGCTTCACCGACAGGCTTTTGGGTTTTTTTTTCAAGGTGCACCAAATAACAGTAGAAGTACACAGGTCATTTAAATCCATTATCACTGTAATACCAATCCTTTATATAGCTTTAGCTAGAACCAGAAAAGACCCATATTTTAGGAGATCGTCTGAGACAATTTTTTTTCTTGTTTTGTAATATATATATATATATTTAGGCATTTATTCAAATGTGTACAGTTGACATGACAGCAAATAACCGTGTGACATTGGTCCACAGTTGCAAGTAGTTTTAGTGAAACTTGTTTTTACAAACAAAGGGGTTATCTGAAGACTATCTGAAATCACAGAGTATGGGTCCTAATAACCCAGTGATACTCTGCTATGGGAATTCTGATGTCCTGATTTGAACATTTTAGGACACATTTAAGTTAAAGGAGACCTACTGTGCAAATTTCAAACACGTTTTTATTCTTGGACCCTACCAGAGTGACTTTGCATGAAATGCAGTTTAGAATAATCTTTATTTATTTATCATATACTTGGCCTTTGTGCAGCCCTTCAGTTCACCTTGTGACTGAAACAAGCTATTTTAGCTCCCCTCCCTTTAAGTCAACTTTTGTCCGATCGGCTGGGACATGCGTGTGGGGTTGCTATGCTCAAGGCCACTGAACCGTCCTTGTTCAGCTGTGTTTGTCATCATCCACTTCAGGCTTACTTCAGATAGTCTTATCAGTGAACCAAATCAGTAAACTAAAGAGCACTGAGGTGGACAAACAAGTTTGACTGAGGATGTTTTAAGCCAGCAAACAGTTTGTGTCACTTGCTATGCGGTTAACTGACAAGTTTGTGTAAAAAGGATTATTGGACTAACAGTCTATTTATTGTGATACCTAAAAGATGTCTGCAGCCTTTTTTGACTAGCAGCTGATTATAAATTAACTACATCTCACAGCTTAAAGCCTTAGGTGATGAATTTTCTTCCAAGAACCTCGATGAGGCAGAACACAAATATTTTAAGAACATAATCATTAGTGATCCCCACAGCAGATGGCTGTCCCTCCCCGAGCCCACTTCTGCCGGGGGATTCTACCTGTTAAAAAAAAAGAGTTTTTCCTTCCCACTGCCACCAAGTACTTGCTCTGTTACAACAAAATTAAATGCCATCAGGCAACAGTTGGGATTTGGTTGTGTATAAATAACACTGGGTGTGTAACCTGAATGTCACTGTGATTTGTTTTTATATAAGGTTGGGAACTACAAACGCACGGTGAAGCGGATTGATGATGGTCATCGGCTCTGCAATGATCTGATGAACTGCATCCAAGAGCGTGCCAAAATTGAGAAATCCTACGCACAGCAACTGACCGAGTGGTCCAAGAGATGGAAGCAGCTGGTAGACAAAGGTGAGAGATCATTTTACCCAATTCCAAAAAACATTGGATACTTTGTAAAAATAAAAACAGAATGCAAAGATTTGGAGTTCTGATGAACCCATATTTTATTTAAGACAGAGCACAGAAAACGTATCAAGTGTTTAAATTGATAAAATGTGCATTTTGATGATATCTGATTTTATATAAAATGATGTTATGTACTGTAAACGGGAGATATTCAAAATCTTTGCAATTTTATGTTGAGGGCCATTATTCTGACGTTGTTTCATAATTTGTGAATGTAGTTTTTTGCAAATTGATGAATCGATGCCAATCTTTAATTCTATGAAGCTCTGCCTCGCAGAGGTTTTTTTCATTTTTATTTCCATTAATAAAAGCCATTTATACTCATGTTACTGATCTGCTGTTAGTTACTCCAACAAGACAAATTGTTGCCAACAAATTCAAAATCAGCTATTATTATTCATGAAATAGTGAAATGTCGCAGTTTAAGCTTTTGATATTTTTTCTGCTATTGTGAATAAAATATGGGCTTATGAGATTTTAAAATCATTGTCATTGCATTATGTTTTAATTGACATTTTACACAGGGTCCCAACTTTTTCAGAGTTGGGTTTGTATTTCATATTAACATGGAGATACATTACTAGTCTTTATTTACAAATTGCCTTCAAAGTGCAGTAAACAGATAGACATCTTTTGCATTTAATATGGGAACAGTTTTCCTCAATACCCATTTATAGATTTTAGGGAATAGGCCGATCCTTCCTCTAGGCTTCTGTTCTCAGTGTCGTCTTTCACCCCCCAGATCTGACTCCATGTCAAATAAAGTTTTGATACTTTACCCACACTTCCTTCTTTCACTAGGGCCTCAGTACGGCACGGTAGAACGAGCTTGGATGGCGATGATGACAGAGGCCGAGAACGTGAGCGAGCTCCATCAGGACATAAAGAACTACCTGGTCAATGAGGACTTTGAGAAAGTGAAGAACTGGCAGAAAGACTCGTACCACAAACAAATGATGGGTGGATTCAAGGAAACCAAAGAGGCAGAGGAAGGCTTCAAGAAGGCTCAGAAACCATGGGCCAAAAAGCTGAAAGAGGTGAGGGAGTGTGGACTTTACGAGGACTCGTTTTAAATCTTCAAAGTCTGATTACATACTGCTTTCTTCTGTTTATGTTGAATTTCCTTCTTCAGCTCGAGGCTGCCAAGAAAACATACCACATGGCCTGCAAAGAGGAGAAGCTGGCTACCACCAGAGAGGCCAACATCAAGGGAGAGTCATCTGTGGCAGCTGATCAGCAGAAGAAACTCCATGAGAAAGTGGACAAATGTAAACAGGACTCACAGAAGGTGAGAACATCAGCTGCCGCTGCTCCAGCATCATTATGCAAAAGATATTTTCTGCAATAATGCCAAAGGCAAATAAGGCTATTTCAAGGCTGTCTGGTTGGAGCCAGTGCAGCATTGTTAATATGTGACAGTATGCCACTCCTTCAGTCAGTAACTCTCATTCACTGCTCTTGAAATGGACTCTAGTCTCATTTTACTGCCTCAGTGCTGGAACATTTGATACTGTTCTCTCAAGATTAGTCCGTTTCAAAACCTCATGCTAGGTAACGTTGCTAAATGTGCTTCAGAAGTGACTGAGGACAGGAAAATATAATAAAACAAGCAGATAATATACACAGATAAGCAATTTAACCTAAGTTAAAAAACTACAACATTGCAGAGAGTGTGATATGATAAAATTAACAACAATTAAAAAGCAGGCAAGTTGAAACCACAGGCTGCATGTTGGATAAATGGATGGATGGATGGATGGATGGAGAGTCGCTAATTGCTAAGTAAAACTAAAAAGTAAAAATTAAGAGGCATAAATACTTGAATCAAGAAATAAGAATAAAAGTACAAATTAGATCAAATAAAAACAGTACATGAAATAAAGTGATGTCTGTAAAATATACCAAGTGAAAAGCCACACTGATGAGGTAAGTTTAAACATTTTAACACTTCCAGCTGCTCTCAGGTCATCTGGCAGTCTGATGCCATGGTTCAGGGGTGCCTAGGGTACTTTGCAACGATTAGCATATTAATGCCAGAGGTTTATACATGGAAGCATGAGACCGTGAAGAGCTTTGCTTCTGGAATGATTCTTTAATCATGTAATGTCTGTGTGTGTTGCAACACAGGCTAAGGAGAAGTATGAGAAGGCTCTGGATGAGCTGAGTAAATGCACCCCTTCATACATGGAGAACATGGAGCAGGTGTTCGACCAGTGCCAGCAGTTTGAAGAGAAGAGGCTGAGTTTCCTCAGGGAGGTGCTGCTGGATGTCAAACGCCACCTCAACCTCACAGAGAACCAAAGGTCTGACATGACTGAAAGTGTTACGATAACAAGACAGCAATCATGTAAACATTACCCATTCACCAAATCCCCACTCTCTGTTCACAGTTATGCTACAGTGTACAGAGAGCTTGAACGCACCATCACATCAGCCAGCCCACAAGAAGATCTGAAGTGGTTCAGCAACGCTCACGGCCCTGGCATGCACATGAACTGGCCACAGTTTGAGGTAATTAAACACTAGAACAGGCTGCACGTGTGCGGGTAGACCATTACAGAGAAATAATGATTTATAAATCAGTATATGGATGAAGCAGGGTGTTAAATATTTATTACATATTAGAAAAAACAATACTATATATAGTTATGTTTATATTCAGCATATCCCTGAATATATATGAGATTGTATAATAAAAAAGATGTATATGATTAATATGAAATCCAACTCTAAATCTATTAAATCCAAATCTAAACCCTTTTTCCATCTTTTTCTGTTTTGTTTTTTTGCAGGAATACAACCCAGACCTTGTCCATAACATCTCTAAGAAAGAAAAGTCAAAGAAAGGAAATGATGTAGTCATGCTGACTCATGTTACAACAGCAGGAGACCACGCTGTAGACCGAGGAAGGTAACAGTTTACCAGTTATCAGTGCTTTAATGCATATCCTAATCCACATCATCCTCTGAGTGCCTTTTGTATTGTTTGTGAAAAAAATTTCTTTCAGTGTAAGCAGCTACGATAAAAACCAGCCGTACACAGCCTCCACAGAGTGGTCAGATGAGGACCAGACAGCCCCGAACTCAGGCAACGACACCAACGGAGGGATGAACCCCTTCGATGAAGATGTGGGCACAGGTGTGAGAGTGAGAGCGCTGTATGACTATGATGGCCAAGAGCAGGACGAGCTCAGCTTCAGAGTTGGTGAGTGAGACAAAATGGTTAATGTTATGAAAACCACTGGAAAACCTTTTGAGGATCCTGCGTGACGCCGCGAGTTTTTATTTTATCTGAGAATCAGCAGTGTTTTTGTAATTTTATTGCACATTGGCGTTGTTTCTCAGACTCTCTTCCTCTGTTAAAGGTGATGAGCTGACGAAACTGGAGGATGAGGATGATCAGGGCTGGTGTAAAGGTCGCCTGGACAACGGCAAACTCGGTCTTTACCCAGCCAATTACGTGGAGACAATTTAGAAGTTCCAGCTGAGGACGTTTCCTCATCAAACCCAGACTGAACCGTCCGGTCATAACTGCACATTGCCAGAGACCTGAAATCAAATCAAAGCCTTCTCTTCCTGTCAGGCACAGTGAGCTGTCTTCATCTCTGCACTCATGGTGGAGAAGACTGACAGCTCAATCTGTTCAGGATCACTTCACCTCCAGATACTGCAACTGAAGCAAAATATTATTGTGTCTTTCGTGTGTAGCTGTGTTTGACACCGGTTGTGACGCTAACACGCCATACAAGATGTTCTCTCATTGTATTATTGATGTGGTAACGTCAGCTGTGCCTGGATAGTGAGAATGAGCTGTGCGTTGCGCATTTCATGTATATATTTTTTTAACAGTCGGGATGCTTGTACAGTTTTTTTCCTCACTGAGTACAGTGTTTTCTTTCTCAGTATTTACACATTTAGCCTTTGAGGAATAATTTGACATTTTGGGAAATGCGCATGTTCGCTTTCGTCCTGACTAACAAGATGAGAAGATTTATGCTGCTTGAATGTGAGTCTGAAAACAGCTCGTTGTTCAAACTCAAAAAAGATAGGTATATCTTTTGGCTAAAATTTCAGCAAATTAGATATATAGTTATGTTACAGTCACACTAGGGAAAGCAGTGGTTTAAGCCTCCCAAAACGTTTTGCGACTGCAGTGAACTTGTGAAGTGGTTGTTTTAAAGACCAGATTCAGATTGATTGCAACATTGTTGCAGTGTGGCTGGATTTATTAATTAGATGATAGTTATTTGTAAAAATTCACCAAACTTTCTCAGAGTGACTGCAGTCAGTCTGAGTCTGACTGTGAAGTCAGGTTGCTTCCACCATTCAACCTGTGCAGTCTACATGCAATCGAAAGTGGCCAGCTACTGGAGTTGGCGGCGTTGCATACAACCAGTTGGTCACTGTACTTTCAGTTTGTTTCTGACACCTGAAAAATGAAATGCAACCACCAGGCAACCACTGCTTTTTCCTAGTGAAAAGTAGGTTGCTGTCCTGTTTTTACTCTAGTGTGACTGAACCCTTGGCAACTGTCAGCAATTGCAACCACTCTGTCAACCTTTGCCCCTTTACTCCACAAATACTCTCTTCTCTGGTGGAAGTTAGTTCTACCAAATTGCATCTTTTTAAGTTGGAACAAAATGAAGTGTTCATCTCAGCTTAGTGCTTTTTAACAACATACTAATGGCTGTTTCAGTGGTTACTGCTCTCCTGGAATTAACACTAGCTACCTTGGTTAGCAGGTTAACCTGTTGCTTACCTATAAAAACCTGAGAAAAACTAGAATCCAGTCTTCTTCGACAGGCTATTAGTGCACTTAACCACATAGTGAGCCATGTTCAACAGATAATTTCATTAAATGCTCTAAAAGGCACCAAGAGATGCCACCTAACAAACAGCTGGATAGTATGAATTTAAGCCCTTATATGATTTAAAGGGTTGAGCAATATAAAAGCAGTGGCTTCATATTTCACCCGTGAAAGTTTACAATGGTTTAACACACAGCTAATACATGCAATACGTCCAGTTCCTCAAACCACAGACAAAAAAAGTAAAAGCTACTTTCGGCTGGCTTGTCACAAGGGGTCGCCACAGCAGGTTGCTCTGTAAGCATGATTTGGCAGATTTTACGCAACCTCGAAGAGGATTTGTTTCTCTGGCTGGAATCAAACCAGCTGCAATAGCACAAGAGGTTATTTAGAGGTTTTGAGTTAATGTAGAATACAAACACGAGAAATGTGTCAATCTTCTCATCTTACTGTTTGCAAGAAAGCGAGAAGCATATTTTCCCAGAATGCTGAACTGATTCTTTAATGCCTTGACTTGTTTTCGTGCTCCACTCTGCAGCATGTCTCTGAATTAGCATTTTGAAACCAGATAAAAGACTGCTCCCCATCAGTACAAAAACACACACGCACACCACAGCCACTCTAAGCCGAGCTTGTCTTTGAAATGGAAATATGTACTCTACCAGACACTGTGAGGATTGTTTACATTAACCTCCGCTGTCCCGCCCTTCTACAGCAGTGTGTCTGTTTAAGACTTTTACCTTCCACCAAGTTTCTCCTAATCTACGTGTGTTAATAACGTCAACAGCACGAGCTAAAACCTGTCTGGAGATATAAAGCTGCAGCTGTTTTGTGCGGAGATTTGAGTGAATGTGAGTGTTTTGGCATTATCAGCTCCGTGATTAGGTGCATGCTGATGCTCTCACACACTGTTTGCTCATCTTGTCTGAACTGAAGCAGTGCATGGCCTTTATGAGTTTCCACCAAATTATCAACTGAATTTTGATTAAATTAATACTCCTAGACTGTCGGCATTATTAGGACCTCTGCAGACTGTATTCAGTTTTATGTCTTTCTGTTTAAATATTTAGAATTCAGAGTGTGTGTGTGGACCCACGGTACGTGGTTTCGATTGCTTTACTACTGGTGAAGACTGCTCTCTTGTCAGTGAGGAAGGCAGGTGTTCTTTTACTGATGCAGCTAGAGAAAGCTCCAATGTGAAAAGCGGAAAGAGGATCCGTCTCTGAAATATTGATGAGAAAGTCGCCTTTTCTGCTGCATGAACTAAATTCATTTCCACGGGATCCAGAAGGGAAATGTCTCTTGTTGTCGTATTAATGCCTCTGTGTGCTATTTTTTAAGCGTTGCCTCTGTTAACACTGGATTCAGAGTGAAATATGTACTGCCTTACCAAAATCTACCATCTTGCCACTCCAAAAACTCTCAGCCGCCGCCTTCAATGAAGTGAAAGAGAGCTCATCACCAGAGAATCTGACTCCAGCTTATGAAGATCACTTTACACCAACATGACACACAGACGCTCTTTGACTGATTGAAGATTATATAAATTTAAACACTACAGCATCTTTACTGTCTCAATGTGTCTTTATATTTGAAGCTGAATGGGACTATTTACAAGTTTAATGAAAAGGAAAAGCTACAGCTGCAGCATCCACTGTGAAACTCCTGAAGGATGGGAAAGCATATTTTAAAACGCTCAAGCACCTCCAACTCCTCTTTTGTCTGTTTAGTGCTCATGCTGCGAATTAGAGGGCTTTCTTGATTTTTTCTTTTTTCATTTAGCATAGTGCTGTAATTTTCCAACTGTAGTGCCTGTTCAAGCAAAAATAAAAGATGTCATCGGAAAACTGAGGCACACACAGAGTCTGAGTCAAAGATTAATCACAAAGGTTAGATTCATCGCCGGACCAAAACAAGTGATGCTGCACATAAACATGGATATTATGGTGCAATTTGATATGAATGAGAAAGCGGAAATACCCTGCAGCGAAAGGTCCAGCATTCAAAGTGACGTGGCATTATAGAGAGGTATAAAGGTTAAATTGTCCAGTGTGCAGAAAAATGGCCTCTGTTAGCATAAAGAGATTGATTACTGTGAATGTGGAAATTAAAGTTTAGCCACTTTGAACAAAAATTATATGTTGGTGTTAAAGCGTCATGTTTTTATACTCTATCTGGCTGTCAGATGAATTAAGGAGAGTACAAAATTACAGGTTGGCTTCACACCAATTATTTGTTTTGGGAGATGCTCAAACCATTTATGATCAGTCATCACAAATACTTTATTTTCGTGGCATGCAGTGTACCTGGGTATTGTTGCCGACCACGTCAAACCCTTTGTGACCACAGTGTGGTCAGCTGTGATGAACAAAGTGGGATTCTTAGTTTTCTGCTTTTGCATTGTCGACACACGGTAAAAAAAAAAAAAAAATTCCAAACCAAAAGGGAAAAAAAATCAAAATATCTTTAATGAGAGGGGCTCGTTTATAAACAGCAACTAGCAGTGTATTTAATAATGATTTTCATCATTTAATATGATTTCACAAAAAATCTGCAGCCTGCCACAAGAGGGCAGCATAACCCAAGACTCACTAAAGATGTTCCAACAAATAGTCATAGAACATATATTCGAATTTCATCTATCCAACAAAAGCAGCAGTGAAAAAAACAAAAAGTAAAACAGCACTTCCAAGCCAAGTGATTCATGATGTAGAGGAAAGTAGTTGTTTGTCGCTTGTTTATTCTGCAATCACTTATACAGCACTTTCTAGTCTTACTGACAACATTATGCTCCAAGCCATATTTGGCCTTTTCACATATATTCATGCAGCACTTTTGTCTGTGTTGTTAAACTCTTCATCCACCTTGCATTAAACCTATGGCCAAGTCCGAATCACCAGTTAACCTAAAGTAACCTATATCACTGTGGGAAGAGCTCGGAGTGCCCTGAGGAAATCAATGCAGACTCCACACAGAAGGGACAGGAGATGAGAACATTCAAACACAGAGCCCTCTTAGTGTGAGGCAAAGGTGCTAACCACTGCGCCAAAGTCAGTTCGCTGATGGAGCTACTGATCAAATTTGTGGTTATACTTTTTCACATTACAGATGTCACATGACTTACAGGGAAATTCAGCAATGGAAAAAAACCTGTTACAAAACTAGTCTCTGTCTTCTGTGGTTGGGTGGATGTTTCTTTCTCCTCACTGGCAGCTGGCTAAACAGACAACAGCACATCTTATTGGTAGTCCTAACACCTACCAAACACTGACACGTTTTGCTATAGGTTTATCTTGTATTTGATCTTCTATCTTGTCAGAAGGGTTTAAAAAAAACTAATTTTCTGAAGCTTTACATTACCTATCTGTCACTTCAGCATGGTGAAGATGACTAAAGTAATCACAGATATCACACAGTCATAGCTTTTGACCGAAAGGATGACATCGTAATTCCACTTAAGCCTTTTAAAACATGTGTCCCTATGTCCCCAGAGGGAAACATGGATCAAGAGGCTCATGAGCCTATCCCAACGTGTATACAACACGTTGGGATAGGCTCACCTCTTATTCATCAAAAGAACCGCTTTTTGTCTACAACAGTAAACTGGTCCGCATAGCTCCGGGCCACCTCATTTTGGCAGATGTTCACCCTATCACTCGCTGCAAGATTGAGTGCAATTGTGAAATCTCTCAAAACCTGTTGGACTTCTTGAGAGCACAGTTGGAGGTGGGAAAAGTTAACATGACAGTAAGGACATGAACCGGAAAAGAATATACAGAAAAAGTAATTAGATGATAAGAGTTGAGCCTTTTAGGAACGTCACAAAGCTGATTTTACATTCACTTCATTTACTTAGACACAGCAAACAGATCCAGTCAACAACAAAAAAAAGCTTGAACAAAGAGTTCTGATCCGACAGATGTTTGCTTAGACCAGATCTTCCCAAAATGTGGGGCCCGCCCCCTAGGGGGGGCGCAGAGCCATTGCAGGGGGGGGGGGGGGGAGTGGCATGAAAACGGAAAAAACAATGCTTGGACACTGCTAGCACGGGGCGCCCACACAAACGCAAAGCAGGAGCTGAATATGTTTCCAAACCAACTTCATTCTAAGCCAAAGACTAGAAAATATGGTGAAGCATATCTTCCCTTTGCCTTCACCTGCACAAGTGCCGAGGTAGGTCTCCTCTGCAGAATTGGTTTTCCCTGCATCGAGAGCACGCACTGGGCTCTTCAAATCACGGACAAACAGTATCCCACATTCTTGATTTTTAGTTCACAAACACTTGTTGTAATAAATAACTACTCCTGACATTTTGGAGATATTAGCTCTTTATACAGTAAAGTTACAACGGGATACAAATAATATCAGGCTGATCCTGCCAGGATTTGTTCCCTCGGTTCAAATCACGGACAAACAGTATCCCACAGTTGTTCATGTTTTTAAACCCATTTTGCACAGAGAGGCATTTTTTGAAAAATGTATTGATAGCAATGTTGAATATTATTACACAGGAAAAAAACAACTACACGTAAAATAATTACACCGTGATGCCTCTGCCTTTCTAAATAGAGGGACAGTAACTGCTTGTGTATATGTAAGCAGTGTTGGGAAGGTTACTTTTAAAATGTATTCCATTACAGATTACAGAATACATGCCCCAAAATGTATTCTGTAATGTATTCCGTTACGTTACTCAATGAGAGTAACGTATTCTGAATACTTTGGATTACTTAATATATTATTTACTTAATATATTATCATGCTTTTTACAACTACGTGAATGTACTATTGCTGTGATTTATGACTGTTACTGAAGGTCCGCGGCTCCAAACCGTAGTAAAGGGACCTCTGATTAATATGGCGGTTCCGTGTAGGGCTCATAGCCAAAAAATAGCTTTACTTTGTTGTGTGGGTCTACTTTGCTTGCGAGAGACAAAGAGAGGCGTTGAAAGGCTGCTCCAACGGAACTTATTGTTTTCGGAGGAAAACACGAACACAGTGTACAGTCGAGTCTTAATAGCTTACTTACAACTGGGCTCGTCAGGCACTCTTCTTGGCTGCAGTGGTTATTATTATAATATTTACATGCTTCCAGCTCCCGTTTTTGCTCATACTTTTCCACTCGTCTTTTTCTCCCTCCTCGCGCTCACAGACACATAACGGGTATGGCAGTCCATTCTCCCAGCAGCACGGACTACACTGCCCATGAGGCTACATTCTTTAGGGCGATGCCCGTAGCATTCTGCCTATTAGCTTAGCACAACAACAACAACAAAAAGGCGCTCTCTCACCCAGGAAACACACAGAGAGAGAGCGTCACCTTGTAACCATGGCAACCGTAACGCTGCCACCTGGAACAACAGAACGTAGCTGTCAAACAAAACCCAAACAGTCCTGACCCACCACAATATGAAACAGGAAAATACCGCTGTGTAATCCATTTATTTCAACAAAGTAACTGTATTCTAAATACCGCCTTTTTAAACGGTAACTGTAACGGAATACAGTTACTCATATTTTGTATTTTAAATACGTAATGGCGGTACATGTATTCCGTTACTCCGCAACACTGTATGTAAGCGTGTAAAACCTGAAGATAGAGACAAAATACTGTTAATCTATCTGCCATTCTGCAATTCCTCTCATGTAAACAATAACGTGGCGCACAGCGTGACGTGGAAAAAGGCACCTTTAACATTGCGTGATGAACTCTGTATTCCTCCACACATAAACCCCCAAAAGGAGTTTTAAAAAATCTCCGTTTTCGGTGATTCCAAACGCCGTTTACGTGTGGACGAAACAGCTGCGTTTTCAAAATCACCCGTGTACGTGCGGACGCAGCGTAAAAGAGTTAGTTGTTTATTTTCTTACTACCTGCAGATTACTTGTATTTGCTTAATTGTTTACTAAATGTTTGAGGTGTGAAATAAACCGCAATGGAGCAAAATATGGGTGTGTGTGGTTGGAGCATGTGTTTGCGTGCGCGCGCGCGGGGGGGGGGGGGCCGAATATTTTTTTTGTAAAACAAAGGGGGGCCCAGCAAAAAAAGTTTGGGAACCACTGGCTTAGACATTTCTAGATGTGTTAAACTGGTGTGAAAGAGCTAAAGCTGAGTACATGGAACTAACATAAACTTCAAGTAGATGTTCACATGAACATAGTTGTGGGGTGGAGCAGCTTTTAGTCTCCTGTGAATTTGTATCACACAGAAGTGATGTGTGCCCTCTAGAGAGTTTACAGGTATGTGTGTGCTAACACAATGCAGAGGAGGAGAGACATCAAGAATGATGTCAGAGCAGATATCGTTGCTGTTAATCAATTTGGGAGGGCTTGTAAGGCCGTTTCAAAACAATTTGTTCATTTTTCTACAGTAAAAAATTGCTTTCGGCTACTCATCGAGTCACAAGGGGTCATCGTGGTATGTAGCTCCAAATATTTGATTTGGTAGATTTTGACGCGGTTCCTGATGCAACCCCCCACCCAGCCACCCAGGGATTTGTATCCCCTCCCACTGAATGAAAAAGAAATCAAATCAAATTCAATTCTGAAAAGTGAAGTCATCAAAGGGCGACTTCTTTGGTTGACCTTAATAAAAAAAAACAAAAAACCTTTTCTCGTAACATTCTGGGTTCAGTCACTAGTTTCACATCCTGCTGAATAAAATATGAAATTTATCTTGCAATGCCCGATCATTCTCAGAGTCAGTGAGGAGGATAATCAAGGATATGCTTATTGGGTAAAGGCCTACCAAAGCTGATGACTAATACAGAAGCTGCCTGTAAATAAACAGTATTTCATTACTGCTTCTTATTTAGGCGATATTGCACTTTCAGAAAAACATTAAGAAGAATAAACTTGCAAATGAGACCTATTAAATATTTATTGGCTATTTTTTGAACATTCTAATAATATGTGTGTGTGATGCTCACATTCAGGCACTCAAGCAGCTACTCTCTGTAAGCAGAGCCTGTGAGTTAAAGAGACAATATTGGCAACAGGAATGTCATTGATCACCACATGTAAGCACATTTGCATAGGTTATGTGTGCAAAATGAATCATCTGTGTTATGACATATGGACATTGTGTCTCTGGGGGTTTGAACATCATTGAAAGGTTCTGGCATAGACGAAGTATGAAATCGTATGGGGGAGTTGCTTGGCCTTTTTAGTGTTCTACTAGTGTTTTACTTAAGTGTAAATTAATTATTTATGTCTGGTGTTGGTGACAGCTTTCATTATAGTTTATAATATAAGACATTTTTACATCGCTTTTGTGAAAAAAGGAAACATGATACAAGCAAAGTGAGGTTCATTAGCAGTTGTTTCCCAATTAGTGATTGTTGCTGGTGGAAACCACGAGAGCTGTGTAAATGTAATGCCTGGCAAATTCATTTGTAGATTAAACAAAAGCAGGCCTGCACCATATCTGCTGCCATGGGCCTAGCCTTGGTTTTTATCGACCATTTGGCCAGTCATCACACATCTATGTTCTGGTAAAGAAAACTCAGAAAAATTACACATTGTTTTTTTTAAGTGCTCTAAGGAAGGCTAAGTTCATGTGCTACATTCTTGTTCCCTCAGGAGCAACAGAAAGCATCTGGCGTGAGCAGGGTGACCCAGTGTCCTACTGTATTGCACATGTTGTTTTTCTCTCTTGGCTCTAGTTTAATTTGCTCCTGTTTGCAAAGTCAACATGTGAGTCACAAGGCACCTTTGGCTCAAAACACTGCCAATCTGTGGAAGAGCAGTTAACTGTTTTTACAGTTACTGGGACATAAAAGGGGAGAAAGGGGTGTAAGAATACAAGAAAAACAAAAAACAGCTGCATCAATACTTTGGGACCATGCGCAGCTTTAGCTCAAGCCGCATCTTGTCCTTCACAAACATATTCTTTGTGCCACATTAGTTTGTAGAGATCGGCTTCCCAGGACCGTTTTGAAGGGTAGGTTTTTGTGCAGATCCCAATGGACCCTATAAAGAAATACTCGCCACAGCCACAATCTTTTCACCCTGCTGCCTGTCCGCAACAACAGAACAAACTGCTACTAAAACTCCAGTGCAGCTCCCTTATGTGAGATTATTAAACTCTGTGTCCAGACATTATGGCAAGAATAACATGCTAAATTTTCATTTAAAAAGTTTACCTACAGTTTTGTTGTCATGGTGCAGTTGAATTATTTTTTATCTTGACTTTTTTGATTGTTTAACAGGTGCAGCAGTAAGTTGACACTGAGATCGTGACATCGTTTGACAATTGGGCATTTAAAAACAAAAGTTAACCCGTGACTCGCAGCGGTTTCTAGTGGTTGCCTGGGACCTCTCTGTGTTTCATTTGCATGTTCGCCCTGTGCTTGCCCAACTTTATAAGTAAAAAAAAAACCAACTTATTAAAAATGCATCATGGGTTATCATAATAGAACCAGCAAAATGTTCGTTCAGCTTATTTTTCACTTCATATTTTTGCCCTGCTAGTCTAGGTCCCAGCTAAAGAGGCTCTGTGTTTGAGGATATACTACTGAGTTAACTGGTGATCCTAACTTGGCTGCAGGTGTGAATGAGTATGACTAGTTGGTGACAGACTGGCAACCTGTCCAGGGCGTTCTCTGATCCTATGACAGCTGGGAGCTCCAGCTCTCTGCCATCCAAAGTTGCATAAATAACTAATAAAACAGAATGAAAAAAAAAGAGTTTTAATAATTTATCCCGTGTTTCAAGTTGCCAACCAGTGCAATGACTGAAAAAAATCATTTCATATTCCAGGAATAATGAATTTGTGCAACATGTCATGTCAATTCTCAGGTAAAACTTTATTTTTATTGCATATTTTGTCTCCATTTGTATATGATTATTCATTTCAAGTCTTTTTGGTTTATTAAATTTTGAAAACTTTGGGTTTCAAAGACCCACAGCATTAATTGCAGTATACGGCTGTGTAAATGGACCAGGCAGAGTAAACTATATAAAGGTATTCAAAGAGGAATGCATCACACTTCAGAAGTTATACATTAGAAAACAAACATATATACAAGGGTCCCTATTACACTTCCACAGCAGGATTTGAGGCAATTCCTAAAAAGAGGAAGTCCATTTCTCAGGTGCTTCAAGATGAGATAAGAAGAGTTTCCTGTTCAGACAAAGCCAGTGCAGCTGTAGACGCTTTTACCGAAGAGCCATCAGTTGTAACGCTTTGATTTGAGCTCAAGATATTTGGAAATCACAATAGGGAAACATAAACAGGCAGATCATGCAAATAATAAGGCAGTTCATGTACTGTTTTTCTGTTTTGCTTTGTCTTTGTTTTGTTTTTTATTCTGTTGTCTTTTTAATTTTGCAGCAGGAAAAAGCCTCAACAGCTACACTGTTTTTGTCTCTTCCTGGCTGGCTTTGCACAGATAAGACTGCAGCAGCTGCCAGCTGTTACTTCAGTGTTGGCAGTCAGGTGTGTACCATCGGGGTAATTCAGTGCACATGTTCCATGTCACCTTTTCATCTCAGGAATTAGGTGTTCAGGTGCATGGTGACACAATTTGTCTTTGTAATTTTCCGAGTTCCCATCTCATCGTCCTCTGCCTTCTCCTCCCACTTTTCTTGCAGTCTCATACTGGGTGAACAAACTGGTAGACCAGTCTCTGAGACACGTCAGGCTTGCGGATGATGCCTTTCTTGTAGTACTGACGTATGGAACGGCTCAGCTTGTCGTAGTTCATTGCAGGTCGATTCTTTCGTTGTCCCCACAGTCTCGCCACGTGAGCAGAGTCTTCGATTTTGAAAATACCTGGTGGGAATCAAAAGCAGTTATTACCACACAACACAACACGTGCAAAACAGTGGATGATTACACTTTATGTGCACACATAAAAAGTCCGCCACTTGGAGTCATATTTCATTTGGCATGCTTTTTGCCTTTCAGGCATCAACAAACCCAATAAGCGAAACCCTGACATACATCCGGCATTCAGTCTATTGCAGTTTTACTTTAAATACGTTTTAACGGTGTATTCTTGTGTGTGGCTGATTTTTATTGTGTAGTGTTTGTACCAATTTGTACCATTGCACTACAGGTTGTGAAAAAAAGGAGGGAGGCCTGCACACTCTTAGGTTCTGATTTAAATCTGCCTTAAAATAAGAACAGTGAATAAAATAACTATATTTGTTCTACTAATTTTCACACACATAGCCCCCTTATGTAGTGTTGTCCTACAATTATTACTTTTAAATTGTAATAATGCAAATTTATTGAAAAATTTTACTCTCATTCAAAATATTTCCTGTTTGTTTTTTGATTTTTTAAAATTAATGTGTCAAGATTTTGGAGCTTCAAAGCAGTATGATGAGCCCATAAAACAGTAGATGAACTAATAAGAGAAAAAAGCAGTTGCGACAAAAATTGAAATGTAAAAAAAAAATACATTTTGTTTTAAGCTGAAGAATAAAAGAAGAAAGCACTTAAATTGTAATAGCACAATGTCATACACATTTTTCTGCTTTTATTTAACAACACCAGGTAAATTAAGTTTTATTCATGTGTTCAAGGACTAAATAGAGCAAATAAAGAATAACTGAAATGAAAATGAAAGTACCCTTTTCTTTATTCAGCCAGCGAATGCAACGTCCATAGTTGTGGGGTTTGAGTAGGAGCTCTCTGAGAAACTGCCACAGGTGAATTGGTTGACCTGAGCAAGATGAATCTGCCTCAGACCATAGCTCCTCGCTGCCTGCACAGCAAAACAAAACCATTCAGTCCTTAGGGTCGTTGTGCATTGTTTCAATGAAAAAGCTCTGTACCGTGAGGAACCAAAAGATCAAGGAGCCCTTTAATCAGGACACTGAAAATACACAATGCAAAAGCCTGATTTTTCACTGAAATTCTGCAGCATAGTTATTAGCGTCTATGTAAAATACAGTGTTAAAATTATACTGTGCGTTGGATTTTTTTGTGAATGTGTGTGAATGCAACTTGCATGACAGCTAATGCAAACATAAGAATCTTACCTGTAGTTTTAGTGTCTCCAATGGAAAACCGCTCTTTCATCCATGCAGCTGGAAAGTAAACAGATGCAGAAAAGTTCAAGCTAAGAAAAGGCTAGAACTTCAAATAATCCCACTCAAACACACAGGAACGCAGTAATAAAATTTGCACCCGCTCAAAAGTTCACAGCAGCCAAATATCCGATAATAAAATCATCACAGGGGGTGCAGCAGGTTGCACATGTTGAACGTGTTAAATAAATATTACCTGACTTCCATATGTCCAGGTGTGCGTGCAGCGTGTCTCCACACTGCGGGGAACGCTGGCGAAACTCCTCCTCGCTCATGGCGCACAAGTCCTTTCCCGTCAGCTCCTGGAAGGCCTTTCCTGCATGGGGCAATCTGTAGAGATGTTCAGTCCAGAGCAACCACTTCTGGACATTCCCAGTGTTCCACTCTATCGGATCTGCAGGCGGAAATAGATATGAAATCAGTGAGAAAACTTCCAGCTGCCAATGCAATAAATGACCTTATCTTGGACCATTTCTTTAGTGACACTAATGTCATATGGATCAAGATAAGTCAATTATATATCAATATTGTTTTCACCTTTACCCTGTCTGTATTTTGTTTGCCTTTGACTCATAATAAATCTGCTGAAACCACAAGATAATCAAGCTTTTATGCCACAACAGTTTTAATCAGTAGAACAGACGATTGGGGATTGCATAGGTTTATAACAGCTAGAAGCCATACAATACATGAAAAACGCTTCCTCTGTTTGCTTTATGAGCAGGAGAGGCCTCGCCCTTAAGACTGTGTACACGTCTACTGGCAGGCAAGAACCATCACTATTACAATCCAGGAGTACCTTTGCAAAGGTCAGGATTAAACAGATCCTGGAGCAGGCAAACACAGCTTTGCGTCAGTAAGGATATGATTTAGGAGTTCTGTCATCTTGTGTCCACACAAATATGTGTTGATTTTGCGAGTAAGATCCAGTAGCTTAAGTATCTGAATCTATATTTGCAAATACAGAGAAACACTTCAGCATTTTGGGGGAGATGAAATATGTTTTGTTTAAGGTCAGCTTCTTTGTCAGTTATACGCTGTAATACACTCGCCACAGCTGCAGGTGTGCTGGAAAGCAGCCTACCTGGGGTGATGTTGAGCAGTTTGCAGGCTGTTTCAATGTCCTTCAGTACTTCTCCCACAACCATGCTCTGCACTTGCTCCAGGGATCGCTCCTCCTCCTGCCCCTCCAGGCCAGGAGAGATCCCCTGTTCCTGGCTATCAATGACCGGGCACTGCTCCGGTTCCTCCCGGGGTTCTACGCGGTTCATGGGTAAAGCCAGTGCTGAAGAGGCCTCTGAAACTTTCACCAGCCAAGTAGCATCTTCTGTGAGGAGCATGTCGAAGCAGGAGAGGTAGACGCCTGGCATGCCCCGCTCCAGGGCTTCCACGTTTGGTTTGGTTTCCCCCATCTCCCAGGGGTCTTCGCAGCCTCTGCTTTGCTCCAGGATGGCGAGGGAGTCTTCTGTCATCCCAATCCGAGACCCATACGATGTGGTTTCTGGTACGCTGCCCACTGGGTTTGACATAACTGGTCCTGAGAGAGAGAGAGAGAAAAAGAAACACAAAAAGCCACATTAAACTTCTATGCTGTGAACTGCAAATGAAGTGAGACGTGATTTAAAAGTTTGTAACTATTCGGCGTAGCATAAAATCTGAAAGATCTCTCTGTCACATAAGCCCATGGTAACAGGTGTGTATGCCACTTAAATCTGCAGCAGACATTAGTTCATTTTAAGTAATTTAATCAAAAAAATATGCAAAAAAAATCACGATTTAAGTCATGGTTACCTTTTCAAACAGTTCCTCTCCTTTGTTTCTCAAGATACTAAAATGGCAGCTGCTTTAGTTTTGCAATGATCTCCATCAGAGTTGTGCATGAATGTGCAGAGAACTGAGGTTAGACTGTGCTGGTGTAGGCTCTCTAAGAAGCTCTATAAGTCTAATGGAGATACTGACCCTCAAAACAGTTAAAACACACACAGCGCTGACAGGCGTGGGGCAAAATGGATCTGACTGAGTCTCTTATTTGAGGGTCACTGGCCCAGAATGATTCGTTTCATGGGGGTAGGTGACTTGTATTGAGACCCGAAACAGCTCTGCTGTCTGCCCGGGCTTTCAAGGTGCCGTCTCTGCAGCCCTCTGTCTCCACTGTCAGCTGGAGATTTTAATCAAATCGAAGTTAGATAATGTGGAGAGAAGAGCGTGCATAAAATCTGCCCAGCCAAAATGTCTGTTTTATGAAGAGCAGGCTTTATGAAAACAGCCCTTTAATAGGAGGTGGCCTTTAAAAGTGTACACTTATGAAGGTTTGTAAGCTGTAGCACAAGTGTAATCTTGATTATGACACCCATAATGCTTACCTGCCGCAGCTGGTAAATGGGAGGACACAGCAGCAGGTTATCAGCAGCTGTGGCTGATGCCACAGTAAAGGAAGTAAACTCCCACAGAGTACATGTTCAGGGAGAGTCACCATGTAAATTGTCAAAGTGCAAACTAAAGTCAAATTAAAGTCTCGTAAAATTTGCAAAAGTGATATATAGCATCCACCGAGTCAAAACCAACAATAAGGGTAACTTTGAAATAAACCACGAAGACATGAGAGCTCTCGAAAGAAAAAGAATCCATTAGTTTGCAAAGCTTTAACAAACGTGAATTTCTCAGCCGTGCTGCACTGACCGCGGTCTTATCTGTTTTGTTGCTTATGCTGTTTGCACCTTTGATTTTTTTCCTACTCTTGTTCTTGTTAAAATGCTTTTACTTGTCATTACCAGTTCTCTTATTTTAAATACATTTTTGTTGTTCCGTGTAAGGTTTTCCCAGTTTAACCTGTCATCATTTTATCACCACACACACACAATACGAGCTCAGAAACGATTCTCTCTTTCCATTATCAAAATAAACCAACTCAGTGGAGAATTATTGTCTGTTATGTGGGATTTCAGATTACACACTCCCTGAAGCTGCTGTCTGAACTGGTCTCCTACTGAGGTCAGGCGCATCAGCCTGCAATAGGAAAACCTGGATTGCGTAGCTATATTCACCTAAAACGAAATGTAAAATCTGAACAAGCTAAAACTGTATTTCCACTATTGCCAAACACAACTAAATGAAATTTCAACTGCAAAAAGAAAAAAAAATCCCCTTCTAGCTCTTGGACCTCAGCATGCCATTGATAAATAGCCGCCACAGTCTTCCTTTTATCTCTAAACTTCTCGTAAATATCACCCACCCTGCCTTTTACTCCATCAGTCTGTCAGATTAAAAGCCACTGGTATCCAAGCCTGCTGCTGTGAGTCAACTCTGCTCTGTAACAGCTTGCGCTAAGCCCATTAGCAAAGCAAATTTAGCCATATTACCTTCTTCCAAAAGGAAGCGGGGACACCAGAGAAAGACACAAACACCCACCCCTGCAGAGAGGGATTAAGGCCCTGACTGATCTCTAAATGAGTTTGGTCAAGACGCTGATATTCATTTCAGGAGCATTAGAGCTTGCTCCATTTACTCAGCAAAGTCAGCCTTGGAATCAGAAGGAATGGGACTCTATCCATGCTGGCGCCCTCCCTGGGAACCATATTTTTTCCACCTGCTTGGTCTTATTTAACACAAATACGGTGATTATGTGAGGTGAAGTTTGTATCACTGCCTTAAGTTTTGTATGGTTATAGCTGCGCAAAGAGATTTTTTTTTTATCCAAATTGCCCTTTGCCCAACCTGCGGGTCCTATTTTTATGTGGAAAAATTCTTTTCCTAAAATGAAAGTGGTGAAATTTCCAAACCAGTGGAGCCAATCTAGCTAAATATTAACCTGCGAGCCAATTCAGCATTGTTGAACAGTTTTGTGAAAGAAGACAGGTAAGTGTTTAATTTATAGTTAATGAGTAGTGATTAAAACAACTCTAAATGTCCGGTCTTGTTTAACTTGGATGAATCCATTCAAGCACCAAAAAAAGAGAAAAGGTCAGCGATTAGATCTGATGCCATCTATCAAGGCATAATCAAAACACACTGAGTGTTATGCTGGTAGTCTTTCAGTCTGGTATTAAAGAAGCGTATACAGCCAAGAGTGACTGTTTGCCATGTGACCCCCCCCCCCTTTTTTTTTTTTCCCCCCTGTTATTGTTCCTCATGGGAAATTTGGTCCCGCTCATGAAGTCATTATTCAGAGAAAAACGGAAGGAATTTTATCTTCTTCTTACATAATATGACTGTTGCTCTGAAAGAAACGCCTGCTGGTTGGAAGAGATTTAGATCTGCAGATTGCTCCCTTAGGGATTTTTTTATTGCAGCAGTGACATGTGCAGGTGCTCTGTTCACATTATAAATTAGCTTCAGTTTATGTGCTTATTTTATGAAATGCAATAAAGGTTTATTCCGTGTGCTTGTACTTACATTGCCTTATAATACTGATCCCATTAAACTCTGTTTTTAACAAATTTTTCCAACCACCTACACTGCTAGGGGATGTATGGTGATTCATATCTGCTGTTAGTCAGGTGTGCAGGCATTAAGCCAATATCCAAGGAAAATGGCTTTGATGTTGGTCTAAATTAATCTTGACAAAGAGTCTACTTAGAGCTAATTATGCTGGTAATAAACCTCATTTAATTGGGGTTGGACCTAAAGATTGGAAAACTTGAAAATGTGATAAAAAAAAATAAACCTGTCACTGTTCTAGCAAAGACAGATATAAGGGCTGCCGTTACGTGGCCTCGGGCGTTTTCTTGAGCGCTGGGTTTAAATTGTAAATCATCACAAGATTAAAGAAAAAAAAAAACCAAACAAGCAAAAAAACACAACAGTTTTTTAAATGTTAAACACAAGGATGACTTTTCATCCTTTTCATCAGCTGCCTTACAAAGTGTGATGATATATGTTATTTGAGACATAATTCACAACTCATAACTTTATCAGATCATAGCACACGCTGGCAAACAGGCACTCTGGTTAACCTTTAAATGCTAGAAATAAAAATTAAAAACAAAACAAACAAACAAAGAAAAAAATACAGAAACTATCGGACTATTTCACACTTGACCCAACATAACTGAAATCCTGCAAGTCTGAGGGAAATGGGCTGTGAAGCCACTGAAGAGAAAAACATGTAAGAAGGAACAAGGAACAAATCCTGTATGTCTAACAGGGCATATGTAGAGGATTTGGTTGAACCATCAACTTGTTTTTCTAGATGAAACTAGTTCATATTTGTATATGACCAGTTCATGGGAACATGAATCTTTTACTTTTTGTTTATTTAATGTAATTTTTTTAACTTGTGTGGGTTTGAAACTTATTGCAAATCTGAAATAGCTGTCAGCAAACTGTCAGCGTGCTTCTTTAGAAGAGAATCCCGGATAATTTTCAGTCTCCCGAGTGATCAGAGGCAGAAGATTGTTCATGAGAAGTCAGGTCTCACCCCCCCGATGGAAGTGAAAAAGGAGCTAGGGTTTGTTCACTCTTTACACAATCATCACTGTTACCTTTCACGTGTACTGATTGCAAAGCTATGAAATTGTGTGCCATTATTTCTGTGTTTATATGATATGATATCTGTTTCAAAGCTTTAAAAACACTTTTGACTTCAGACCTGGTCTGACAACCAGGAAAGAACTACTATTTGATTGTGTAAAAACCTGCCCCAGTATTTCACACCAAACCTACTGAATCAAGTAACCAAGTATTGCATGAATGGGGGGGGGGGGGGGGGATAGAAAGGTCTTTTCTGTTTTTCTTACCCCACTGTTTGTACAATGTTATTACGTGTGATTATCTGTGCTATCTTGTTATCTGTGCTATGAATTAAAAAGAGATGTTAAGATTTATATAGATTCTACATTTAAACTGTGGCTTTAAACACAGACAAAAATAATTTCATACATTTCTATACTAACAAGGTCACAAGGCCTCTGAGAAATAATCGATTAGCTTGACATGAAAAGGAATATAAATGCACCTGCACCCTTGGAAGAAACAGAGCAGACAATCCGCTTCTGTTATTCCTCTTTGGAATTTCTCTTCTTTCTGTCTCAGGTAGTTGCAGTCGTATTTGATTTCCACCTTTGATTAAAACCACAATGAAATCCCCCGTCTCATCCCACAGTGACAGCAGAAAGAAATCTGTTGGGTTTTTTGTGTTTGTTTCAAAGTCAGTCTATTGCTGTGGTTTATGGCATCTAACTGACAACAGCATTTTATCTGACCACATTTTGCATATTTCCTTTCTGAATGGAAACTTTCAGATTTGCATGAGATTTATGAAAGAAGAAGAACGGGTCTCAGTCTCTTTTTTCCTTTTATATTTGACTGGGCATTTATTTATTTGCTTAATCTGACTTACAGTTGGTTCAGGAATGTTTGAATGTTTCTTTTTAATATTTTTACTCTTAACTTTCATATTATGAACAGGGAATGTATTTAATAATTAAACCTTTCCCTTTAATAACTGTTGCTTTTTAACAGAGTCAAAATCTCTGGATTTCACTAATTAGGTTACACAACCTGTTCAAGACTACTAAGAAAACTATAGACACACACACATATATATCTCAGATATACAGCTTATGTCCTATAAATAATGGGCCTATAATAAGATTGTGCTACAGAAACATCCAAGACCCTGTTTAAAAGAGCAACGTCTTACCCCAGCAATGATGCTCTGATGTTCTTGAATCAATGACTTGACTGGATGCTGGCAGATGCAGTGCTGTTTCCAGACAGTGGCCGGTTGCTGGCTGAAGGTGAGGCGCAACAGGCAGCGGGCAACCTTCAGTCGGCTTCTTGCTGATGACTGTCACTGAGCCCCAAACCCAGGTCTCCTCAAATCTTCTCAGGCTTTTTTGTTTGTTTGTTTGTTTGGTTTTTGGTTTTGGCAGAATTATACTTAACCTGAAAGTCACAGCCTAAAACACAACTGCACACTTAGTTCAAGTGGAAGCACCTGCTGTGTTCAAAGTGAAGCCAAGAGGACTAGTGGCTGGGTGAGTGAGTGCAAAGGAATTCCACCTCCATTGACTGCAATTTATATTTATAAGGCAGCCATGTTTACTTATGCAGACAACTCTCTCTCTCTCTCTCTCTCTCTCTCTCTCTCTCTCTCTCTGTGTGTGTGTGTGTGTGTGTGTGTGTGTGTGTGTGTGTGTGTGTGTGTGTGTGTGTGTGTGTGTGTGTGTGTCTTTGCTGATTAGCTCAGACCTCCTCAAACACTGCAAGCTAACCTTAGTGTTTAGGTGAGAGAGAATTCAAAGTGATCAGATAAATAAATAAAAATTGCTGTTTAAAGTAAGTGATTATGTAGCCAAATACAAAATTTTAGTTAGGAATACTTTTCTTATCACGCTTCCATGTGTTGCTGGTTTTTGTTTGTACTCCTACTTTTTACTTCACTACCGTTTGAAGACTATAATTACAAGCTTACCATTTTTATGCCGTTTATGTTAAAAATAGGAAACATATTATTATTGATGTCTGAGCTGTGAGTAGTAACTTCTCACATAGTGACAGTCATTGGCTTCTGTTACCCATGACTTCAGTGAGCACTTTCTTGAATGCAAGCTCAAAGGCTGACTGAAAACAACATGCTGTTCATTTTGTACATTGTTTTTGTACTAATTTTGTATTTTGTACTAATAATGCCGTACTTAATGACTCATTGTTTTCTACAGCACTGCTGTTATTGGTTATGCTGTAAGAACATTTTTAATGTAATATGTTAGTCACCACGAATTAAGTGAGATTTTAAATGTGTGTCAATTTAATGTAAACTACTAATCTGAGTATTTCCATCACTGTCTACTCAAGAACATGGAAGGAGATGCAGTTTAAACAAAAACATTAATTACTAAACACTTAAGATAATAATGTTTGTATATACCATAAAAGTCACAGTTTGATGTTAACATGTTAGCGTTCTGGTGTGCTCACATACAAAGCTGGTGTAATATTTCATTTTGCTTCTAAAATGATTTCCGTGTAAGAAACCCAAGAGAAACCATAGACCCTTTTCTGTGTTAAGAATATTTGCACAGGCATCCACTGAAGTAATATGATGCTTCAGCAGAATGAAATTTAATATTACCTACAGTTAGTGTTTGCTTGTGTTTCTCCACTGAGCTGCAAAAAGGGAGATATTGAATAGTAAAATAATTCTGGCTTACGCATTTGTCTAACTCAGACTGCTCTTCACTACATGTCTGGTTTTTCCATTTGAATAACTATTTGCAAAAAATTACTGATGCTTTCCTCCCAAAACCTACTTTCTTTGAGACGGGGTCTTCTTGTGGCTTGTTTAAAAGGAATGAATAATTAAAGTGGTTTTAGCTGTCATATGGGGGGGTTGCACCTAAAAAATACGAACCTGTTGAGAATTAGCTAAATAACCTCTCAAAAGCAGATTTACTTTGTATTATTATTACTGCCCCCATAATCAGCAATTTAAAGATTCTGCACATTAACACCATTGTTGCGTGGACATGACATCACTCATACTCACCCAAGTTTATTTGCAAGTCATTCTTCTTCTTTAATGCCATGTTGTAATTTATAATCCAGTTAAACTTTGCTTTTCTTAACAATTTACTTATTATTCCTTTGTGACAATGTGCTTAGTTTCAACAGTGGTTTCTCAGCTTAGATATCATGAAACCCAAATAATTCATAACACCTGTGTGGGTGTGCCGGGCTTTCACAATATAACCGACGGAGCTGGAGGTCATTTTTTAACTGCTGAATACTGTTTATCATTACCATCACGTTTTTTCCCCTTATTATTATATTATTAAATGGCAATCACCAAAGTACAGTCACGTGAAAAAGAAGGTACACCTGTTTTATTTCTTACATTAGGTAAAACCTTAGAGGAACTACGACATATGACATACTAAACTGTCTTATTTAACAAAGACTAAGCTAAAATACAAAAGCAGTTAGTAAAAGCCTCAGTAAAGCCTTACTGCTTCCATTAGAATTAAGAGGGTAAGTAGCAGCCAGTTGCTGATAATCACATTCACATGATTAACTGACGATCAGCAAGTGTGAGCACCTCCATAAAAGCAGAAATGTAGGCAGTTTGCTGGTCTGGGACATTCAGATGTCTGTTAACACAGTGCTGAGGGAGAAAGGTTTTAGCAGTGAGCTTAAACAAACATCTGTTACTTCCCATCAATCCAAGAAGGGTTATAAGGTAATTTCCAAACAATTTGACCTCCGTCATTCTGCACTGAGAGAGATTATTCGCAAGTGGAAAAGAATCAAATCACATGACTCTCTTCCCAGGTTTGGACGTAAAAGCAAATTTAACCCAAGATCAGATCATGCAACAATCAGAGGAACTGCAAAAAGCCCAGGAGCTATATCTCAGAATCTGCAGGACTCACTTGCTAAATGTTAAAGACAGTACAATCAGAAAAAGACTGAACAAGTATGAGTTGTTTGGAGAGGCTGTCAGAAGAAAGCGTTTTCTCTCTACAAAGAACATGACAGCACAGCTTTGGTTTGCATAGTTGCATCAGAATAAACTATAAGGTTTCTGGAACAATGTCCTTTGGGTAGAAATAACCAAAATGCAGATGAAAATGCACCACAAAGAGCTCATACCAAGTAGGGATGGCAATTGATAAGAATTTAGCAATTTCAATTCTATTATCAGTATCACTTATCGATTCTCATTGGGTTCGCATTGGCTCCACTTTGAAAGCCACCACCATCGCTAAGGAGCATATCAGACATTACATTCATGCAAATTAACTGCATGTACAAAGTAATGCATTGCACATACTACACAGAACAGTTTTCTTAAAAGTACTGGAGTAATTAATTACTCCCAGGAGAAAGTAACTACTCTTTACATTAATTGATAATGTATTGTCTCATTATTAGCATTAAACAATATAAACATATAAGCTACAATACCACTGGTCAACACAAATTCCTATCCTAATGAGGTACACATACGATCTTTCTCTTAGTATTTAGGTATGAAGCCGACAGGACAAAGCAAAGATGGAAACCAGCACAAAGAGACTTCTAGGCGATCACCACAGTGATTCTGCTTTAGAAACATGAACAGGTAGAAAAAGAGGCTGCGGCCTGACTGCTTATCAATTTGTTACCTGTTGAGGTTCAGGGTCTGGCTGCTGGGCAGGGGTCGGCATTCACTCAGGTTTGGCATTACTTTGGCTTCTTGGATGGCTTAACATTAGCATGCTGTCTGTGCAGGTGCTTGCAAAGAGCTGAAGTTGTGTTAGCAACATAAAGTGATTGTTTCTGTCCTGGATGCAGTTTGCACTTAACCACCCCACTCTCTTCCTTTTGTCCAAAAAAAATAAAAGTGATAAAAGTGTCCATATCCATTCTGCAGACTGCCACAGGAACTGAAATCAGCTGTGCGCAGGTGCAAGTGGAACCGATAAGCGGGATCAATGACAGACTAACAGTTCCAAGTAATTGAACTACTGCTGGTCCAGAGTAGTGCAGGCCTTAAAATTCACTAAGTAGCTACATATAGTGCACTGCTGGATGGAGCAATCATATTTTTGTATTTTATGACAGTCCCAGATGTAAATCATGATCCAGGGAACTCCATAAACACTATATTTAAGTTCAAACTGAGATCTTTTTTTTTTTCATGAACACAAATCAGTGCATTAAATTATCCATTTCACAATTTGAAGTGACACTGCATTGCATTTACTACATACTGCTGAATAGCAACATCAACAACTTCTCTGAACAAATAAATAACCTGGTGAAGTTAGTCCACTTTTGTTTCCTACTGCACAGACAAGATAAACAAATAAAAAATAAATATAATGTTTTCATATGGATGACTGCATGGACTTTGTTTTTATAGTTCATGCATAGAAAAAACACAAGGTGAAACAATCCCCCCAATAATTCCTATTTTTATTACTTGACAGCTATGTGTTAAATGTTAACATTGCACAGGTTTTATTAAGCTTTTACATAATACTTTGCACTAATATGAGTATTTTATGATTTCTTATGCAAATCCTGGCTTGAAAATAACACACTTGTTGTACCTTGACCCGAAAAGGCTCCCAAAATATTGTCAGAGAAATATGAAATATAGACATTTCAAACAGAAAAGGTTTTGCAGCAACATAGACAACAAAGTGATATTATGAACATCAATAACAATTGCAGAAAACAAACATAATTTCCCAAACTGTACTTACCTGAAGCACCATATCACTGCTTTTAAACATGCACTTAATTTATTTAGAATCTGTGAATCTCAACCAAAATTCAGAAAACTCTTTGTGTAATTGTGTTTGCTTTAACTGCAAAGTGACTGTAATTAAAAATAAAGCCTCTTTCTGCTGGAGGAGTGCTTTGTGTAATTTTAGCCTGTTTGAACAATGTGGATCTGTCAAAACCATAGAAACAGGTGTTTGTGAAAGGGCATTCAATGAAAGCTTGTTATTAGCAGAACAGTGGTAACCCACAACAATAAAAGTACTACTTTATATCTAATCTTTCCCAACTAATCTTGCTTTTAATTTATCGTCGCTAAATGGCCCGTCCTCTGATAGCACCCAGGAAATTCTAAAGATTCCTGTTCTTTTTCAATCCCCGAACACATTTTCTATTCTTTGATTTAGAATGCAAGAGCTCTGAGTTTGATATGGTGAGCCAAACAGTTTGAATGGATTGATTGTGAGATATGGAGAGGGTGTGCACAAACTGCGTCAAGGCTTCTCAGCAACCAAGTGTTTGTAGACACACCAAATCAAACTGTGAGAGATGACAGCCACCATTCATAAGACAGCTCACTTTGAAACTAAATAAGAACGTGTGCATTTGTGCATGGGCATAAATGTGCAAACGTGCATTTAATTACCTAGTATACGAGTGCAAACCTGTGTATGCACACGATAATACAAAGCTGCATTTTACTAATTAAAAACTGGCTTATAGTTGAAGTTAAATTTGCAACATTATTCTAAAAGATAACATTTTTAAAAAATTCTTTCATTAAATGGAAATGATTGGCGATTTGCAGGAAGAAAAATATTTGTTTGCTTTTGGCTTTGCCCACATCCATTCCATGAGCAAAATTTGCATGGCAGTTTCTCTAACTAGCGTTTGCTTTTTTCCTTGGCTCTAGAACAATATTCTCATGGTTGAAAGACAATGAGCTAAAAGAAACTAACAGACTAAATGTCAAACACAAAGCCACAATCGGTCTATGATGATCTTGATATGACTAATGATTGTACAGGTGTCCTTACTGTAAACAGGTGCCAATGACCCACCTAAGTTGTCTTAGCAGTGTCAACAAACCCCTGTAGTCAAAGGAGCTTGCAAGCTCCTTTGACTACGATGACCTGGATGACTGAGAACCTTCACAGACAATAAACCCCTGTAGTTGGCCTCAGTGTGATCTTTGTTGCATAAATTTGCTTCATACTGTCATGAATACAAAGTAAGTTGTCTTTCAACTGTGTGGGAGCTTAGTAAGCTGAAAAACGAATTTCACATTGGAAAAATGAAGCATCCCGAAGCCTCATTATTAGTGTATGGCCTTATTTAGTGACTCCTTCTTAAAAATAGAGAGATTTATTCACCGAGCTACGCAGTAGATCTCTAGGAAGTGTCTAGAGATCTACTGCGAACTGGCAGCCTGCCAAGGTGCTGTGCAGCCTGTAAATTACTTGGACCTGCAGGGACATGCCTGATGCTGACTTTGTGCAAAACCCAACTGATTTAAGGTGATTTGGTGTGGAACGTTATGTAATCATTTCATTATAGAAGTGTAAGAGCTATTAATGAGAAAGAACACAATGGACATGCTTTGGTGGAAGTGTATCAACGCCTTTAAATTCTTCAGGCAGGCCTAAAGTTTTTGCAAAATACATTAGCTGCAGTGAGAAGATGAAATGATGAAACAATGAAATGAAACAACAGGTTCATTTGAGGGGCAGCAATGAGACAACCATGAAAACAGGACTGGTTTTAAAAGTGGAGGCCGCTGGCATTTTTTCCCTCCTCATCTTCTCTGTCTGTTTTTTTTTTTTTTTTCACTGGTTTTGTATTTGGCTAGTGTTGGTTTCACTATTGGCAACATCAGGCGATACTTGGATCCTACAGAGGTTGCACAGTTAGTTGGGTGGCTGTAGCTCAGGTGGCAGAGCTGGTCAGCCACTAATCAGAAGGTCGGTGGTTCGATCCCAGGCTGCCTCCTGGCTGCATGATACTAACCCTGTGTTTGCCTACTGGTGGTGGTCAGAGGGCCCGGTGGCGCCTGTGTCCGGCAGCCTCGCCTCTGTCAGTGCGCCCCAGGGTGGCTGTGGCTACAATGTAGCTTGCCATCGCCAGTGTGTGGATGTGTGTGTGAATGGGTGGATGACTGAATGTAGTGTAAAGCGCTTTGGGGTCCTATGGACTAGAAAAGCGTTATACAAATGCAGGCCATTAGTCCAACTCCTCCAGCCTGGCATATCAATGTGTGCCTTTGCAAGAGATTCCTCCTCCATGCACTGTGGCCTAAGGACCCAACTCCCTAAGTTGGCCCTGTGCACACTGTCTAGCACTGTGGAAACCAACTGGCATTGCCATAGAATACCAGAATTGGCAGGTTCACCAATGGTACCATGTGCTTTTCATAGTTCAGAGATGCCAGCAACATTGCTCATCACATTTGGGGGTGGATCAATGATAATCTGATGAGACATTACCATGAACAGAGACATAGGCCTCTATGTGCTAGGCAACAAAACCCTGACTGCCATTAGGTATCACAATGAAATCCTTAGACCCATTGTCTGGCCCTACAGTGCTGCAGTGGGTCCTTGGTTCTTCCTAGTGTGCAACAATACCCGGCCTCTTGTGGCGAGAGTATGGGGACCGTTCCTGGAGAATGAAGAAATTGATACCACATCCCAGACATGTTGTATTGGATTTAGGCCACCACGCTTTCCTGACCTAAATCCAGTACAACACCTCTGAGTCTTCATCCACTCACCCCCAAATGGTTGCAGCAAATGGCCACCCCTCCCTGAGCCTGGTTGTGTTGGAGGTTTCCTGTTAAGAGGGAGGTTTTCCTTCCCACTGTCACCAAAGCACTTGCTCACAAAGGGTCATATAATTGTCGGGTTTTCTCTCTTTTCTTTTTTATTATTGCAGGGTCTTTAATTTACAATATAATGCGCAAAAGGAGAACAGTACTTGTCTGACTGCATTGTGCCAAGTGTAAATTTTGGTGGAGGGTGCACTTATAGAATGTGGTTATTTTTCTTATTAAGTTCTTTACACATTCTGTAAATGTAAAGTTGTTAATTTTCATTGTTTTAAGTTAATATCATTTAAATTAAATTTGCTGGAATAGGGTGGAGTGCTGGAGCTTAGCTTCAAACATTTTCTCAGGTCGATTTCTCAGTCACCTTTTCTTATTATGTTATCAGATGTAAAGTTCCACTGAAAACTGACAGTACTCAGGTCATACATCATGCAAATGCAAATTGACAGGTTTTGCCGTCTTTGTTGTGAAAATGGGCCGAGTCACTGTTTAAATAATTACATTCTGATGAATTCCAAACTGAAAACAATTTTGTTTCTCTCAGCGTTAGAACTGTAATTACTATCACTGATGGAGACGAGAGCAGGATCACTTCCTGCTTCAGGGAAAAAAATTTGTTTTGTTTTGTTTTTTAAGCAGAAACTGGGGGGGGGGGAAGGGGCATTCAGGAAGTTATAACCGTTTGCGGATCAGGACATGTAACATAAAGTTTATGTATATAAGATGCTCAGGTGCTGTCTTCTTGTTAAACACATTCGCTGCTCTCTGGCTCTCTTCTGTCTCAGGCTTGGAATTTATTAGCTGTTCTTCATATGAGATTGAAGAGCCTTTCAGCCTGTTGCAGCAATGCTTTGAAATACTCTACCACTCCAGCTCTGTTTATAATGATTAATCCGAGTTTTCATTTATTTCGTTTTACAGGCTTTGTGACAAGATGTCTGTGAAAAGAACTTGTAATTAAACGTTACTTACATGATATTTACTTCTTTGGTGCTGAAATACTGTGTTTGGTTTTCACCAAATGTGATGCTGTGCATTATGGCCAAACATCTCCACTTTGGACTCATCTATTTAAACGACATTGTTCCAGAAATCTTGTGGTTAGTTCATGTGGAAAATAAAGATGTGTTGCTCTTTTTAGAGAGAAAAGGTCAAGTCTTCCAAACAAGCCGTACTGGTTCAGTGTTTTTCTAATTGCATTGTCATGAACTTTAACTTTTAACATGCTTAATGACACCTTGGTATTGGTAGGTCTTGTTTTTTTGTTTGTTTGTTTGTTTGTTTTTTAAATATATTGCATTTTCTCTGAGCATTGCAGTGTCTGACCTTTAGGAGAATTTTCTGGAACTTCCACCCCTAAAGATTATCATCTAAACTGAACATTTTTCACAATTGAATAAATCTTTGTTATTCTGGAATGACAGACCAAATTGTTTAGGAATGGTCTTACATTTGTAAGACTGTAAGACCATTAGTAAGTCCTGATTATTTGGCAGCAACAACTGTGTTAACACACACCTGAATGTCAGCAAAGCTGGAAACTTCTCCTGTTATAGAGGTGGTCGTCTGGATATTCACTTACTCAAGTGCATTTTGTTTATTTACAGTGGGATGCAAAAGTTTGGGCAACCTTGTTAATAGTCATTATTTTCCTGTATAAATCGTTGGTTGTTACAATAAAAAAAATGTCAGTTAAATACATCATATAGGAGACACACACAGTGAAATGAAGTTTATTGGATTTACAGAAAGTGTGCAATAATTGTATAAACAAAATCAGGCAGGTGCATAAATTTGGGCACCACAAAAAAAGAAATGAAATCAATATTTAGTAGATCCGCCTTTTGCAGAAATTACAGCCTCTAAACGCTTCCTGTAGGTTCCAATGAGAGTCTGGATTGTGGTTGAAGCTATTTTGGGCCATTCCTCTTTACAAAACATCTGTAGTTCATTCAGGTTTGATGGCATCTAAGCATGGACAGCTCTCTTTAACTCACCTCACAGATTTTCAATAATATTCAGGTCTGGGGACTGAGATGGCCATTCCAGAACACTGTACTTGTTCCTCTGCATGAATGCCTTAGTGGATTTTGAGCAGTGTTTTGGGTCATTGTCTTGAAAGATCCAGCCCCGGCGCAGTTTCAGCTTTGTCACTGATTCCTGGACATTGGTCTCCAGAATCTGCTGATATTGAGTGGAATCCATGTGTCCCTCAACTTTGACAAGATTCCCAGTCCCTGCACTGGCCACACAGCCCCACAGCATGATGGAACCACCACCATATTTTACTGTAAGTAGCAGGTGTTTTTCTTGGAATGCTGTGTTCTTTTTCCTCCATGCATAACACCCCTTGTTATGCCCAAATAACTCAATTTTAGTTTCTTCAGTCCACAGCGTCTTATTCCAGAATGAAGCTGGCTTGTCCAAATGTGCTTTAGCATACCTCAAGCGGCTCTGTTTGTGCTGGAGAAAAGGCTTCTCTGCATCACTCTCACATACAGCATCTCCTTGTGTAAAGTGCGCTGAATGGTTGAACGATGCACAGTGACTCCATCTGCTGCAAGATGATGTTGTAGGTCTTTGGTGCTGGTCTGTGGGTTGACTGACTGTTCTCACCATTCGTCGCTTCTGTCTATCCGAGATTTTTATTCGAGCCTTAATTTGAACTGAGCCTGTGGTCTTCCATTTTCTCAATATCTTCCTAACTGTGGAAACAGACAGCTTAAATCTCTGAGACATCTTTCTGTATCCTTCCCCTAAACCATGATGGTGAACAATCTTTGTCTTCAGGTCATTTGAGAGTTGTTTTGAGACCCCCATGTTGCTACTCTTCAGAGAAAATGATAAGAGGAGGGAAACTTACAATTGACCCCCTTAAATACTCTTTCTCATTACTGGATTCACCTGTGTATGTAGGTCAGGGGTCACTGAGCTTACCAAGCCAATTTGAGTTCCAATAATTAGTTCTAAAGGTTTTGGAATCAATAAAATGATAACAGTGCCCAAATTTATGCACCTGCTTGATTTTGTTTAAACAATTATTGCACACCTTCTGTAAATCCAACAAACTTCATTTCACTTCTCAAATATCACTGTGTGTGTCTCTTATATGATATATTTAACTGACATTTTTTATTGTAACAACCAACGATTTATACAGGAAAATAATGACTATTAACAAGGTTGCCCAAACTTTTGCATCCCACTGTATGTAACACCTGGGTTTTACTTGCCTTCTTCAGTCCTATGGAATCAGTACTGGTTTGTCTAGGTTTTAACTCACTGCTGCTTCATTTTAGCTTAATTTTTGTTAAATAAATAAAGACAAGATCTAATATGTTATGCGTTGTTGTTCATCTGAGGTTGTATTTTCCTTATTCTTGACAATTTTTATTCTCTCCTGACACCTTGTTAAAATAACTGATGTTACTCACTGTGCCCGTTTGTACACTGCTCAAAAAATAAAGGGAACACAAAAACAAGACATCCCAGATCTGAATTAATGAAATATTCTTATTAAATACTCATTACTGTACTGACAGCAAATCACACAAAAATTATCAATGGAAATCAAATTTAGCAACCCACAGAGGTCTGGATTTGGAGTCACACTCAAAATTAAAGTGGAAAAAACACACTACATTTGGATCCAAATTTGATGTAATGTCCTTAAAACAAGTCAAAATGAGGCTCAGTAGTGTGTGTGGCCTCCACGTGCCTGTTTGACCTCCCTAAAACGCCTGGGCATGCTCCTGATGAGATCGCAGATGGTCTCCTGAGGGATCTCCTCCCAGAAATGGACTAAAGCATCCGCCAACTCCTGGACAGTCTGTGGTGCAACGTGGAGTTGGTGGATGGAGCGAGACATGATGTCCCAGATGTGCCTAATTGGACTCAGGTCTGGGGAACAGGGTCAGGTCAGTCCATAGCATCAATGCCTTCGTCTTGCAGGAACTACTGACACACTCCAGCGACATGAGATCTAGCATTGTCCTGGATTAGGAGGAACCCTTGGCCAACCACACAAACATATGAGCTGTGTCCAAATTCATGGGCTGCATCCTCCTGAGGACCCGGCCTTCGCGGTCTACGTGGGCCGGGTCCTCAGAAGGTCGGGTAGGCCGGAAGTAAACGGCTGGGGAAATTAGACAGTCTAGCCTTCTGATTTGCGTCACCGCTGTCTCGGTGGAGTTTAATAAACTCGGCCGTCTGCTCCTTGCTATCTAAATTATAACAGGACACTGGTGTAAATTCTTGACCATCTCACACTTCTGTTTAATCAGTTTTCTGTTTGACGTTTATTCAGCTGTGTAAAAACCAAGGAAGAACCCACCCGGGGGATTAATAGTTTTATTTTATCTAATCTAATAACTTTAATCTCAGCCAAACCGATTTACTCACAAACAAATAAAACACTGAAAAAAAAAGACAAACAATAACATTTTTAGGTTGTCTAAGTGACTTATTTATTACGTTTAACCTGAGTAGTAAAAGTCCGCAGTGATCTGAAAATGATGTGCCGGGAGTTGGGCCGTTCTCAGCGGCTTCAGTGACCCTCGAGCTCTCGGCTAGCTATCGAGCTGGTGGGTAACAGACGTCTCCGAAAACGTCGAAACACTTTTGCAAATATGCGATATCTTGATAAACCGAGCAGATATTTGAAGTTTACACACCCACATTCACTTTTAATATGTTAAAAGTTTATTTTGTGACCCAGAAAGATTAGTAAGAGTAATTTTAAAACTTAGTTGCGGCCGCCATTGCCGGAAACTGGAGTTTGGCTGGGCCGCGCTATGAATTCTGGGATATGGTGGGCCACGAAGGACACACCCGACCCATCCTTCAAATTCGGGGAAAAGGAGGACGCATTTGTCGGCTGCATTTGGAGGAGTCTACGAATTTGGACAGCCTTCGGCGCGTCGCTGTGACGTAATCTGTCTACAAATGCGTCCTCAGGAGGATGCAGCCCATGAATTTGGACACAGCTATGGTCTCACAAGGGGTCTAAGGATCTTATCTCAGTACCTAATGGCAGTCAGTCTACCTCTGGCGAGCACATGGAGGGCTGTGTGGCCCCCCCAGAGAAATGCCACTCCACACCATTACTGACCCACTGCCAAACCGGTCATGCTGGAGGATGTTGCAGGCAGCAGAACATTCTCCGCAGCGTCTCCAGACTCTGTCACATGTGCTCAGTGTGAACCTGTTTTCATGTGTGAAGAGCACTGGGCGCCAGTGGCAAAGTTGCCAATCTTGGTGTTCTCTGGCAAATGCCAAACATCATGCAGGGTGTTGGGCTGTAAGCACAACCCCCACCTGTGGACATCGGGCCCTTATGCCACCCTAATGGATTCTGTTTCTGACCGTTTGAGCAGACAGATACACATTTGTGGCCTGCTGGAGGTCATTTTGCAGGGCTCTGGCAGTGCTCTTCCTGTTCCTCCTTGCACAAAGGTAGCAGTCCTGCTGCTGGGTTGTTGCCCTCCTACGGCCTCCTTCACATCTCCTGATGTACCAACCTGTCTCCTGGTAGTGCCTCCCTCTGGAAACTACGCTGACAGACACAGCAAACGTTCTTGCCACAGCTCGCATTCATGTGCCATCCTGGATGAGCTGCACTACCTGAGCCACTTGTGTGGGTTGTAGTCTGTCTCAAGCTACCACTAGAGTGAAATCACCACCAGCATTCAAAAGTGACCAAAACATCAGCCAGAAAGCACAGGTACTGAGAAGTGGTCTGTGGTCATCAGTCCTTGATTGGGGATGTCTCGCTAATTGCCTATAATTTCCACCTGTTGTCTATTCCATTTGCACAACAGCATGTGAAATTGATTGTTAATCAGTGTTGCTTCCTAAGTGGACAGTTTGATTTCACAGAAGTGTGATTGACTTGGAGTTACATTGTGTTATTTAAGTGTTCCCTTTATTTTTCGAGCAGTGTATTTTGGCAGGGCATGTGCAATCACTTTATCAGAGCTGAAAACAGGAGCAGCATTAGAAGTGACCCAACACAGAAAAGTTAGCACTGGAAAAATAAAACAATTATTTTAAAGAGATTTCAAATGTTCTCCTTCTCATAAAGTGTCCTTTGTTATAAAATCCATCTTATAAAAATGCTGATTTCAGTACAGTGTCTGAGACACAACGCCTGGTTTCTCATGTATTTAAAAATTATATGTTTAAATCTGCAGCTGCAGGATAATAAGAGGCTACGTGACATTTTTCAAGTGAGCAAATTTTCTTGTAAGGCAGTACTGTTTAACTTCAGGAAATGCTTTTCCACTATTTACTTTTCGTAGTTCCCGATGCTCAAGACTTACCATCATTTAAAGTTGCCTGTCATTTATAACGCCTGCAGTGCTCCCCACCCACACAAATAAAATCTGTAATCTAATCACATTGATAACTCCAAAGGCAGCAAATTCCCCATTAACCAGATGGTGTTTGAAAACATATGGCAGCTTCCTGTCCCTAACGCTGACTCTCTCTCTTTTTTTTATTATACTAAAAATGCAAGAGTTGTACTTTAAACCTTTATTTTATATTAAATGGCTGACTTTGAGGGCTCTCGTCACATGTCACTGACAAGAGATCCCCAGGAAAAACTGCAGCAAGCTATTCTTCTTTAAACATTTTCTATAAATTTGAGTTGTAAACATACCGTCCTAAACATAAATATGACAAATTAAAACATATTATCTATAAACACAGACATTTTTTCAACATTAACTTAAAACCAAGTCAGTAAAATATATTCCATTTTAATTATTTTAATATTAAATTAAAGTTTTCAAGACTACAACATCTGTCACACCTGACTTTCATTCTTTCACTAAAACAGTTGAAGCCTCACATTAAAGACCTCGTTGACCTAATAGAAATGACAGGCAGTTATCCAAAAAAAAAAAGAAAAAAGAAAAACAGTGACTCAAGCGCAATGAGAGATGATAGACATGATGGGATGTTTGCTGAATTAACACTGCAAAAGTCAATATTTGTCCTCAGTCACCCTGGCACACAAGACACATTCAAACAATTGCCTCAGTGCTGGCTTGCCTGAATGCACATGGACATCTTGCCTTCCCACACATAAACACACACACCTTGATATACTGCCAAAATAATAGATACAGACATAGACATAGCACACCTTATCAACATATCTTATCACCATAAGACTAGCGGCTGTCATATGAGGCTTTCGTGCAAAAAGACTTACTGCTTCCATAGGAATTAAGATGATATCGGTAGTTATGTGCTGCTAGATGATGAACGGCAAGTATGAGCAAGACCTGCAAGACTTCTATTAAAAAAAGTAATGTTGGCAATTCGCATGTCTTAAGCATTCACATATATGATAACACAATATCACATTCACAGCAAATTTATCCCAAGATCAGACTGTGCGCATTTAGAGAAAATGCAAAAAGATCCAAGAGCTGCATGCAGACTCCAGTTATGTTAACTGTTAGAGTTCATGACAGTACAACGAGAAAAAAACCCTGAACAATTATGGCTTGTTTGGAAGTTTTGCCTTCTCTCTAAAAATAACACGGCAGCACAGGTCAAAATTACAAATAAAAAAAAAAAACAATGAAAAAAATAGAACACCTTAATAACTCTGCCAATACATGCACACCATCTATCTTGAAGATAAGTGTGGCCCCAAAACACACTGGCATCAAAGCCTGACAGCTCAACCACAATGACTGACAGATGTGCTGACATTGGCAGCTGTAGGTGCTGCGCATCCCTGGTGCTAATTAGAATCACTGATCTGCACCTGTTTACCATGTGCGTGCTAATGGTGCCTTTTATAGAATTTTTAATGAAACACAATGTGGCTCTGTGTGTGACACAGATCATCCAAGAGGTTTTGGTTTTGTGGTTGAAATTTTATTACTATTTAATAATTTGCTTGGCATTAATTAAAGAACGCGTGTCTATGTGTTGTACTTTTTGTGTTAATGGATGCAGCTTGCTAACAAACCTTAAAACTCCACGCGTTCATCCAAGTACAGTAAGCTGTGGCTAAAACTAATTTTGAAGATCTGAAGTGGGACTTTGCGTGATGTTACTGTGGCTACACAATGCATCTTTTGTGCTGTCGATGGATGTGAAACTGTAGCTCAACGATTACATGATACTGTTTGTGTTGGCTGTAGCTTAAGGTTAAAGCGGCAGCTGGAGTATAGAGTGATTTTATGCAAAGATGGCATTTACTTTGACCCCATGAAAAAAAACAAAGACTGAAGTCATTGTTTCAGTGTTAATTTAATCATACAAATGCTTAATTATAGTTACAGGAGGAAAAAAAAAACAACTTAATTTTGACAATTTCTCTTCAGATAAATGTGCTATCTTAGGACTATGTAAACTTTCATCTCATCCACTCACTCTGCCACCCATCTCAAGTCCAAACATAGTCACAAACTAAAACTAAAGAATGGATCCAGCAGTATTTTCTCACCATTTTTCTCTTCCTCACACACACACACACACACACACACACACACACACTTACACACAAGCAAGCCAACAAGAAGGAAGCGCACGCACGCATGCACGCACACACGAAAAGAAGGAAAAGACGGACGTGAATAATCGAAGCAGTGCAGAACAGTGTATACTGTTTGGGAGGAGGACTGTCAGATGACTCAATACAAACAGAGAAGAGCTGCAACACAGAATGCTGGTGAATTTTAAAGATAAACATACATTATAATAGAAGAAACAATCCCCTTGATAATTAACCATCAAAAGTTGTTTAAAGGACTTTAAAATCAAAATATTAAAAGTTTCTAATAATCCTGTTTGAACACTTCCTTATAAAAACTGTAACACTATAATGGCGTTCTATGGACCACCCATTTTATTTTTAGGCCAAAAAGATACACAGAAAAAAACAAAACAAAACATGGACATAATGAAGGCAGCAAAGCTGAAGTAGAAATTCAGGTGTAACAGCAGACAAACTCATTCATGTGATCAGAAGAGAAAAACAAACAAACCCAAAAAACATACAATAACCTTCACGTTCAACATCAGACACTGGTGCAGGAATGAAACTAGTGTTTAACATTGAAACCTTTCATTTCAGGATATATAAAAACAAAAACCTGAAGCTGTGAGGAATACACAAATCAAAATATTTTGAGGAGGGGGGAATGCTGGTGTCACGATCCACAATAAGCCAAAGAAAACCTTAACTGACCCTCAGTGCTAACAATGCTGATAACAAACATCTACATTCTTCAGACAATCTGCTAGGCCCACACTACAACTCATCACCTTTCCCCCCTCATCAGTATACTCAGCACTCATGACAAGTCTGGTGTAGTTTGGTCTTCTGATTTTTAGCACCACCTGCTGGCTATGAATGGGAATTATTAAATCTGCAGCACAGACAAAAAGACAAAATAAATAACATCTGGGACATTTTTGATGCGTGAATTTTTGGTGCAGAATCACTCAAAAATACTTCTGAGGTACACACTTATTAAAGCTCTCTCAGTAATGATGTGCATGTGTCAAGTCATCCTTTCTCCAAGTAGTATACACCATTTATGTCAGTTCAATCCAAAGAGAAACCATTAACATTTACACGCACACACGCACCAGGCAGGCACATACATAGACACTACAGTCATTCACCAGGCAAAATAGATTTAGATGGCTTTATCAACCTTTCCTCACAACTCACATATTCAAGCTTACTCACATCCATTTGCACTTCAGCCTCCATTAAAAGCGAAACCCACCCTAAACAAAACAAAACAAAAAAAAAAAATAATAATAAAATAAACTCCACCCTTGTCCCATGCAGTTTCAATTATGCACCTGCAGACTATGCAGCGGATGATGCCACCCATTAGTGTCTGGTCTCTCTGGATTTTGTCTTTGGAAGAAACTGGGTTCCTACACAAGAATGACAAATATTTATATGCAGAAGGGCAGGAAATCTTAGCTTTTAATAGTCTATGTAAACTTGGACAATAAGACTTGTTTCTTTAGATATTTTGTCAGGCGACACAAGTCAAATGCATTTTGTCTGACTTGAATTGAATGGCATCCTGGATTCACAAAGTCCAACCCTGCTTAGTTTGAAGTTAACTGCAGTAACGAGAGAAAACGGCTTGTTGGAAGCATCCAAGCCATCTTACAGTGCAAATCTGTATGACAGCAGAACATAAAATCTCCAAATTATCAAGGGTGAGTGCTAAACTCAAATCAAAGACTGCAAAGAAAAGGGAAAAAAAGTGACTGTATGTGGAGCAATCAGTCTAACAAGCCAAGTCGTAGCAGGGGGGAAAGTGTGTTGTTGCAATGCAGTAACTGCTGGAGTCATATTGGAGTTTTGAGAATTTCAAGTTTCCAGCTTGTGAATTTCTTAAAATTTGAATTACAAATGGAAATGTGTGATTTTTCTAAAAGCTCCCATATTTCTGGAGCTTTAACCAAACAAATACGGACGACTCACTTTAGCCAAAGTCAGATATTCAATGTTGCCAAAGCCAAAATTAAAGTGCCCCTATTGTGCTTTCTCCTTCCCTCCAGTGTGTTACATATCTTCTGCGCATGGAAATAGTTTGCAGAGTTAAAAAGGCCAAACTGAATTATTCCAACTCCAAAAGAAGCTGTCCTCATTTACACATTTCATACATGTAATAGTGACACAAACACAGCACAGTACAGGACTAATCAGCCATTTTTCACAAGGCTAAAAATCCTTGTGTTTTAACAGCAACGATCAACATTATCATAGCTAGAAGACAACAGCTGTGCTGATGAGTCAAAGTAAAAGGCAGAAGCGATACAATGTATTTCTAACAGTTTTAAAAACCTTTTGTTAGCAGTCAACAGCTTTCAGACGGTTTCCTCACTTCTCATGAGAGGGGCCTCAAAAAGCTGTGAGCGTGCCAAAGATTTGAACATTATTTTGAACACTGAAATCATGTAAAACAATTCAGGCTGTAAATGAGCATAACAGGGGCACTTTAGACATAGTGTTACATTTTAAACATGGCATCACCATATCCATTACTACCAGTTGTCTGGTTATGTAAAATTGGTTGATGATGGGAAAGATTCCCATCTCTCTCATACATGAATGCAACTTTGAGGCTTACATTTTTGTACGCACTTAAGTGATGATTTTCCAGAGCTGGCAAAGACCTGTGCATGTTTTCTTTCTTTCCTTTCTTATGTGTAGTTTCTGCTTCTGTGTTTTACCTGAAGGAGTTTGAAACTTCTGCACATTTAGATTTTTTACATTTTTTTTTGAGGGGGATGGTGAATAAAAGATAACACCTTTTTTGTTCAATTCTGAGTCTTCTTTGAAACACTGTGTAAAACCTCAACATGAATGACCACTAGAATTTCCTGTACTACTCTAACATATTTAAAAAAAACAATATTTCTAGACCTGGGTAGGAACCCAAAAGAGAGAAAGCATTCAACTGCCCACGGGAATACCAAACTGTTTAGGGTGACTTTCACTTTAACTAGGCACGTTTTTACCACGTAAATAAAAAATAGTCAGGTGTATCTATTCGTAAAGGTTTATAGCACTCTTAAATGAAGCATTCACACATGCGAGTCCAGGTGTTGATGTCAGGTGGGATGTTTCACGGCAGCTGATGTAATCCATCACCTCACTGTCCTCTGTGTTTCTGTGGAAAGGGCCACGGGTTGTTTTTGGAAGAGGGTTGTCATGAGTCAATATAAAACAACTGTTCCTCTCCCCCTCCAACTCCTCTGTGTTTAAGGACTCCCAGGGTGCTAAGCTCTTCATTCACCGTGGGGGAGAGGGGTCTTTGTCATTCTAGCTCTGTCCAAATGGGTAGGGTCCCTGTGGGGGAAGACAAAAAAAAAATGAGAGAAAGCCTTTTGGTTTAGTTTCTAATACAACACAAAGGGGAAAGAAAAACGTAAGCTCCACCATGTCTGTGTTTATCTTCAGTTTCAGGGCGGTAATAAAAGGTGACAAAACCAAACCGCCCAGGCAGTCTTCTTTCGAATTAATGCATCGCTTAAAAAGCCACAAAAGATTCACACAGCTAGTTGACTCTAATTATTCCAGTGTAACAAACCCTGAAAAGGTTGAGAGGTCAAACTGTGAACAAAGCTTTGCCTATGAAAAGTACTGGACCACACCTCTTAACCTTTGAATTCGGATATTTGCATTTCTACAGGTGTATAAGATGATGGACGTAGCCATGCAGTGTGCCTTTACAAGCATTTATAAAATAATGGGTTGTTCTAAAGAGCTTACTAAATTTGAGTGTGGTACTGTAACAGGATGCCACCACTGCAACAAGTCGGCTCATGCAAATTTCTTCCCTCCTAGATAGTCCATGATCGGCTTTAAGTGGAAAGTGGAAGCATTGCGAAACCACAGCGCATCAGCCATGTGCATAAAAGTCGCCAGCTCTCTGCTGACCCAGAAAGTGCAGACGCCAAAACTTCCACTGGCATAAACATCAGCATAATAACTGCGTGCATGGAGCTTCGTGGCATGGACGATCAGCTCCTCCAGGTGTAATGTGTAGGTGGTTCAGTCCACACAGCGTTTGAGGAGATAATACCATAGAACAAAAAGGTCTCATCTAAAAGATTTAACTGTAATTTTTTCTTCAACAAAGACCACTGAGGGAGTTTAACAACGCTGTAACATACAGGTTTACACGTGTCACAAATAATTACCTGTTAGCCAAACTATAGCAATACTTATATGTTGGCAACAATGCATATCATCTCTGATTTTAACAGGATGTTTAGCCACACTAGAATTGCAATTACAGTAATTAAGAATAAAAGTAAGAACTTAACAAGAAATGAAGAGCTCGCTTTGCTTTTCTCTGATACTTACCACCAACACTGCAAGAAAATACAAAACCTGGCCAAAAGTAAAACTCTATAGCATTCCCAGTTGAAAAAGTGGGGCTTTTCATTCCTTTGGAATGTTCAGGCCTTCCACTGTAATTAAAAAAATATATATTTAAGTGAGGTTTATTTACTCAAACTTAAAAAAAAAAAAAAGGGAAAGGGGTTTTGGCTTGAATGTAGCTACCACCAAAACACACACACACACACACACACACACACACACACACACACACCTACTTTGCCTGTAAAATTAGAACATTTTTTTTTAATATTCAAACTTTGTTCTGCATCATCAGACGATTGCGCAATATGCTTCGCCAAACTGTACCGTAAGACTAAAATGGATTAAGTCACAGGAACTCTTTTCTGTTTTAAGTAATCCATCTCAAGTTACAACTAATTAGAATAAAGTTTTAAACCCTGAGGCTCGTCTAACTGTCCACAACCTGATATGCCGACAGCTGCAGAGCAGACTGCCAAGAAGACGGTTAGTGTCTAACCACAATCCCCCGAGTAAAGATATCTAATCATCTAATTACTCACGTGAACTTTCCTTTGGCAACATTTTAGTCAGTGCGAAGTATATGTAGGTGAATTGAATGTATGAAATTTGTGTTAAAATGTGTGCAAATATGTGTAGTCCCAAGAGGAAGAAAATGATAAACGCAATTATCACATTCATGTCCATAAAAAGAGAGAGAGGAAAAAAAGACATCTGATACTTGGGACCAGCTTCACAGGTTAAGTGGAACTAAACTAAACTTTGATAATGTAACAGAATTTAATTTTACAGAGAAATAATGACCATTATCGCTTCTTCTTTTTTTTGTATAAAGAAAAAAATCCACGTAGCATTGTTAAAAGAAGCTTTCAGTCTCACAATTCAGCACTGATATGATTTCCACATCTCCTTCTTGGTGGGACAGCATCAGAGCTGAAAGCAGCACGTAAAGGTTACTTAGTGCTTTGTTTAAATGGATCAAGTTTAAGAGCTCGAATGTGCAGCTGTCACGTTATAAATAAACAGCAACATGGAGGGTACACGAGTGGTAAAATAAATAATAACTTACAAATTCCAGAGATTAATCTTTTTCTTGCCAGCACTGCTCTCTTATTTGCAACGCCAGTGTTGCATTTTTCCATTATATTCTTTGTTATAATCTCTAGTGAACACAGGCAGAATCCAAACATGTGTTAACAAAGAAAGCTGATAACTGCCACTGTGATAGGTGTCAGGGGTTTGAGGTTTATGTGAAACACACAGATGCAAAGACAGCCTGGCAATGTCGAACACTTTGTAAGCTACAACCTATAGAGCCATAGAACTGCATAAAGCTCAATATTTAAACATTTTGTACAAGTCAAAACAACTGCTCATCTGCCGCCCATCACCTGTAGAACAGAGAATGTAGTTTTTACAAAAACTTGCATATGGTACTTAAAAGTATAAAGGAGTGAATGTAGTGATGTAGGTTTAAAGGTGAGAGTAGATCTGTGATGAGTTCATTTTTACATATACATACCTGTCCATAAGTTACCACAGAAAGATTAGTTTGGAGACCATTTGACGCCCTATTTACAGCATTATGAGACAGTCCATTCTGATCTTGCTGGATTGGCTCTTGCGTGCGTTCCCAGGCTCCACCTGGATCTCTGAAGCTGTTGTCAGTGGCATCATGCTTGTTCTTCTGTGGTGAGGCAAAAGGGTTGAAGTCTCCCTGCACATTGCGCTGGGGCTGAGTGTTGAATTCTGTCTCGAAGGAAGATAGCTGCTGGGTCACTCCAAGAAGACCTCCAACTTCTACACTAAGAATCACCCATATTACATCTGTGGAGATAACAAACAAGCACAAAAGTGACCTGACTGTGTAAGACTCAAATGTTTTGCCAGTTTGACAACTTTCTTAGTGTTAAATTTCCATTAAGAGAATATGTAGAATCACAATTGCTTTTATTACCAAGCTTGTACACAAACAGGAATTTGTTGCCGTGTGTTGGTGCCAAAAAAACAAAAAAAAAAAAAGAGTATGCAGTTAGTAAGGTTTTTAACGGGTAACTTTTCTGCTCTTTTCCAACTCTTTATATGGATTTATATATACACTCTTTTAGAGCATTTTTGCATGCTTTACAGCTGGTGAAACTTTGGTTTTTGGAGGCTATCCCCTAAAGCATGCACTGCATTGCTGTTTTGAAGCTTTTAGAAAATAATTACTGAAACTATTCTCTTCCACTTTGTATTGTGACCTCTTCCAACACTAACACTGTTACCAGCAATGTAACTAATGGTGCTGACATAATTGCATAATTTCCTTAGGGATTAATAAAGTTTTCTGATTCTGATAACAACAACAAGGGAGAGGTAGATGTAAGCACAGGAGTGCATGAAGAGGAAGGAGATAAGGGACTGCTGTGAACAGGTTTCACAGGCTGAGGTGTGATTATCTACAGCTGAGGGTGATGTTGATTCTCTGCTGGGCATTTATGGAGCCCCCCAGGTGACCTTCTGTCAGAAACATGCAGATTTCACTCCCTTCCCCCTTCACTTTAAACCAGCTTTCTTCTGATTGTCTGTCCCTCTAAAACAAAAGACTGAGATAGCGGGTGGGACCTCTGTGCTCACAGCCAGAGCTACATGCCTGAGACAACAATATGAAGTAGGTTTCTTACAAGTCTCAAATGAAGGCTTAAACCACGGGCATCCTCAACATTGTCTGGTGTCTGGTTAAAGCCTGACAGTCTGATGAAATTTTGTTGTTCATCTTATTTTATGAGAAACTGAAGTATAAACTAAGGCAGTTCAATTATGGCAAAAGTCATAATCATGGGGGGCGTGAGGAACAGTGTTAGGCCTTGACTAGGGGGAAATTTTTGTAAAGCCAGTCTCCGGTAGCTATTGGTTCCTGCCAACCTGCCTCCGCTGTGGAAAGTCTGCCGGCAGAGATGGAGGCCAAGAGGACACAGAGTGACAGTGAGCTCACGTGGCTCAGAGACCTGCAAAGCAGTCACAGAGGCGAGAAAAAAAACCCAAAGCCGACAGCAAATTGTCGCACACTGTTGAAAGTGGGCTGAGTGAAAGACCGTCAGATCTGCAGAAAAAGGGAGCCACACACAACTGATAATCCTGCAGTTTTTGACTACAAAAACTTGAGTCTTACTTCCTCTAGATTGATGTCTGTTAATGATCTTTTCTGAAGCTGCAGTAAAAAGCGACTGACTTTAAGTTATTAGGATGAGCAAAGAACACAGCTATGAAGAAAAGGGGAGCCTAATGTATTACAGAGTACCTAAACAAGACCTTTGTTCTGAACATGAAAGCAGAATACTAACAGTTATATTATAATGTTGTTTTTAATCATCACAGGAACAGAAAATTGTAAATGAGATTTAAATCTGATTAATTATCTTGGCTTAGTATGAACTGAAATTATTATTTACTATTATTAGTCATAGGTCTCATAAATGTACTTGATAGTTAATCAAAGTAGTAGTGGTTCTTACCTCCATAAAATAATCCAGTGGCAGTACACATCCTCCACTGGCCCTGGTACATGCCAGGAGTTGTGGGACTTCGCATCTGCACACTCACATCTGATATTTCCTGGGGATCTAGCGACTTCACCATAACTGTGTTTACATGCCCAAACTGATCGCCTCCAATGTACTTGAGACAAACGCCCGGTGGCCACGACTCTGCACCTACAAGACACCAAGAAGAATTCATTCAAAATACATCTCAACAAAATCCATGAACATGTTACAGATTTATAAAGACTATCTACATGTATACAATGTGAAGGTGTAAATGTAAAGCCCATATACCTGTGTTTTGTATCCTCCAGGTCTTAGTGAACAGCGTATCTGGAGGGACAGACTCTCCTTCCCCAATTGTCACATCCTCAACAAAGGACATAGATGGGGTGTTGACATTGGGACTTTCAAAGTCATAATATGCACCAATAGCAGCCTGCAGATTCCTGTTCCAATGCAAAAGAAGGAGCATAGAGTTAATACACATCAGCAATACCTATCGATCCTGGTTATTAATCTTGAAATCATAGTGCTGAAGTATAAAGTTAAATTTGTCCAAGTGTTTTTGTTTGTCTTTGCAAAGCCTGCCCTACTTTTACAATTAGCATTATTTGTAACATATTTGCCAGGTCAGCTTGTCTTCATAACATATTTGACTACTTCAACATGCACCTTCTGAGTACAGTACTGTTAAAAAGTATCTGCCTTTTCTGATTTCTTACGTTTTGGATATTACACTTACATGTTTTCAGATCAAACAAATTTTAATTAGTCAAAAAGAACAAATACATTTTAAATGATGATTTCATTTATTAAGGGGGGGGGGGGCTATCCAAACTAAAATTCCTCCAAGAACATCATCTAAGGAACTGCAGGCCACACTTGGCTCATGTAATGTCAGAGTGTATGACTCAACAAAAAACAGAGACTGGGCAAAAACACTCCTGACCAAAAATGGATTCTTATATGGCGCTTTTCTACTCTTCCAGAGCACAAAGCGCTTTGTATAACATGCCTCATTCACACACTCCTATTCATTTTTCTGTGCTTTCTATCTAAATTTTACACACATTCATACTCTGATGCATCCATTCTAGTATGCATAGTTAGTATCTTGCCCACAGATATCTGGCATGCAGACTGGAGCAGCCAGGGACCAAACCACCAACTTTCCAATTATTAGATGACCTGCTCTACCTACTGAGCTACCAAAAAAAATCCCCACAAAGGCTCGCCAAATGCACCCGATGATCCCCAAAACAGAAAATATTCAGTGGAATGATGAGACTGGTTCAGTTTTTTCAGTCAGTTCTTTGGAAAGTTTATATCTGGCATAAACTAACACAATATTTGATAAGAAATAACATCACACCAATAGTCAATCATGGTGGTGGTAGTATAATGGCCTTGGGCTGCTTTGTTGCTTTAGGAGCTGGACGACTTGCCATTATTGATGGAATCGTGAATTCCAATCTATACTAGAAAAACCTGAAGCCATTGGTTTTTTGTCCTGAAGCAGAAGCACACTCAGGTTATGCAGCAGGACAACAACAAAATATCAGAAAGATCAAAATAAATAAGATAAAAAGAAAACAAATGTTTTGGAGTGGCTTAGTTAAAGTCTGAATTTAAATCTGATTAAGATGCTTTGGCATAACCTTAAACAGGCTGCTCATGATCGAAAAGCCTCTAATGTGGCTGAATTAAAGAGTGGGCCATAATTCCTCCACAGCTGTGTAAAAGACTCATTGCCAGTTACTGCAGACTCTTGATTGTAGTTCTTACTGCCAAGGGTGGCAAAACTAGTTATTAGGTTTGTCTCAGATAGGTTTGGATAACTTTTCCCCCCTTAATTAAATCGTCATATAAAAACTGTATTTTGTATTAACTCAGATTATCTTTGTCTACTCACATTTTTTGCTGATCTGAAGCATGTAAGTGTGAAAAATACACAACAAAAAGAAGTAAAAACAAAGTTGCACAGTCCTACATAGTCATCTTAGTGGCACTTCTCTTAGTTTAGCTTTGCCAGTAAGAGAGAAATAATGCTGCCTGGTTTAGTGGGTTGCTACCTCTGACCCATTGCTCATATACTAGCCATAAATTCATGTTTACTTAGAACTTCCAAATCTTGGATTCAGGGGACAGATTCAAACAACTGCCGCGCAATGATGCCTTCTTTCCATTATGACCTCCTAAGCTCCATTCCCCTATACAGAAGCTATGTGAAAACAAGTTTTATCTTTCAAAATTGATCCAATCAAGGGCATCAATCACTGACAAACTAAAGAACGTGAGCATAGCTGGCCAGGAGCACAAAGGCGTTGTGATCAAGACCACTTGTTGTCGGCCGCTGATAGATCACGACTGGTTACGTCATCAGAATAACGTGAAGTGAGCGACGCTGCCTTGAGTTTTGGCTTCCCGATGAGCACGGTTTAACTGGCTCTGTGCGCTGTTATGTAACATGGCTGACGATCCGGGAGCGAGAGTTCCCTGTGCTTAAATTAGCCTGCTAGCTATTTGGTTCCTCGGTGACTTCACCTTACTGTTTCCTCTGCGGTCACGGCAAACTTTACCGTTTCACTTCCGTTTGCCAGTGATGATAGCTTGGAGTTAACAGCCATCCCATAGAATGGGAATGGTGATATGATTCCCTTCAGGGTTCAACATCACCTCCATAGCGCTCTATTTTGTAATTTTTTTTTTTATCTATGTAGGCTAACAAGCTAATTATAAAGCTAGGTTAGCGTCATACTCCTGTCCTCCCCACAGCGGGCCCTCCAATCCCCGCACTCACCAGTTGGTCATGTCCAGGAAGAAGGCGCAGCCGGCAGGGTTGAGCTGAAAGCCCAGCAGCCTCTGAAACTCCGAAATAAGGACGTCCTTGTCCGTGGTGCCCATGCAGCTGAACTTCTGCATGAGCTCCGCGTCCACGTCCATGTCCGTGCCCTCCATGGGTGCCAGGTGTCCCGTGGCGGAGACGGGGGTGGTACGGGGGTCCTCTCTCAATTGAGTCCGAGGCCTTGTTCAGCCATAACAACCAGTTCAACAACAACAACCGTTAATGCGCATGGCACAACTAGGGGGACGATGTTTGACGTTGCAACAGCGCGCTCGTCGCCCTCCGCCAATCACTTGGTGGGCGTCGACGTCATCTGTTGCTATTTGTAGCCACCTTTTCATTGGTTTATCAATGAAATCTGTTTCCCATCTATCTGTTCAGTGTAAAATATGGACAGTATGACTACCGATGTACATGAAAACAGCACCGAATATATTAATTATATAAAATTTGAATTTGAATTTAATTACACATATAAAACTTTTTCAGAATTATCAAAACTCACTTTTTTAAAGATGTACTTTTCCTTAACCTTTCTATGAAGTGATTATGCTTGAAAGCAAAATTCAACATACAGGAAAGAAATATATAAATCAATAACGATCTGTATATATCATTTACATATATCAAATTTTCACAGTTTAACATTATACCTCATGTACCTAATCTTTTATCTATTCACATAATCATATTTTATGTATCAATGTCATGCTTCAAAATCCCTATTTTTCAATTTTATAAATGATAAATGAATACAAAGTTTTGTGTTGTTCATTATCAATATAAGGGGTTATATGAATATAGTGCTTTTGACAACATTTCCTGTCCAGTGTCTTGGGAGAAATGAACACATTTATTTTATTTATGTTGGGGGTTTTTTGTTTTTGTTTTGAACAACACTGAATCTACTACATACATGTAAATGGTGCCCTTTATCTGCACCACCTTCTTTTTTTAACTGTATTGCAAAATATAATTGTTTTATTGTTGGTACAAATAATATGGTGGGTTTAAAAAATGTAATTAGTTTGTTTGTTTGAAAGTCGCTGATTTTGGTTGTAATTACGAATGTAATTACGTCATTTACATGCAGGGGTAGTATGTACTGCCTAATAGTAATGGAAATCACTAAATGTCAAAAAATTATTATATTATTATTATTATTATTATTATCATTGTACTTTTCATCTACTGTATTTAAATCACAACTAACTTGTGAGTTCATCATTAACTAAAGAAAAAGCACAAACAACACAAACAAAATTCAATTCATGTCATTTGTAGTTAACAAACTACTAAATCTAATATATGGTTTTAGAAAGTGGGTTAACAAGTTAAAGCCAATACATGCCACATACATGCTAATTTCTGACTTAAGCAATGGCTGTGATAACAACTAAATACCAACAGAAGAAAGAAAACCATGTAATTTTCCATAACACAATTTTAGGCGGAACTAAATTTGTGTAGGTCTCCATATCTTGTCGGAACGCTTATTGGGAGCACCGGCGTCGCGCTTTCTGGTAGAGGTTGCTGTGAAACATGCCGAAGTAAGTTCACATAAAATTTGTTTTTACTGATAAGTCTTTTACCTATTTCGTTTAACAGCATTGGTGTGCGTTTGTATTTAAATTAAGTAAGAATTGGTGGTAAGAAAAACCCTGGAGACTAATAACCGGGGTATGCTCAGACCGAGGCTGTAAGCTGTGTCTGGGCTCTGGCTATTTGCTGGAGCGAAAGCCAACATAAACGTTTACCAGCAAATATCGACAGATAGTGAAGTCATGGGTCTGTGATATTGAATAGATCAGTCTCTCAGTGGTTTCTATTGAGGCTAACGTAACTTGTGTAATACGCTTAACAAATATCTAAACTACAGAGCAATTCACTGTTTTGTTCGAGTTTTCTCGCGGTTCCTAATGGTCCAACAAACAAATGTGTATTTAGTTCAAACTTTTCATTGTTTTTTCGCGCAGAATTACAGTGGTGTTTGCCTTTTTTAAAGTCTTTTTTAGCTTAAATTAGTGAGTCATCTGGCCCGAGAATATCTTATCTATTTCTGAAAAATAAGAATAATGTAAACATTTCTTGCATGACCACAGAAGTATACATGCTATGCTTTGTGAAAGGTAAATATTTCCAGCTGGGAGGGACTTTTCATGTAGGCCATCTCAAAATCTAGCTGGACATTTTCTAACACCTGCATGGAGCATATGTTACTTAGAAAAATGCATTCTCCTTTACAACACACTTCTAATATACAAAAGGATATATTAGAGGGAATATTTTGTCTAGTGGTGATTTGAGCTGACATGTGACATGGTGTTACCCTGTTGGAAAACTGTGGTTTTTAAAGGGCTGGACATTACTCAGGTACACTGTGTTGTTTAAAAGTTGATTCATTTTATTTGGATGCAGCATTTTCAGTGGGTGAATAGTTTAATTTCTCATCCATGCTTTTCCCACTGAAAAATGTTATGTACAGATGAACTCAATACCAAGGCTCGCAAAATTTCAAAATCTCTGGTAGCCCTTCGGGCAGGCATTCTTCAGTTTTTGGTAGCCCAAAATAAATTTAAGTAGCCCGAATAAAAAAGAAATAAATTTTTTTATGTTTTGTTTCCGTTACAATATTATACATTAAAGTATAATATTGCAACAGAAACAAAAATTAATCAAAAAAATTGTTAAAATGCAAATCACAACAACTGTATAAAAATTACAACCATCAACTCAAATACTTGGTTCAAATTGAACAGAAATTTCTATGAAGAATTTCTTGTAAGAACTGTGTAGAACATGAATCAGTCTGTGTCAGATCCTGAATCTGAAATTTCCAATGAAGTCACAGGTAAGAGGCAAGTGGAACCAAGATCTAGGCCATTTGCTTTTTGAAGTTTGCAAAGACTGCTAAATTTTGCCAATGGTAGTTCACTCTTTGCAATATAGCACGCTGTTCTAAACAGCTTTTTCAGGAGTTCTTGTTGTGCTTGATTTATTTTTAGTATGTTTTTTTGCAATTGCTGTTTGTTCTGGGAAAGATACTGCAGACTGGGCAATAATGCATTTCTTGCATTTCTCATGGATTCTGATGGGGTCTTTCTTAAAATTACTGGTCCCAGTAACAAAGGCGCTTGTCGACTCAGAAATCAAATGAAACTCACAACACGCCTGGCAGAACATCATGTTATTTAGCTTGTCATACTCCAGCCACAGAAATTCTTTTGTCCATGAAACCAAAAAAGCTGCGCTTTCTTTTTGCCTCATAGTCTGATTTGTCATAACTTTTCCGTTTTGTGGTAGGCTTTTCTTTGGCTGCCCCTTCTTCACCCTGACCTGTCTTATTTGGCTGAGCAGAACTAAAATACCAGCGTAAATCCTGCTGCTTTTACACACGTACTTACATAACGGTCAGCGATTCTTTGCGCACTCAACCTCTCACATGTTTAAGTTTGCTGCGAGAGATTTCACTTGTCGCGTTTGAATAGTAAGCTAATGAGTGATAAGACGATGTCAGAGGAATTGGTGCGCAATTAATCGTCACTCACCAATCAGTGCTGCTGCTCTCTGCACACCGTTCGCGCAATTGCAAAATGAAAGTGAAAGCAAAAAACAAGCGCAAATTCAAACGCGATTTCAATATGTCACATATTGACAGTGGCTCATTGATGCCAATGACATAATTACTCAACTACATTGGCGAAAGAATGCAAAAGCATAGACATATATTTTCCTTCCTATGATAGCCCGACGGGCAGGGCTGAGTTAGATTTTGGTAGCCCGACTGGAAAAATCGCTAGCCCCGGGACGTCGGGCTAGCGATTTTGCGAGCCCTGAATACACTTTATGGGATTTCCTTACCTGAATTATTGACCATCAAACCGTGAACCATTGATACAAGGCAGGATGGATCCAGCATTTCATGCTGCTTCCACCAGTCTCTGACCGTTCAAATATCACAACAGAAGTATCGACTCATCAGACCAGAAAACATATTTTCAGTCTTTTGTCTGCCAAGGCAACGATTTGGTGTGAATTGTTGCCTCATTTTCCCGTTCCTAGAAGACTTTAGTGACACCCAGTATGGTCTTCTTTTGCTGTAGTCCATCTGCTTCAAGGTTTGATGTGCTGAGAAATCAAAAAAATCAAACCAGCGTGCCTGGCACCAACAACCATGTCATGTATAATATAAAACTTAACCAAGTCTACATGACAATATGCGCTGAGTTGGTTCCATGTGATTAGCCTATTAAATTTATCTACTTTGTTTGCATTGTTGAGCAGACATAAAGTGGCCAGTGAGTGTATAAGAGTACCAGCTCTATGTTATTGATATTAGGGGTGGGTTTAAACAATCGATTTCTCTAATTCAAATCAATTATAGTTTGAATGATGCAATATCTATTCATTAAATCGTAATTCGATTTTTAAATTAGAGCATGGCGATATGACCAAAAATATTTATCACGATATACATTTGAAAATTTGCGATAACGATATAACTGACGATATAATTGACACTAGACAAAATACTTTACAACTCCACAACTTTATTAGTGCAAAAAAAAAAACAAACCATCAATGTATTTTCACTTAAACAAGCAGCTGTTTTTTTTTTTTTATGTGCATTAAAGTTATATAAAAATTTAACAGTGCAAATGTAAATTCCTTGCTGACAGTTTAACCAAAAGGCATTTCCAGTGGAAATTGGCCGACATATCCTCAGCATAACCATGTAGAATATCCACAAAACTTAAGAGGTTATACACACACAATACGGTAATATTATGTTGAAGAACAGTACGTATCACTCCGCAAGGCGCCTGCCTACGATAGCCGTAATGCTCCGACAATCCATCAAGCGGTGCGGGTTTGTAGCTTAGCAAAGTCGTACTAAAACATTTGACAGATTTTTCAGCGTCGTGTACCACATAAAATCGTTTCGAGGTCAGTAAACACAACCAGAATTCGTATATAAGGCACACGGGATTATAAGGGGGCACTGCCGATTTTCAGAAAAATCAAAGGATTTATTTTAAGTGTGTCGTATTTTCCAAAAACACTGTAATAGCGACGGCCCGCTAGCATGCTCTACCAAAAATAGTGCTTTGTTGTATATCTGACGGACAAAAGCTAAACCAGTTCCACACCACTGAAGTTGCAGCATTTTTACAAACCAATTCTGGTTCATCCGTTTCATTCAACCATCTGCTTTCACCCTTCTCATTTGCCGTCACCGGCACGCTTTTTCTGCCATGTGCGTATGAAAACAAAGGCACTGCGCATGTGCATTTTACCCATATTCTAGCGCGATATTTCATTTTCTTATCGTTGCCCGACATTATACCAGTATTACCGTGAACGGTATGATATGGCCCAGCCCTATTTTAAATATACATGTATTTTGCCAGAAACACCAGAATTTCAGGTTAAAGCTCACAAAACGTTTTTAAAAAAACGCCAAACAGCTAAAACGGCAAATGAGAGCAGGTAAACAGATTCAGCAAAAAGATGTAAACACAAAGCGCATTTGTTTGTTTTTATTTTGTTTATTATTTTCACAAAATGACCTCCGGCAACAAAACCAAATTTTTGCTCTTCAGTACTTAAACCTTCACTACTTAAATTAAACCTTTACAAATTATGCAAAATTTCAAAATGCTTAGCTGCGTCTCTAATAAAACCTCTGTAACTTTACCTTCAAAAGCATAAGGTAATGTTCATATGTTGATTCGTGGTTGTAGTCTGTTGTTGATCTACTGCAGAATATTTTTAAAGTTAACCTCTGGTTTTTTGTTGTTGTTGTTGTTTTTTTTAATCCTCAGGTTTTACTGTGACTACTGTGATACCTACCTTACACATGATTCGGTAAGTTTTGTTTGTATCAAATCAAATTGTTGAAAGGCATTAGTGTGTGTGTGTGTGTGTGTGTGTGTGTGTGTGTGTGTGTGTGTGTGTGTGTGTGTGTGTGTGTGTGTGTGTGTGTGTGTGTGTGTGTGTGTGTGTGTGTGTGTGTGTCTTTTCTGTTCCAGTTAAATAGCTCATGGTTTTACTCTGTTTCTGTTTAAGCCGTCAGTGAGGAAAACCCACTGCAGTGGCCGAAAGCACAAAGAAAATGTGAAAGATTACTACCAGAAATGGATGGAGGAGCAAGCACAGAGTCTGATTGATAAAACAAGTAAGAATATTATTGTCTGAATGTCTTGTGTCAAGAATAAAATGACTACAGGCTTTGGTTTGAGGTAAGATTAGGAAGCTTGAGTCATACTCTCCTGATGACAAAACATGTTTTGATCAGGGGAGAAACTCTGTTCTGACTCTGAGCTCTTCTGGATACAGATCACTTGTCCAACAAGCCTATCTTAAATGTGAAAGTGCCCTCTAGTGGCAGCATCAGTGATGTTTTTATTTGCTAGTACAGTGGTCCGTCGTTTATCGCGGGAGTTGCGTTCTAAAAATAACCTGCGATAGGTGAAATCCGCGAAGTAGCCAACGGTATTTACGGCTCTAAAACCCCTCACTACACACACTTTTCTCAGACAGGCAAGAAGATTTTCACACTTTTCTCTCTTGTTTAAACACCCTCAAAGTTCAAATCTTCGTAGAAAAATAAGTCCAGTATTATATTATAATCTGAAAAATACGGTAACCTCTACCTTCCTTTAGCATGTCCAGAAGTCCAACTTTTTGTGCGATGGTGAGCATCTTCCTCTGCCTTTTGGGTGCTACTGCAGGTGCCTTTGACGGTGCAAAACGTTTTGTCGACATTGTTTTGCTTGTTGGGGAGAAAACTTACACACATACAGTACAGCACTTCAGAGTCACACTGCTAGCGATCGAAGATTTATTTAAATTTGACAAGCTGAACACATTCTGTACTGGACAGGTGACACGGCATGGCGGAGATTGTTTGACGATTGTCTACAGCCGATCAGGATGCAGAACACAATGCACTGTAATTTAAAAAAAAAAAAAGCATGCAAAATTGCACAAAAAAAATCCGCGAAAGATGAACCGCGTTATAGCGAGGGACCACTGTACAGCAAACCGTCTATATGCTTAATGTGGGCACCGCATGCTCTTTCTTTTCCATATTTAGTAAGCTGGTTTAGAGGCAGACAGTAAAAGCCTGTTACATATCCCACACGGGCATGCTTTTGCACTCATGTAGGATATCCAAGTTCTCTGCTTAACCAGTGGGCTCTATACACCAGCTTACTTGGGCCTCTGAGATTACATACCACTAATCCATATATAAAATGCAATGCTCATGAGTGTTTTTGTCCACTGTGAAGGAATCTGTTGTTTTACAGACTAAGTTCTTCTTTGTGGCTTTTAAACATGATTTTGTTTTTTGAAGTCACTTTTATGTTACTTCCTCTCCCATTTAAAAAGATCCCATTTGTTGGACTCCATATGTAGAGCATTGTACTGACGTTAGATTGGGATCTGTACAGGATTCATAATCTTCATGAAAAATGTATTTTTTTGTGTGTTTTTAATTTCGTCTTTTCTGCCAACAGCGGCCGCATTTCAACAGGGAAAGATTCCTCCCACACCGTTCCCAGGTGGCCCTCCCCCAGGTGAGTCCATCTTTACACTTGGTACTAATTTAATTAACCAACCATAACACGGACACTGGCTTTTTATAAATTCAGAACCATATGGGAAATTCTGTTAACATTTTCTTTTTAATTGGAGGTTGAATGAAGTGCATTTCACTAGACTAACAAGAAGCCATACATGTGGAGCTTTAGCAGTCATATCCACAGGATAACTAACAATTAATTTGCATGAGTAAAGCATCTCATGACATGAAAAAAAATGCAGTATTTTTATATATACAGTGTATATATATTTCCTGAAAGCTGGATTTATGACTCAGGTTGGGATTGCTTAAACGTGTATTAAGTCCAGACTATGTGCCAATTATCAGCGTTTTAAAGCTTTTAAATAAGAGCCTTTGTATTCAGTATCTAAACTTATTACATGCATCTAGCGTGTATGCTAGAGATGCATCTGACCCTGTGAGATCAGACAAAAGCACACATTCCTTAAGTAATGTCAGATTGAGTTCATATTAGGGCTGCTCAATTAATCGAATTTTAATCACGATTACGATCTGGGCTTTCAACGATCATTAAAAATGACTGAGCCAATTATCAGACCCTCCCTCGTGCTTTACTCTCGCGCTGCTCCGTGTGGCAAATCGAGCGCACCTCTCTGCGTTTCGAACACGCGTCACAACAATTAAGAGGACCCGAGGGAAGCTCGGAAAGCTAAGCAGAAGTTATTTGGAGAGGAGAGTGACTGCCGTTGGTTGAAAAGAGAGGTTAAAAAAACTTCAGTGGTGTGGAAACATTATGGGTTCGCGGAGTCAGACGTGGATCAAGTAGACATAGTGTGTAAACTTTGCTACGGTGTCGTAGCTACACCACAGAACAACACTGCAAAGTTCACTAAACATAGATGTTTACATTTTTCATTTATTTCTTATATTGCAAACATTTGCACTGTTATCAGTATTTGCACACTATTTTATATTATTTTTTTAAAGTCATTATTCAATACATTGTTATTGTTAACCCTTTAAAGCCGGTCAGAGCAGGCATGCTCCGTTTTGCGTAACTATTTTTAAATCCCTGTGGAACCGCGTAAGCTAGCGCAATAATTTTTTTTTGCATATGAAACCAGAGGAGTTGTACTTACATCTTATGCCATCAGCTTGTCCTAGGTCACGGTTTCCTTCCACATAAAGCTTTGCAAAAATTGCATAAAAAGCACTTGCAGGAACAAAAACATAATATTCCAGAAACACGCTTTGCCGATCCGATCAGCTGTTAGTAACACTTCCCACATTGAAACAGATGTCAGCGCGAACTATCACATGTCCGCCATTTCCTGCCAGAAACCGGAAGTGTCATCTTCGCGGAAAATGTAGTTTTTTACTTGTAGGCCTTAAAAACCTATACTGGTGTTTTTATAAGTCATGTTTGACTTTTCTGAATAGTTTCTGGGACGCTTAGAACTCATATTGCACTGCTGGAATAGGTTTATTTTGATGCACACGCTGTTTTCTTTGCAAATTTGCATCATAGGGTTGTTTTTTTTTGTTTTTCCTGCAGTATATAAAAATTGCTGTATCTCCAAAATAAAACTATGAAGACACTCAAAATAAATTTCCTGTTGTTGTAAACTATTTTTTGCAACTTTTTTGTATTTAAAGTTTTGAGGTATAAACCTCTTAAATTTCTCAAAGTAGAAATATATGTAAAAAAACAAACAAAACAAAAGCGATTTTCAATTTTTTTGTGGTTTATTGCACTTTTTTGCAATTAATGTAGTTACTATGGACTTAATGCATACATATTATTAAAATATGGGCTATAACAGTTGTATTGATGTATAGCAACTTGAAATGCTCCCAATGGCACTACAACATGTAAAAAAATAATATATGCTCTGGCGGACTTGGTTCTATAGTAGGTCTTAAAGGGTTAAATAAATATCGTCAAATAATCGAGATCTCAATTTCAGTGAAAATAATCGTGATTATCATTTTTGCCATAATCGAGCAGCCCTAGTTCATATGTAACTAGTGCCTGTAAAGTTGAGTAAATTCACTTTAAGGTGCTTCTTGGGTAGCGCTTGCAGGAGGCATAACATGATGTCCCTCCTGCAAGTGCTATCCAGGAAGCACCTTTTGCTTATATTATTGTATTATTGCCAGCAGTGAGAATGCATCTGAAGCAGATTGTCTCTTGTTGTGTGTTTATGTGCAAGGAAGGGCAACTACGAGCAATTTCTCAGTGTTGTATGAAAATAAATTAAGATGAAGTTGAGCTACGATGTGAGTCACTGATTTGCTGATATATATATTTTTTTGGTAAATAAAATATTGTTTTTTGTTTTTTAAATTCCAAATTGTGGTAAAACTGTGACCACAAACCTGCACGACAAAGTTCATGGTAAACATATGTTGAGTCACCCCCACTCTAACTGACTGTGGCAACTCTAATCACATAAATGAATAAATAAATAGTTTATTAATGTTTATTAATCTTGTGGTTGCAAGATGTTAAGAGGCCGTCCACCATCATCCACCACTGCAGTCCTAACAGACAGCAGCAGCTCTTTCTCTGTTAGTGTAGGTTGAAAACAAGCAAAGTGGGAGGTAAAAGAAATGATGGTTGAACATACTGGTGTGGTTCTGCAGTACTTTAACCTAGAAATAAACAGTTGCATGTTTGGTTTACTTCCAACACGGCAGTGTGTAACCATATTCTGCACAGTTATGTGCAGATTAGCCTGCAAGGAAAGATGGCTACTGGTGCTAGCACTAACATTAGCATAGTCAAACTGTTAGGTGTTATGCAGTGTAAAGTACCGCACTTATCAGTGAGATTTAAAAACCCTGAATTTAATACTGAATAATGTAATTATTAGTTATTAAATGCTGCTTAAATACACATCCAGTATTTTTAACATGTTTAACCTCATCCATTAGCTGGTACTCTATTTTGGCTGTATGCTGAGTGTTGTCTTTTAGAAAAGTTGACTAATCTATTTTTCCCCCCACCAGGAAGCACCTCGCTTCAATTATTTTATGATTTCCAGGAGTGAGAATGCATCTAAGTGAACGGTCACCTGCTGTGGTGCTACAGGGAAACTCTTTAAAATTTCCCAACATTGAGCTCATGCGTGAAAATGAATTAAGGGGAACAACAAAACTGACAATCACAAGTTTGCAGATTTATTGATCAAAGAGAAGGAGAAAAAAAAACAAGGTCAAAGATAATGATGATAAAACTGCAACCAATAAAACAATCCCTTAGAGCTGTAGTGAGCATAAGCTTTGTCTGTTGTTGGATATTTGTTTTCTCTTGTTGGTCAAATATCACTGTAAATGAGGCTTTTTGCATATACTGTGGTTCACTCTATGGGATTTTGACATGTAAATTTCTGTGCACTTGTACAGAGTCTTAACATTAATTGTGCACTGGCATTTTTCTGTCTCAAATGCAGCTGGTCCTCCTCGTCCAGGCATGCTACCAACACCCCCAATGGGAGGTCCTCCAATGATGCCTATGATGGGGCCTCCACCACATGGCATGATGCCCGGTGGGCCTGGTAAGAAACATTTTTCCTTAATTTTTTTTTCTTTTTTAAACCCCAACAGTTGCTGTTGTTTTAACTTCTGTTTCTTTTAAATCTTACTGCCAATACTACAGCATTGTAAATAAGGATGTGCTATAAATGCCTCGCCTGGTTAAGTAAAGGTGTCATTAAACTTGTTGCACCATCTTGTGATTAAAATTTGGTATTACCTGAAGGTGTGGCCTGGCCCTAGTTCCATTTTTAATTGATATTTATTCAACATGATACAGAAACATTTGAACATAGTCATAGTTGTAAAGTCATTTGAAAAGTTTTAGACTTACTGTTGTTAAACAAGGTTGTGTTCATAAGCAATGACCACACATGCAGATGAAGCTGTTGACCACACAGGGTTATTTGAATATTTATTTATTATTGTGTTGTGTGTGAATTCTCTTTCCTGATTGGCAGCCTTTCTTTTGCTTTTATATCACTGTAAAATCAATATCTTTTGAATCAGCTTTGGCAAAATTAAAATATCTTAAGCAATCACACATTTCTGTGCCTTGGTGGCCCGATGAGACAAAAGACAAGGAGGTTATTTGAAAAAGTCTGTCAGCGCGCTGATGTGGGCGTTTGGGTAAACTGGTGTAATGAATAATACCTAAAGCTGCGTATGCCATCACCATTACATCTAGGAGGCATGAGGCCACCAATGGGAGGACCCATGCAGATGATGCCAGGACCACCAAACATGATGCGTCATCCTCGACCGATGATGATGCCGCCGGTGAGGCCGGGCATGATGAGACCAGACAGATAAGGCTGAGTGGACTTTGTGCTTTGTTTGTTTCCATGAAGAGCCCCTGTGTACGGAGGACACTTGGCTTAAACTCTTTTTATTTTTTTATTTTTTTTTAAAGCCTGCTCAGCCTGTCTTCAACCTTGAACATACATTTAAATTATGTCATTTCTGTATAAATACTTCATTTCCTGGTATTTATGACAATATCCATACAAATCTTGTCATTTCGAAGTGTATGATTGGAAGAACTTTTTTTTTTTTCACTGATATTCAACGAACACATAAGAGAAGCAGGTTTGATTTGACAATGTTCATCACTAAGGTTTTGCTTTGTTTTAGATTTTAAATGTTTTTGTACTTTGTTACAATGGTTGGAGGATTAAAATGTTGATTTAAAAACCTGTTTCCTTGTAATTATTTAAACCTTTATGTTCAGACTCTAAGCCAAGCCAGTATTAAAGCATTTACTTTATCAATCAAAAATTTTAATAAAACTCGTAATGTTGCCTCTGTACAACACCACTGTTGATTGTAAGTCAGTCACGATCTAACCATTTCTGTAGTATTAACTGATGTGATTTTAACTGATGTGTGATTTTCAGATGCTCAATTTGATTGGACAAAAATCATTTTTAATATGGGCCATGCTTTTAATTCTATGAAAATCATTTGCAGTCAGTGACTAGTTGAAATCTACAGCTCATGGACATCACTAAATGCTGTTACTTGCCAGGCCTGGTAGAGCATCACATGCAGTTGCTTCTTGCTTGTGATGTTTTCTCTGCTTTCAGTTTTGTTGTCAGTGAATGAAAGCCGTGCTCTACTGGGTTGAAAGCAAGCGATGGATTTGGACATAGAACAATATCCAATTTCTTTGGGTTACTTTTGCAGTGCGCTTTGTGTCATACATGTGAGTGAAACACTGGTTTGTTTGAATCAGGGTAGTGAGTATATCTCTGTACACTGCAGAATTCATCCTGCTGTGTCAATCAGCAGTCACAACATAAAACACTGGTAGCTAGATGCTCATCTGTTTCACGGATGCAGCATGCTTCCGATAATGAGATGTTCCTTTTCCAGTCATTCTGAAAATTGCAAAGATTTTGGACATGATACACTTTCCTCCTCAAGAGTTTTCTTGACTTGCAAGACGTCACTAGATTAGATGTTGTGAAGTTGTTTTTATTAACCAAGGAATAAAACTTGCAATCATCCTTGTGGTCTTTCAAGCTTTTTGGTGGTCAGTTCTTTAAGTCTTAAGACTACAACAGTCTGTGGATTTGACCGCTAATTTTCCTCTGATAGGTTTATGTTGGATTATATTAGGTTTTTCAGCTTCACTTACATTGACATCTTTTTGGACATCGCGGTCAGAGTTGAATAGCTACCAAAAGCAAGTTGAACACTTGGAATCGAGATCCACATCTTTTATCTTCTTAATTCATCATAAAACAAGGGCACAGGCCTCACCTTGCTTTGAAACTGCTCTTGAGCCAATTGCCCAATTACTGCTCAGAAATATTGCCTTAATATTTCAGCTTCAATATTTCAGACTCTGTGCTTATAATTTTAATTTGTACAGCATACTTTGTGCAGAAAATATTTAAAACTTTATGCGACAGGAATCAAGGCAATTCACAGTATCTGTACACCATAACACAACAAAGATGGTGAAGAATGTGGAGCATTTAGGAGCTAAAAAGTAGATCAATTCAGTTCAATATGTTTTTCTTTTTACTAAAGAGTTTTATTCACAACAGTCACCTCAAGATGCTTAATAATGTGAGGAAAGACCCTACAATAACACAGAGAAACCCCAACAATCAGACCACCCCCTATGAACAAGCACGTTGGCGACAGTGGGAAGGATAAACTCTGTTTCAACAGGAAGAAACAAAGCCAGGCTCAGGGAGGGGCAGCCACGGGGAGAGTTAGAGATTATTAGTAACTCACAATTAAATACAGAGAGGTGTATAAACATACGGTGAGTTAAAAGGAGCGAGAGAAGAAAGAAAAGTGCATCACAGAAATTCCCCAGCTGCCTAAGTCTAATGCAGTGTAACTAAGAGAGGATTCCAGGTCCCCTGATCCAGATTTAACTATATGCTTTATCGAAAAGCAAAGTTTTGAGCCTAATCTTAAAAGTAGAGAAGGTCTGTCTCTTGAATCCAAGCTGGAAGCTGGTTCCAAGGAAGAGGAGCCTAAAAGCTGAAGGCTCTGCCTCCCATTCTACTTTTAAATACCATAGGAGGTAACAGAGGTAAGCCCGCAGTCTGAGAGCAAAGTGCTCTATTGGGGTGATACGAAAGCAGCTGGGCAGCAGTGCAACTCAAATGTATTTTTAATGTTTATTTGAAAAGGGACAATGCACATTAATTAACGTGAGCACTTGGATCCATCATTTAAATGCCCCAGATGTAGCCATACACAGTAATTATCATCTGCAGTCCCTGATGGGTTGATGGTATTTCTAAAAAGTAACAGAAAGCTAAAAATGCAAAAACATCTTTGCATAGATAGCTGAAGCATTTGGATTAAACAAAGATTAAAGACCACTAATATAGCTCACATGCCCAAAACCCCTGTAATTAAACACTAATTTAGAATATGGCAATGTTGTTTTATACATTTGGAAAAAGAGTTGACAGATTTTTATTTCCTGAATGTTTCAGTCAACCCTTTGCTAACGGGTTTGGCATATGAAGTCAAGTAGGTGACACAGAGCCGGTATATCTGCCTAGATATTGCTTTTAAAATTAAACTGTGTCTTTGAAATTAAAGCTCATAGTTGGCAGCTGAATGTTGTTTTGAGCTGCTGACAGAATTACATGGTGTGGATTGTGTGTGTGTTCAAAAATGGATTTGACACAGCATAGCTCAAAAGAAAAAAAGTGTTTGCTTCTGCTCTCAAAAGAGGAAAAGCGGAAAACTAGAATGCAATTATTGCGACTGTAATACACTCTGAACTCTACCTGCTCGTGTCCCGGTTTGTTATTCGATGCAAACATTTAGAGAATTTTAAACCAGAAATTGTAGAAGTTTCAAGGTTTGCCCCTCCCGTACTTGGTTCATCCTACATGCGAGGGGCACGTTGTCTCAGCCTGCAGGTATTAATGTGTTGGTTAATGTGTTAGCCTCTCTCAGCATTGCAAGCAGAGAAACACAACAGATGGATATTTCTAATATTGTTTCACAAGACAAATGAGAAAGTTCACCCACCCTCATTAGTTTACTCAGTCAAGCATGTTTGAAGAATTACAGCTCTTACATAAGAATCTGCAGCAGCTAGTGAATTATTATCTCAGCTGACATTTGTATCTTCCACGCCTTGCAAGAATTCACTTCTGTCCTCTAGCTGGGCTCTAACCTCCCTATCCGTTAACACAAACCTCTGCCCATAGTTATGAAATTTTCTCAACAGATGGAGCTAGAGAGTCGTAATGCTTTCCAATTAGAGCCAAGACACTGGAATGATGTGCAGTGACTGATTTTTGTGCTTCCATGGACTGTCAAATTTCTTTGTATCTCACACTCCCAGAGGACATTTATGTGGCTTTATGGTTTAGGAAATTTCTAGGCCACGTACAAAAAAGAAACAAATTTGTTGGGGGGCAATAGCCATATGCTTCACGCTGCGTTTGCCAATTTATAGACTTGCAGAGCAGAGGGAAGGCACTGCAAAGACAATCCAAACTGTTACAGTGCTGTGCACCACATCAGATAACTTTTGGGAGCTGTCAGTTATGCATGGTGTAAATTGTAATCTTCAAAGAGACTCTGATAGATTACATGCATTCTTTAGGCCACTCTAAAGGATAGATTTCATTAAGTGTCCTATAAACATTCACTCTCCACATCAGTGAGACAGAAATAAAACCATGTTAATGCACATTTTATGCATATGTCGAGCATAGGCGGATGCCCCTGTGTCATCTGAAATCCACAGACTCTTTATGAATATTCAATCCAGCCATGAAGTGGAGCGTTGCCCTGAAGGGGAGGAAGTGGAGTGGCGAAAAGTGTTTATGATTAGAGCTCAGGAGTTGAGGAAATCATGAGAAATATGTATTATAATGAAATCTACAGAAGCAAAGCAGCTTGTGAGCATCCACCGCATTGTCGGGTTGAGTGAAATTAGGCCCTGAAAAAAACATTTATGCAGAGATATTTTCAACAATGCAGGCAAAGGGAGCTTTGGGAGAAAGTATTCCCTTGATGTTTCCATCACTGGAGCTCTATTTTGCACTATAAAACACTATCATATACACTCACTGACCACTTTGTTCGGTACAACTTGCCAGCACCAGGTTGGACCCTTTTCGCCTTAAGAACATATGTCAGGGAGTGAATCTCCCAAGGTATCAGATTTTGCATTTTTAGTTCATATATAACAAACAACACTGTTCATTAAGAAATAAATCTGAAAGTGAAATTTTTACTTTGGTTTTAACAAATTCACCAATATCAGAGTTGCACATCAGCAAAACGTGAAACTGCATTACAAACAGGGAAAACAAAACAGACCTCCTGAATTTATTTACTCAGCTGATATGCAACAGTGTGAAATAAATTCAATTACTTTTTTTTCTTTTTTTTTTTTTATCTCATTAGAGAAATAAATGGTGCTTTAGCCACTAAATTCAACAAATGTCACCAGTTAGGAGCTAACACTACCATTTAAAGCTGTTGGGTGTTTTTGTGGAACACACTTTAAACACACAGTTTAAATCTAGATTCAAGCTACTGAACCCCAAGTTGCTCTCTCATGGGTTCATCGAAGTGTGAACGTTAGATTGAAAGAAAAACGAAGTGCTTGTAAGAATGTGTGTGAATGAAGCCTGTTGTATAAAGACCTTTCAGTGCTGAAGTAGAGTAGAAAAGCACTATATGAGAACCAGTCCAGTTTAAACCAAAACAATGAGCTGAAAGGTGCTGCAGAGCTCTGCAAAGCTTCACAGTGTTGGGTTATAGTTCTCTGTGGGTTCATTGCAACAAACTTATTAATGTAAGGATGTTTAATTTATCTTGGTTAAATGTTTAACTTTATATTCTTTTGATGTTTGCTAACTCTTCTCATCTTTTTCCGTTTTTTACAGTGCAGCTCACATTCACCTTTTTGATATTCCTGTCACAAGTCAACGCATTAATGTCACGAATATCAACACTCAGAGCTCACAGAGAGGCACTCGGAAAGCTATTCTCTGCAGACCCCCAGACCCATTGGCGAGGCCTCAGCACAGAGGGGCTTAAGCAGAACTGCTGATTGATTAACCGTTCATACCAAACAGGTTAGACTGCGGCAGACAGACAGCCACCTCCGCCCAGATTTACGCTCTTTGCAAGATAGTTTGGCTTCTGTATTCATGATGGTGCATCTCCTTTCACTCCCAGCATGCACTTGGCACTCTTTCCATCCAGCAGCCTTGGCTGAATAGAAAATAATAATCCCCTGACCAGCAATTCCTCTAAAACCATTTGGCTCATAACTGCATGAAGACCAGGGTGATGCTTCAGTACGGCATGCAGGGGATGATTGCACAGAGCTACTGGGTGGACTATTGATTAAAAGAATCAGGGAGAAAGAAAGCAGTCTGCAAGGCAAAGGTTTGGGTAGAGTTCTTCAATACCCCCTGTCTCTCCCTTTCCTCCTCCCTTTTGTCTCTTCCTCCAACTCTTCTACCTCCTCTCTTCCTCCTCCTCCTCCCACTTGCCTCATTCTCTCTGCTGCCCTGCTACCAACACTACTCTGTAATTTAATCCATTTAGTCATGGCTCCAGATCAATATCCATTTTCCTTGGCCTTAGGGAGAGCCTCTTGAATCTGCTTGTTTCAAACAGTGGTTGTGTTGGCCAGCAGGGGCTCCCGTGGGCCTGCTGGCTGATACAGATGTACTACACAACAGTATCTGGGAAAACAAAGCAAGGCTTGCATCTCATCTCTCACTCGCCTCACATTTTAACCTGTGTTTTGTTCCACAACCTACACTTCTTCTAAGATTTCCTTCTTGATTACTCTAAACAATACTCTTCCTGAGAGATGATGAAATGCAACCCCTAGTTGGTTAGTAAATGAATGACACTGAATCAGATTCAATTAAAGCTAATTTGATGAGTGGACCGTGCCAGTGACCAGGAAGGAAGTTGGAATTATTATTTCTTCTCCCTCCAGGATTGATTTAGACCTACTGTCAGCACAGTGGAGCATACTGGGATGGGAGATGAAGAGTATTTACTATTACTATACTGCACTGAGGAGATTCAATCATGAACAGCCTGTTAAAGTGTCCTTGAGCAAAATGACGACACGCCATCAGATAAATGTCTATATTTAGCTGAAGAACTAGTCATTCGCTGCCACTGGGCGAACATTTTGATCACACATAACACTGTTAGCTGCCCTGCTTCAGTATAAACTGTCTTAAGCCCACCCCACAGGTGCCACCGGCCAGCTGTACGCTCTGTGGACACTGACAGTGATTCTCCTTCACCTGCTCCACTGCGTTGTGCATTGCCATGTTTTATAAATAACTGTGTGTTAAATATTCATCTGTTAGCATTTGCATACAGGTATTTTGCACTTTACAGATGAGTTTCATAAAGTCAAAAGGACAGCCAAATAATTTACCCTCAACTACTGATATGGTTGGAACTGTCAGACATTACTGCACTTTAAGTTAGTACAAAAAGGCCTGAATAAAACGCTACTCTCACCTGCCACTATGTTATTTATAGTTTAACTGCTCGTTAATAAAAATATCTAATCAGCCAGTCGCATGGCAACAACTTACTGCATTTAGGCATGTAGAAATGGTCAAGACAACCTGCTTGAAGTTCACTGAGTGAGGAAAAGTGATTTACGGTAAGTGACTTTGAACGTGGCATGCTTGTTGGTGACAGATGGCTTGGTCTGAGTATTTCAGAAACTGATGATTTACTTGGATTTTCTCACACAACCATCTTGAGTGTTTACAGAGAATGGTCCAAAAAGAGATAATATCCAGTGAGCAGAAGTTCTTGGGTTGAAAATGCCTTGTTCATGGCAGAAGTCAAAGGAGAATAACCAGAAAGCTTTAAGCAGATAGGAAGGGATCGATTGTCAAATAAGCATTTGCAATACAATCAAGGTATGCAGAAGAGCGTCTTTGAACATACACCATATTGATCCTCAAAGCAGATGCGCTACTGTAGCAAAAGAGCAAACTGGATGCCAGTGCTGTCAGCTACGAACAGGAAACAGAGGCTAAAATTTGCGCAGGCTCACCACAATTTTGCAATAGAAGATCGCATCATGTTAATAGGGAGCAAAACCTCTGAGGAATGTGTCCACCACCTTGTTGAATGTATACCATGAAGAATTCTAAATGCAAAAAGATGTCTGAGCTGGTACAGGCAAGGTGTACCTAATAAAATGACCAGTGAATATAAATGCTCAGCTCCATGAATCAATATTTAAGTCAGAAATTCATTCATTCTTTCTCTTTTGTAAGGATTTGAAATTTACAACCATGTTAAACTGTATGTTCAAACTTTGTACCATAAAAGTTTCATGCAAATTCGAGACGGTCAAGCAGGAAATGCTCTAAAAATATTATCTGAGATGGATGGACCCAGTGATGCTTAGAAAGTGGTGTTGACTACGTTTACATTTGACTATGCAAGCATCTCCAAATGCATGTCAGCTGCTCAAAATACATAAAAACAATTTCCAACAACTTAAAAGCCTAATTTTTTAAAAGCTTTTCTGAGTTTTCTTCCTAAAACGGCAACATAACCATGCCAACCGTTTAAATATATGAAGTATTCCTGTATAATAACAGATCCTAATGAATTCAAATGAATGAATTAATGTTTAACCTTTAAAATCAAGTATCAAGTTATTCCTATTCTTATGATTGTTTACATGGATAGACACGTCATACCTAAGGCATGCCCCTCTCTAACAGTCAAGCTGAATTTAAAAGCTACAGAAAAAGAAACATCCAGGAACATAGAGGTCGATCTTCTCTTCTGGAGTGTTTTTGTTTTCCCAATTCCAAAAGTCTAAATTTGGAATAAAGTCACCTGATAAATTTTTCATATAACCTCACCTCCAACTAAAGGACTTGAATTTTTTATCAAGGTCCTCATCACCTCAAACATATGGTTCCCGTCCATACATGCATTTAAAAGCAGTTGCAAATTTCTGCCTTTTAAGAGTGTCCCAAGTCAATTGTTGATGTGGCATCACAAGATTATTTTTGTGCTTTTCTTAGGAAACCTCATTTTCTGGCTTTTTAAAGCACATCCTGCCCCTCTGTTCATATGATGTTGCTCCAGCGTACTCAGAACATTTCTAGTTTGTCTTACCTTTATTGCACTTTTCCCAACATTTGATATACATGCTTTTTAAATTACATTCTTTAAACTTTAACCTTTGCCAAGAAAAGCACAACATTATAAGTTTAAAATGCAGTATAACATGGGACAAAAATAAAACACATTAAAAGAAGAAGATGTTAAACCAGTAACTATGGGGACTATATTCAAGACAACCTGCTGAAGTTCAAACTGAGCATCAGAATAGGAGGAAAGGTGATTTAAGCAACTTTGTAAATGCACACAGTTGTTGGTGACAGCTGGCTAGTCTGAGGTTTTTAGAAACTTAATCTGCACAACAATAGCTAGGTGTACAGAGAAAGAGAAAACATGGTTGTTCTCTGATAGAAAATGTTTGTTGAAACCACAAGTCATATTAAATTGGCCAGATTTCTTTGAGGTGACTGGAAGGCAACAGTTATTCAAATAACTAATTGTTACAACTGAGGTATTTAGAAGAGCATCTTTGAATGCACAACACATTCTTCCTTGAAACAGATGGGCTACAGCAGCAGAAGACCACACCAGGTGCCACTCCTGTAAGGGGGCTACAATTCACACGGGGTCACCAAAATTGGACAGTAGAAGATTGCTGAATCTCAGTTGGGCACCAGTTTGCCTTCAGAACTGCTTCAATTTGTCATAACACTGAAAATACTCGATTTTAGTTCATACTGACATGATAGTATAATGATAGCATAATCTGTGTTTTCCTGTTCCACCAGCTCCCAAATTGGACAGATCTTGTTGGAGGCCATCTGAGTACAGTGAATTTACTGTCATGTTCAAGAAACCAGTTTGAGATCATTTGAACATAATGACATGAAGCAGTCATCAGAAGATGGGTACAGTGTGGTTATGAAGGGATGAACATGATAAAGCAACACTTGTGAGGTAGTTGATTCTGTTCATCTGGCCGTACCGGGGTTTTTTGGTTTATAAAATCGTTCTCTGTAAACTATAGAGACGGTTGTGTGGGAAAATCCCAGTAAATTTGCAGCTATTGAATTACTCAGAGCAGCCCATCTGGCAACAGCAACCGTGCCACATTCAGAATGTCTTAAATCACATTTCTTCACCATTCTGACATTCAGTCTGAACATCAGCATTTTGTCTTGATCATATCTACATGCCCAAATGAACTGATTTTCTGCCATGCGACTGGCCGATTAGATGTGTGTTAATGCACAGTTGAATTCGTGTACCTAATAAAGTCTCCAGTGACTGTTTTTGGCTATTCTGGATAAACTATGTAAATTATATAAAGGAACTTTTTCCAAATGCAGGATGTAGTATATTCATTTATATACATAATAACCTCAAAAGCCTAAAAAATAAGGCATTTTAAATGTTTGTCACCAAATGCTGAAAACGTTAAACATTTTTTCTCTCTTCTGTCTTCTCTTTTAAAAATAGAATGATAATACTCATTGACTGACAGCAGCCCCACATGGTGCAGGCATTAAGGCTTTCCTGCTCATGTTCATTCTGTGTTCTTATCATCAGGATCATGAACAACTTAATGCCCTCCAGTACAGTCCTTTTCACTTGCTCATGCACACAGAAGATGAAACGAACAAAGCGAAGGTGCAAAATCTGCAGTTTTATCCATAATGGCTGTGGAAGATTAACAGCAGAAAAGAAAGAAGTCTGAAAAATCTTTGCCTCAGAGGCACATGTGAAACTGCCTCAAGTTTTGCAAATTGTTTCTGCTGGGTGCTGTCTTTGCAATCAAATAGCTTATCTCTCCTATAGAAATTTCTCTTGTTCTCTTCTGCCAGTCAATATGCACCGATGTGGAAATTGAAAAAGCCATCATCTGTTACTATCTCACTCATGCATGTGATGGTGTTTAATACAAGCACTTGGCTCTTGTTAGAAATTAGCTAAGGCCCGTCTTTATCAAAGTGTACTTTAGACTGCTTGTCCACTCTGTGCTTTCTTTTCTCTCTCGTCTCTCATTTGCCAAAGATTTGTTGATCCGATAATCAGCTTTCTGCTAAATTAACATATTCAGTCCCTTAAAACAAAACTGAAACCATTTTCTAGGCACAGTTTGTGAGAATTCAGAGTTTTTACTGTCATTAGTGTCTTCCGAATTGCCAAGGCATGCTTCTCTGAGGAGATACTAATTTGCACATTTGCAGCTATTACTGACTAAAAAAATGTGTTTTATACACATAAAACAACAGAGACATTTCTCCTTCTAAAAATAAGAACAAGCAGGTAAATCAAGGTTCAAACAAAACATTTCCTGTAATGTCACCTTTTAAATCTGAAGATGTCATCATCACAGCGAGGATGAATGCTAGAGTGCTGTGCCGCCTTTTACTCCAGCAACAAGTAAAGTTGTTTCTAAAAATGTGCTCAATATAGAGTCAAGGGCAGAGTCTATTTTTGTAGAAGGAGAGGATTCTTGCTCTCTTTGTTGTTGAGAAAGTTTGAAAAGGCTAAAAGCACTGGAGTTAGTGTTGCATATCTAAAGATGAAGGCAGATTTAGCCAGGGTTTTGGACCAGAGTTTGTCCAACAAAGAGCTGACGATAGAAAGCAGCTCCTGTAGTATTTTGTACCTTAAACATGTGCAAACCTTTCTTTTATAAATGGATTTTTTTCTTCAGCTATCAACAGTGATTAATGTCTTTATTCTCAACTTGTGTTCTTAATCTATCTTAAAGTGCTGTGTGAGCCGGTTCATAATGGAAGTGCATTGTCTGACACTATCACATCGCTGAGAATAAATTTCTCGACTCTCTCTTGCTGAATATATTGAGCATGTCTCATTGATTCATGACTGCCAATATCATTACTATCATTTAGACATACATTTCCGGTGCTCAGTGAATATGGAGCTTGTCAAGGGCAGCTATTATGGTGATGTTACACTGAAAGTGACCTGGCTGTGAACCGTCAGCATTATCTGTGGATTAATTACTCTGCCCTCTCATCCTTACTCTACCTGTGTAGGGTGAGAATGAGATTGTGTCTTCTCCCTTTGTCCCATCTTTCCTCTGAATATAAATGTGTTCCCCATTCAATGCCTCACCATGTACCTCCAGTAAGAAGCAGAAAATTGTTAGCACTTAAATACAATTGGAAAATCTGTGCTGTTCCTTTTTCTTCTCTTTAACCGTGATATTCTGAGCCAGCCGCAGTAAAAACAGGGAATGTGTGAATCTGTCAGTGGTGATTGTCATCATCGTCCCCCTGATGGGAAATTCAGAAACATGGAGCTGTGCCCATTGTTTTCACTGAGAGCAGCACAGGGAGCATTAACCTAACACAGGAAGCTCTGCATGCCTCTGGCTCTCCAACACAAACATTTACCCTGCATGCATACATACGTACACGTGCGACCATAAAACGCTTATGCGTGCATTCGTGCATGACAACACTGCAGGTAAACACCCACCCACCCGACACACACGCCAACATACTACTGTTTCTGTTCTTGCATGCAAATGACAGAGATACAGTTAGAATTCAGGTTGTGTTTTGATTCTGATCTTTCCGGCCTGTTATGTTTATCTGTTAATTTTATCTTTGTCCTTTTGTGGCCGGCAGCATTTACTGTTTCACACGACTCCTCGCAGTGTGAAAGCAAAGAATGAGCAATCCTTTATCACACCACACCGAAAAAGTATTTTATATCCTTTTGACAATGATGGCATATAAAACCTGTAATGGCATTGATCATATAAGCAGATTTCGCTGGTACATTTCTTGGAATCAATCCTTAAATGTCTGCTAAGGATACAGCTCTCACTGTTTCTCACCATCACAACAACTTGTTCAAAGGCATCTGCTGCCTATCAATCTGTCTGATAAAAACATAAATCTACTATTAAAAGAAGAAATACAGACATTTCAACAAACATCTGAAAGCAAGACAAAGCTTATCTAAATATGAATTCTCAAGAATCCCTCAAATGAATTATCCTTATTTGTCCTGTGATATAGAATACAGTTTTAATATCTTAAGTAATATAATTCATTTAAAAATTGCACTGCAACAAGACTATTTCCTTATGAACACACAAACACAGCATACTGTATATACTGACATACAGAATGCTGTAAATAACCATTTCATCCAGTTTGGTTGTTAATCTTAACCTAACCAGACTAACACCCCCATATTTTTGATTAGTTTACCGAAGCCATATATTTAAAATGGCAAATCAAGTACGTGATTTCAGCATAGTATTCATGTATAAGTTACTGCATATCAATGCCACCATGCATTGCGTACAATATCCTCTAGTGGAGTCCAAGGATAGTATTATGAAACTTACCCGAACCCCAAGTACATAAATATGCATCTAATTAGAAATGTGTAAAAAACTTACCATGGATTAAAGAGCAGGTGCCCACGAGCAGATGAAGGGCTCGTTTATTTTGTGATGTACTTCTGGTAAAGTCAAGAATAATCAAATAAATTCTACTTACATTTCAACTGTAAAACACACACAAAAAACTCTCACTTCAACCTTGACACATCAGATGTTTCATGATTGTAATCAGTCAGAGGAGGGAAAATAGGAATATTTTCATGAATGGAAAGAAATTTGACACTGAGCAAGATATTAACTACCATTAAACGTAATTAATAATTGTAAAATATCTACAGCGAGACCAGTAAGATCAGTAAGAGTAAAAACATGCATGGAGTATACTGGAAAACAAAACAACACAGCATAGGGTTGAAGTATCATTGTTAACTCTTATAAAAGATTTACTCATCCCTCCTACAGAAATGAATATATTCAGGTCTATAATTATACATTACTTATGCATTATTTACCCTTGGTATTAAGGATGGAAAAAAGTAGTTCTGCAAATGGTAGTTCTGAGGATGTGTTGCTTATCATTTCCAATGTTTCTTCCCACTTCAGAATCAGATTCAAAATCAGAAGACTTTATTTATACCCAAGGGACAATTAACATACAACAGAGCTGCATGATGTTTGATTTGAATGTTTTCCTGGGTGTGGAGCATGCGTAATAGTTAGCAATGACAGAGTACGTTGTCAGTGAGTGAACACATATAAATCTAGTTGATCTGAATTTCTTTAATTCAAATATAACCAACAAGAAGGAATCAATTAATAACCATAAACATAATAGATTTATATTAATCAAGCATTTTATATATCTAAGTAATCAAACAAATCCCTTAAGTTTTTTGAGTGTAAAAACCCTACAGTAACACAGCAAAAACCTCAACAATCAAAAGGCCTTTTTTGAGCAAGCACCTGGCAACAGTGGGAAGGATAAACATCCTCTTAACAGGAAGAAACCTAAAATAAATCTAAAATCTAAAATATTAGATATATTTCACTTTTTATCTGATAATGGCATTAGAAAAAGTACCACAGGACCACCAAGGTCAGTGAAAATCCCTTCAAAGACTGTAATGAACCCTTTCGTCACACAAGAGAGTCTCGTTAAACAAGGGTGAAAAATGGGGATCATCAAAGTCATGACCATCACCTCAGAGCCATGGATGTCTGCACACGATTCTGTGCCTATTAAGTTTAATTTATACATTAGAATTGCCTAAATTTGGATATACGTTCTTAAGAAATATTTGATCTCTCTTTAATATAATGCACCCTAAATGGTACTTGCTTTGTGGTGCCCAAAGTGCAAAAAAAAATTAATAAATAAGTGAAAATAATAAATAAGTGAAAAGTCTCTTTCCAGAAATCATGAACCTGCTGTGAGCTGTTTCATGTATTCAAGTATTTTCTCTTTTACTACACCTGCCAACAACTTCACTCATTCTGCAGATTAAAGCCCCTGTAGACAGCAAAAACAAAATAATAAAGCATAAAATAATAATAAAGCATAAAAATGCTAACAATAAGGTCTTTGAAAACATGTCATGATTTCTGGAAAGAGACATGCCTGCTGAGTTTTTCAATTGCATTTTTTATGGTGTTTTGAAGACCACAAGGTAACTGCCATCTAGTTCCATCTTAGAAGAGGCAGCTGTAGTTCAGGAATCACTGGAGTTCACTTCTTGGGTGTGGTCTGGCTGTACACATACTATGCGTGGAAAAACTTATTTAAGCAACTCAGGGTGCCGTACACTTAACCACGCCTGGACGTGGCATGCAGCAGCCATACTTGTCAAACAAACTGGACTTTGGGATTATGCTCAGTTGCAGATACGGACTGCAGCGCACAGACGAGTCATCATTCCTGTAATGCTTCTTTAAAATCTGACTGAAGGGCACATGTGCAATCAGTAGAGTGTAGTATCACAATGTGTCACAAAAAACAGCAGGCACGCAGACATCTACACACAGATCCTAGCACTTGCTGTCCAATGATGAAATTTACATCTCAGACATAAAAGGATCCTGTTCCATGTGAAAACCAAAACACACATTCAACAGAAGGGCAATATCTCCAAAAACGGGAAACCTACGTCAAAAATAGTCTAAACAAGAAGCACTCCAAGACTGCAAACCTCCACTGGGGCAGCTCACTCTCTGGGCAGTATTTACTTTTAAGGGAATCGTATTGTTTTTTGTATATTCATTTTGTGTTCTTTATTCTTTTTAAGCATAATTTAAGAGGTTTGTAGTGCAGTAAAAATAACATATTTTGGGGCCAACATGAAAGAAAGGCAGATGTAAAATGTAAAAACGAGGTCAGAGGTCAAATGTGACATGATATTTGGATACAAACTCTGACGGGATACTTAGAACCCCCATATATCATTCCCTATATGGCTGTATGTTGTCAATACAAACAATGGATGTAAGAAACATCTTACTTATGATTGGTCTATTGACCTTGAAGGAGAGGTCAGAGGTCCCTTTATAAGGTACGTATTATTCGTTGACAATAGCACACTTGTAAAAATCATAGGTTCTAAGTTATAAGGCTTTTTGTCAGTTTTCGATGAATAAATCGTTAAGCTGACTCTGAAGACCTTGAAGGACGTAAGCCAAGTTTAAAAGGATTGTTGACATGAGTCAACTCTACACCACTCTTTTACCACACTTTACAAAATAGGTGAAAACTGTTAACCACCAAACTCTTTGGCTATCACCATTTCCAAGCTGTTTAATTAGAAACACACTAGCAGGTAGCCAACTGTTGCCTCCTTCAGTTTAGGAAACCTAATTTCCCATATCCTTCAAATATTTCAGATCTTACTGGTAAAAGAGAGTCTGATAAAATTCACAAAACAGCAAAGTGAGATTACTGACAAAACCCCACTAAACTCTGAGAAAAGATCGTATCTCTACCCTCTAGTCTCTCTTTCTCATGCCCTCCTCCTCTAACGCTGACGGATATCCAGCACTACGTCTTCACTCAGCCGTGCACACTTGCCCTCCCATTTCCCTGCTGAGAGGTCAGTGCTGTTCGTGTCTGCTGGAAAGCTTTCACAGGAGCCTCATCTTTAGCTACTCTGAGCTAACAGCAGGTAGTTTTGCTGTTGCCTCTATTTGAAGTGATTCATTTCATCCCTTGACTTTGAAGTGTACAATGAAGGAACATTTGTAGTGTTGCCGAGTGTTGATTCAGAGAGAAACACTTGTTCTCAGTAGCTCCAAAATGATGGCAAACGCATGACTTTTGCGGCTGAGGTCCCGAACGTGTTTCGGGGTTATTTCAGAATGTGTATCTGCTGCGTTGTTGCCCTCTAAATGACCTTTTTTCTAGTCTGCTAAGCACAACTGGATTGAGTATGATATCAATCCTTGGACTGCTCTGCTACACCAATGATAAATAGTAATAATTCCCACTTTTGGGGTATGTGAAAATGATAGCATGGATGAATGGCATCCCTGCTGCCTCTGGGAGCAGAGGACCTCAGAGGTTAGCATCAAAGCATTTGGGTCCATGACTCTCGGGTTAATGTACTCTAAATCTCTCCAAGGCAAACAAGTGAAAAAATGCCATTTGGATCTATGCATTCACAGGCATGCAGGGAGCTGTATTTCACTTTTTACGATTTTCATCAGACGCTGATTTGCAGCACTTGTTTTGGAACTTATCTGAAGGTAATAGCGTCCTCGGTTGATTAACTTTATTAGAGCTTTACCCAGTGGCCTCATTCTCTGTGCCTGTAATGCCGACTGATTAGGTGGGAACTGCAGGGCACCAAATTGCAGAGAAGGATAATGATTTACATACGGGAGTGATGAGAAAATGGTATTAGAAGTTTTGAAATGTTATTAAAAATGTCAGTTGTAGACCTGGAGACACATACAGCAGGTGCAGATAAAACAAGAAGAATCAGAGGAATCCTAAAGAGGCATTCATGTGTCACGGTGTGCAAACAATTTAGTGGCACAAAATCCACATCCACAGACACAAACCCCGTGCACTTGAAAACACTGCACTTCAGCATGTGCGTTTACTGTATACACTGCCTCTCTGTGACTTGCACAGTGTGCATGTCTTTGTTAGAAGAGTGTTCATGAGTCACCACTGTCTTTACCCTAAGGCTCAGCATCCAGCCAGCTGAAGGAGGGGATGCATGTTTTATTTTTGTCTCTCTAATATGGCGTGAAGACATCATTATCTCCTAACGGTTTTTTTTCCAGAGCTTTTATTGTTTAAAATGGCACTGAATACGTGTATAACTTAAACTGTTTCATCATTAGACGTTCAATCCAACGTGCGTCATTAGGAAAGGGTTTTGTTATTGCGAGCCTAAGCAGCGTGTGGCTGTATGAACCCTCCTTGGAGAACGAAGGATGTTATCTTTTCTGTCATGCTCATACCAGCACTGCCCATGGGGAAGAGGTGAGCATGCAAGGAACTTGGCTGATTGAGGGCACAGGGCACAGAGGCGAGCTGTGCACTGCTATGGCTGCCTGTGAATACTAAGGATGTCTCACAAGAGAATCTTTTGTCAGCGTCAGCGCCCTTTGAGAAGTCATAAATAGCACAGGGGGTGTGAGATCTTGTCTACATTCCTGCCATATCATCCAGATTTCCTATTTCAATGTTTAAAACCTTTGTACTTAACAAAAACTCATACATATAATCGATAAATTATGTAAAGCTAAAAACTTTCTGACACGGTGAGGGGTGATCATATTAAAAATCGCCACATTTCGAAAGAATTTCTCATGAAGTAACAGTTCAGGTGACTATAAGCCCTCAATTTTAGCTACATTTTGATACATTTTTTCACCTCTTGGCTCTGTTTGATGAAAGAGCCTTCTTCTTTTGCCTGCTCTCTTTAGGGGTTGCCACAGTGGATCATCTGCCTCCCTCACCCTCACTCCCTCTAACCCTATCCCAGCCATCCTCCTCTGTCGCATCAACCCTCTGCATGTGTTATGGTCCTGGGTGTTTGACCCACCTCTTTGAGTTTGGGGCTTTCAGGTTCTTTTGGAGATTATGTATCGGAATTTCAGGAGCAGGACCAAGCCTCCAAACACACTCCATCCGGTTGTCATCTATATAGGTTCGTGCCCCACCCTCCCTGTCTCCTTGTTCTCCATTCTTTAACTTCTTCACTTCTATTTAGTACATGGGGATCTGCCAGGCCCGGGAGCCATCGCCAGTCCCCTTCGATGCCTTCCCCAAACTGCAGCTCAATTCATGTCAAAGCATTCACTTTTACCTACTAAAATGCCGTTAAACCTAAAATGAGGACGTGGGCCCAGCTAGTGAATTTATTGTTAAATATTTTCTGCATATTTTAGCATTTTCAGTCTTCAGTGTTTAGTTCCATTTACTTTCTCTGTTTCCTATCTTATTCCCAATGTCAACTGCTTTATGTTAAGATTTTTATTGTTTCTGCATTCTCCATTTAGTTATGGTCCTCACTTCCTGTTTTATTTTTATAGTTTCTCATTTCTAGTTTCTTGAGTTTAATTCACTTCCCCTCCTGTGTAATTGTATTTGATTACTGTGACTCTTGACCCTCCTGTGTCCACTTCCCCATAACGACTTTGTAAATAGGTAAGTTTATTTAAATAGTGCTCTTCACAGACACAAAGGTCACAAAGTGAGACAATTAAAACACAACTAATATCAACGGAGAGCCTTTAAAACAGAATACAAATAAATAAATGAATTTAAATAAGTTTTTCAAAGACTCCACAGAGTCAGCTAAACGGAGCTGGAGCGGTAAACCGTTCCCGAGGCTTGGAGCCACAGACTGAAAAGCTTTGTCCACCCAGTTTTTTTCTTGTGTGTACTCAAGCTCTTCCTTTGTCTTTTGTCGCAGCATCTGTTAACCTCCTCTCTGTTTCCAGCCAGTTTGGGAGTTTGTTTAGTTTTCTGATAGACTTTGTTTATGAACTTTTCACCAGCCAAAATAAAGGCTCACTTTTGATTCTGCACTAGATCCATGAGCCTTCTCCATCTTTTATTTCTGAGCTTCATATTCACCACCTGTTGTCCAGAGCATCAACTACTGGTTCGAACCATCTCAACCCTGCCTCTTTAAGTCACCAAGTCCAAAGGGCTCAACCTGAGCTCCCTCTCTGATCTACGCATGTCTAATCTTCTCCTGTCTTTTTTTTGTCAGTGCCGCCATCAACAAACCATACAGCGTGGTCGGTCTCACTACCATCTTTTAAATATTCCCTTTCACTCTTGCTGTTCTCTTTCTGTCACAAATCATCCCTGACACTCATCTCTACCCTGTCTGAAGAGTGATATTTTCTAGCAGAAACACTGTCTGGTGTCATCTTAAACTCTCCTCACATGTAAAATGAAATCCACTCAGGTTTTTTTTTAAATCATTACTTTACATGGTTCTAAAATTGTGTTACTATCTCACTATGCCTCTACCTCTCTCTCTTCAAAGACTCACATTTACCAGTTAGAAAAATATCAAATGAAATTTGGTATTTATTTTAGATTCCTAGTCCTGCTTTCCTCTGAGGCCAAAAAAAGAGTTGTTCCCAGGGCTTTTATGTCTGTGCTGGATTATGTTGACGTTATTCGTCTGCAGGCATCCTCGCGGTGTTTACACAAGCTTGATGGATTCATCACAAAACTCAAAACTCTTGCTGTTGCACATTGTATGCTTGAAGTGGATGAACTGTTTTGTCCTCTTGTAAACTCATGAACAAGAACATTTGGTTTTGCAGAGCCTACAGAGTTATATCCTTCAAAAAAGTATACAAAAAATATGTTTTTGGTCTTAAGGATGAATTACAAAAATGAAAGGGACTTTTAAAGATGCTGCTTGGAATCAGTAGCAAAAATCAGTTCAATCTTAGTGAGTTGGTCTCACCAAATGACTAGAAGAAGCAGTCACATCCCTTATTAGCCTTATTACCCCTGTTTTATGCTTAGTTGATGTTTCATTCCATTTGCATACGTGTTTAATGTGAATACCTGTGTGCACACTGGATGTGTATTGCACATAATCCTGATTGAGCTGCTGCCTACAACTTAGTGAGTGCTCTTGCAAAGAAGATTAGATTAAAAATATAATCATAAATGATAGTAACAATGAAAATGGCACCAAAATCAGTTTCACTGAACTGTGAATATTTGGGCCTCAAATGGATTTGTGATTATAATATATGAATATGTAAGCGTGTTAGCGATAAAGCTTCAGGTCAGGGAGAATTTGCAGAGGTAAGAAAATGGGAGAAGCTCCTGGAGGAGCATCCTTACTTTTTTTGCCAAGATTTTAGGTCACAACATCAGAACAGAGTTAGGCCAAGAAAAGAGTTTTAGATAGGAATACGCTGTGTATAAATAGGTATACTGCACAAAGGTACAACGCTAGAAATCTCATTGGTATTCCATACAGGTTCAGTAAAGGTTTGAAATACTTTTTAGACTCTTTCTGCTCTACAGTAACAAAGCTAAGTAACTCAATAACCTCAATCTCTTCCATGCACCCACACTGGTAGACACACATGAACGACAACGCAGGAATCCCGACTCTCCCTCCTTTTCTAATGGAGCAGCCACCCAGTGAGTCAGTAACCTGATTACCCCAGCTGTCAGTCTGAATAAGGCCAGGCTTCAGGATCTTCCCGTCGTCTGATCCTCACTACAGGATAGAAGCAGTCCTCCTTGAGATTTTGGAGCAGAGCAGGACGGACACAATCACGGGGAAGGGGAAAGAACTGGTAGGACCAGAAAAAGCCAGCAGGTAAGATGCAGTAGTTAAAACTTTGATTCTGGCTTCTTTGGTTCTGGTGAGTCTAAGTTTCTTAAATATTTGGGAGTAGATTATATGTTAAGGTAGACACATTTTCCTGTATGTTTTATATTTATAGTATAAACACATGTGCTTCTTGCTCTATCTAAACCTGAGTTACCCTCGCAGATTTCTTTGGGAGTATTCACTTTTAGGCTTTGCATAACTAAATAAATGACTTGAACTGATGATAAAAACTGAAATTTTTTTTTTTTTTTTTTTTTAAAGGCTGCGTGTGTGGATAAAAGCAAGTGTAGGAGTATCAAAGTGAGCAGCCAGTTAGTAAGGGGAGGGCTACAGGATACAACTAGTGGGTGGACCTTGATTATTGTTTCCGTGCACAACAAGTCTCTCATTTGTGCCGTCTTTACCTCAAAACAGGAGAACTTTGAATGACTTTGAATGAGCTGCTGCGCAGAAAGATTAACTGATCCTTCAACATCTATATTTTATTAATCTGCATCTTCCAGTACATCTGTTGGCTTTCCACAACTACAAGCTTAAAAACTCCACAAAGACTTTGGATCATTCTCTGGATTGACTGAACAAGTTAGAGTACGGCAGAAAAACAGTGAAGGCACTGAGCTGCACTTGGCAGCTCCAAAAGCAATGGCAGAGTGCACACCGGATGTAAACCCCACCAACGTGATCCATAATCCAGAGGCTGACATAAAGGAGCTGAGTGAGGTTTCGGCTGAGTCTGCATCAGCGGGAGCAGCCAAAGTCAGACCTGCAGATGCGGGGCTGATTCGAAGTTTGTCCAAGTCAGACTCTGATTTGTTGGCATCGCCACTTGGAGAGGAGGATGGAGGTCTGGTTGGCCGAAGTGGGTCTGTGTCTAACTGCAGCTCTGGGCAGCCATCCATGGAGCGCATGCCTTCCTTTGCCTCTGAGTGGGATGAGGTAATACTCAAGTTCTAGGGATGGGGAAAAAGTGGGAGGGTGTAGAGGACAGAGGGAGTGGTACTGTCACTGTTCAGGCATGGACAGGCTTTCGAGTGGAGCGTGTTAATGTCTTTAAGAGAGAGTGTGTTAGCAAGTGTGAATGTGTGAGGGGGAAAACAGAAAACCAATAAGAGAAGTAACTCAGGATTAGTGTGAAAAAAGACAAATGAGAACGGGCGAGGCAGTGCATTTCATGCTAGAGGAAGGAAGGAAGGAAGGAAGGAAGGAAGGGAGAGGGGGAGAGCGGAGGCAGCGCAATGAGAGCGATCAGGAGTCCAGCAGAAGCAGTGATAGAGTAACTTTACCCAGGCTGTTGGCGGAGAATGCCTGCGGGCGAGTGCTTGAATGCATGAATGGCTTGATCACTTGCACCGACCTCCCTGTAGCAGCCCTGGCATCCAAGACTAATTGGGCTTGTGCTGTCATTCCATATCCACTCAGTACATGTCTCAAGGGCCGACCCACGCTTCCACTGTATCCGGCTCTCTTCTGGCTCCTTTTCTACGTCTTGCGCCATCTACTTTCAGCCCAATGTGAATGGTCCTCCACCCCCCCATTATCCCCAAAAGCCTTAACTTGTGATTTCTGAGCACTTTGGAGCATCAATGCAGTACACCCTAAAGCACTGCAAAAACCACGGAATGAATAATCATTTCTTAGCAGAACTTAAATGGTTGGAGACAACGAAGACAATGGCTGACGACTGATAATATATTATTAAATTATACAGCTTAGAGGCAGAGCAGTACAATTTTTTTAAATGTCCACAGCAAAGTAGAACATATCTGACGCTTCATGCCTGGTGATTATTCCCCATCACAATAATAACGTGAAGGATTTTAATCAGATTATCAGATTAAGTTTTGGCATAGTGCCATATGTCATCAAACCCAGCTGATATCTTGGCTAGCAAATGGTTTGAGTCGAACTGAAATGCCTCTTAAGAAAAGGCTTTAGTTGTCTGCAATTTATTTGGGGCACTCAGTTCTTCCTGCTTGCATGAATTTTTTGCTATCAGTGCTTAAGCAAAAGCTATTGGCTCCACTGATAATTACAACTTGACCGATTAGTTTCTTAAAAATCAATCTTTTTATGCAAAACAGAAGAGAAACTACAATTGGGCAGCCAAATGAGCAATACGAAACCCTTTATTTTGTGGATACTCTTTCATTACATCCACTAAGACTTTATATAAAAGATGGATCTAAAAAGTCACTGTAATGCAAATGTGCATTCCTTAATGTCCAGCTGGGAAGAATGGTTGCAAAACAAGGTCACATTATACACATGTCTTTGAGGAAACACTGCTTCTGCTCTTTTACTCAATTTTATTAAATGTTACAATCTCATTTGCTAGCTTCAAGTGTTATTGAATACATCATCATGCTCAAGTTGTAACTTGTGGGTCCAAAAAGAAGGTAAAGCAGGATATAGTATCCTGTAACTGTTACATCTTGCTTGTTACATCCAGTTTAAAGCCCATAGACCAGCTAATGTTTCACAACAGGACTTCACTTAACATTGGGTCACATTGTGCTCACTACATCCATCTTTTATATTCAGTCTGCCATCCATTATTTTTGGTTAGGTTGGGACTATTCCAAAGTCCAGCATCTGAAGATTTATTGTTACAGTTACAGTTATCCAAAAGGCAGTTTCCCTCACATTCTGTTCTCTGTGATTGTAAACCAATGCCTGTGATTCTTGTTTTCCATATTTTATCAGTTTTAAGTAAATCTAACACAAAACAAAGTAAAATTCATTTTTAAGATTTTAGAATTTGTAACGTGCACCAGAAGGACAGCACTTTTTAGTTTATTTTAGATTTCATTGATTTCATAATTTTATATATCTAATTATTTAAGATTGCAAATTCAAAGAAGACTTATGTTTGTATGTATGACTTTTAAATGACAATTAAACACAAAATGCCTTCCCTTGATGTCAATGATGGCCCCACAGGCTCCAGAAATCACGACTGCTTCCTAAAAGTTTAAAAGCCTTTACTGTTATTTTAAGTGTATGTATATTGACTGCACTGGAAAGTTCAAAAGTGCCATATGCCTGTTGGGGAAATCAGTTTTCTTTTCATTTTTTCTTCTATATTTGTAATTAATTTACAGCACTTTAAGCTTTTCTTAAAGAATGCTCAGAGTGAGATGTTACAGTAAATGTTGCCTAAATCTGTCTCACTGTGACCATCAGTAAGACAGCTGACTTGTTTGTCCTTTTCTTGACTCAGTTTCTAGCCTGTTTGGACTTGATTCAATTTTAAAAGATTTATCTTAAACTAATCTTGCCTCATGTTTTAATGAAAGCATTTTAAAAAAATATGTTCACATTAAAAATGTATGGTTTGTACCATATGTTACAACAAGGGCTGCAATGAAGCAGTTTAGGGGTCCGAGACATCTTGAACTTGGATCTCTCTCTTTGTCAGCCCTGCGTGCCCTGTGCCTGTTCTCCACTCCACCCCTGTTCTCTGACAGGCCTGTTTACCCAGGCTATGTTGGGTGGGGTGTCCTGTTCTCAAGGGCATCCTGTTTTGCAGCTGTCCTGGAGTGTCTGTTTCTCTTCCACATGTCAAGGGATTTGTTTGGGTTGGGGATATGGGTGTGGGTGAGGCTCAGGGCTAAAGTTAAATCAGTTTGTGTATACATGTGTTTATATACACTATGTGTATATATACAATAGCACCAACACTTAGGGAGACTTACACCACATTTTTATTGCATTAGCAAATAAAAAACAGCTATCAAAGGCATTACATTAAGCACAAAATGTTTGTTATGCTTAAGTTCAAATAAGGACAAAAAAGTACTTGGATGCTCTCTGTTAGCAGTCATAATATTTTAGTCTTCGCTTTCTGTGTTTTTACTTGTAGATCATCTTGACAGCATTCTGTTAATAGCTATGGTGAAGTTTTTCCATTATGTTTCAGTCAGCAAAGCTTTCAGTTCATGCAGACAAGCATGTCAACAAGCTGGCTTTTTTTCTCTCCCTTAGGTGCTCTAAGGACTCTTGAAGAGTCTCTTTTGAGTCATCATCTTGATAAAAAAAAAAAAAAAAGAAAGAAGAAGAAGCTTATTTTCATGAGTTCATGATTCCTTCAGTGAATAGATACAAGTTCACCTGAACACTGCCTCAAACCTGCATGCATCCACCACCTTGCTTTGTCATAATGTGCCAAAGCAAGGTGGCCTGACTGGCTCCCCCCCTGGCTTTCTCCATACCAGCTTTCTAGCATTAGATCCTTGTAGGTTGAATTTAAAACCATCCAAAAATAACACAAGTTTTAAAAAGCCTTACTGTGCATGTTCTTTTGCAAATTTAATCCTTGCTGCCTTATTCTTTAGGCCTACAAACGGTTTCTGTCATATCACTCTCCCTCTGTGCTTGCTCTTTCTACTCAAATGGCCTGTGAGCTGAATTTGTCTTGTTATTCCTGTTGATGCGTGATATGATTCTTGTGTTTACCAAATTTGCAGTTGCTAGGCAAAGATCTTTTATAGTAAATGTATAAAACCAGTGACCCTAAGCATGAAATTGCCTTATGGATCTTTCTGAAAGTCTGCTGATCCAATTGTTGAGCCAATGTATGTCATAATGCAATCAACCACCACATTAAACATGAAAACATTAATGCAACGTACCAGGCCTAGAGGGGGTCTGGGATTCAGGTCATATAAATAAAAACACTTTCGTGGCAGTACATGCACACAAAGAAAGCCAAACTGTATACACATACTGGCATTCAGATGATCTCATTAAAAAAAGAAACCTGATACATTTAAAACATTATTATATCTGGTATATTATATAATTATAAAGCACTTTTTGTTCTCCTTTATTGTAAAAAGACTTGTTATTCTATGAATTTTTTATTTAAACCAAGACAGGCATTAGTTTTTGTGATGAGAAAGCTTTCCTTTCTGATACTGTGGATCAAAAATCTTCAGATTAGCCATTAGTTCAGCACTTAAAGTTGTTGGTGTAGAGAGTGATACTACTGTGTAATGCTTTGACGCATACAAATCCTTGTGGAATTGTCTGTAGTGTGATTAAACTAAGCTTTAATTAAGGAAAATACTCAGCAGAAAACCTCAGAGCCCTGAAATGGCAGACATCTGCAGGGTGAGTGGTGCTGCTGCATCTGTTGTTTCACATTTATGACATGAATCATAATGTCCTGTGCTTGCCCTGTCAGCTGTTGCTCAATTACTAAATGATATTGCTGACATGTGCCTAGGACCTGCACCCTTCATCAGAATTTATGCCTAAAGTAAGATTGTTTTGGCTCCATATAATTTTGTTTTATTGAAAATTCATAAAACAGATGAACAATTACATTTCCTGCATCCTTCATATTTTTGTAATTGTCCCAAATTCAGTTTAAATATGTAAACTGTATTAGTCGATATGCCTTGGTTGTAAAGTTGTTCTATTTCCTTTCTGTCAGACACAATAACCACAGGTGAGGGTTTTTTTTTTTTCAATGTTTAGAACAGGTTTCATGACCTTGTAATGAAGTATTTCCTTTTGATTCTCTAAAATATTTTTCCTTTGTGAATTTGACTCTGTTAGCCACTTCTCCATTTTAGTTCTTTCCCACTACAAATAAGATTTAAGACCAGGAAATGCTGCCTGCTTCACTGTCACTCAGGAAAGCTGAGGAATATAACAGCCGGGTGTTCTGAGAAACCGTCCTACCTTGGCAAATTGTAGGCTACCTGTAGGCTAATTTGACTTCTGACAAACCCTAACCCTAACCATAACAAATATTCACAATAGCTTAATAAAATGAAGTAAATTTGGGTTTTGTGTTGTGCGCATATGCAGCGCATGCGCAGAAACAAGGGGTAGGATAGTTTGTAAGGTAGGATGGATTCCCAGAACACCGGCATTAACTTCAACACCACTGATGACAGCAAAGTTTGAGGGTAAACTACTTCTGATTTGTGGTGTCTTGTAAAACAAAATTCAAGTTCAAATTTGGTTTTAATTGTTTGTGTAAAACAAAATTACTTATGCATACATATCTAGGTTAAATCTTACAGCCCAAATTAGCTAAACTAGTAGCTAGCTAGCTTAAAACAGGTGCAGCTGAAGTTTGCTAACATTAAAAAACTTGTCAAAATGTCTCATAAATCAAATAAAATTGTAGCAAGTGTTAATATTTTATGGTAAGGGTTATGGTAATTATTATTAATTGAGAATAATTTAAATGGCTTGTAAGTGGTGATATTTATTTTAAAACCTGATTTACACTTTTTTTTCAAGCACAACTATATGTTTTATGAACATCCCACCAAATCTAAATATTCCAGTACATGATTTTATGTCAGCATCCTGCACTATTTTCGTTTGAATGTATATTTTAATTATACAGGAACAAGCAAGTTTCATCTTCTTTCTTTGAGGATAGGGAAAAAAGCACTAGCCTGTTAATAAAAAATAAATAAAAAAGATTATCTGTCAGTGATGTGATTTGAGCATCTACGTTAAGCTTCAAAAATGCATCTTAGACTACATCTTGCAGGCCTTAATAACATTTATTAATAACTACTCAAAGATAAACTACTATCCAGTTTTACCATTACTGTTCCTGTAAAATTAAACAACATTTTTAAATTGGTTTGATGGTTATATTCAGTAGCAGGCATTTAGCAAATGTAAATATTTCTCCCAGTAAACTGACTACTTTCACCTTTCACTACTTTTACATGTGGATTTAGTTGTGAATTTCTCCTTTTCCCTTTTTGACATAATGCTACAAATAACTTCAATTATATAGTAATTTTCACTTCAGTCATCTTAATGTCGTTAAGGTGATTGGCATCGTCAGTACATGTGTTGAACGCTCAAAAGCCAAAGGTTAACGCAGCCACATATTGCAGATGCTTAATTGGGTTCATTTCTGCATGTACTCAAAGTTTCCCAGTGGTATTTCTGGGGTTTCAAATTATTCTGTGGTTATAAATCACACAAGCTGATGTGGCCCTCTGATATATTTTTATCTTGTTAATTTCGTTCTGTTAAATATTCACATGCTTTATGCATGTCGTAAAAAAAAATGAAAAGGGCACAAAAATATCTTAATGTTGTAGATTACAGCTGGTGCCAAGTTTTTTACAGTATGTGCAAGCTGGTTCATAATTTATATAGCGAGCTACAGCAGAGTGAACACATTCCAAGATCTGGTTTGACAAATGTGGTACATTAATATGAGAGTAATGGTGTTTTCAGGGGGCTTGGTGGGGTGAGGCACAGTCCTGCTTCTGATGCCGTGTTGTCTGTAAAATTTCACAACAGGTGTATCAGAAGCAGGAGACTGCTTCCAAACTGCTTTTCAATGCTGTTTTTGCACATGTGCAAGAGCTGAAACTATAATTCCTTTCAAAAATGGGAGTTTAAAATTTTGAAAATAGAAATTTCAGTTTGTACATTTTAAGATGTCCCAAACTGTCGAGCCTAATCAGCATCCTCTCCTATTACCTGATCCCACTCTTTCCAGGCCTCCTCTAGCATTAAGATCACCACAAAAACTGTGACCCATGATCTTCATGGCATGAGTTCAGCTCCATTAGCAGGTCCATGTAGCATAGTTTTAATTATAAAACTGCACCAATTTAACATCTATGATTTAGGGTAACAGAAAAAAACATATTAGCACCCTTGATGTTTTGTATGTTTTCTGGTATTTCACTGGAGAAATCTGCATTTGCATAAAAGTGAGCACCCTTTTTTCAAATTTGGTTGATTTTGTGACTTGGCACAGATATTTAATTGGAGGGTTTTTTTTGACAAGCAGGATTGAATAAAACTTTATTATGAAAGTTACATTTAAGTGGCTCTTAAATGTATTGAAATGTGAGCTCAACCTAAGCTAGCAGCTTTCACAATAAATCTTAAAATATTTCTTCCTCAAAAGAATTTTAGAATCTTGTGAAAAAATAGTTTCAAACCTGTTCAATATAACTATATTTACATCATATGGATTCTTGAATGATACTTGAAAAGATGAATAAGCTGAACCATAAAGGCGTTCTTGACTTTACTGTTACTATTCTCGCAGGCTTTATTTATGCTGTGTGGTTTCAGAGCTGTCAACTAAAATCCGGTGGATAGAATTATGTGTTGCTGGTCTTGTATACTGTGGAGCTGCTGGGCCATCTGTCTTTATTGACAGTGATACTGAGGCGCTAATCCTGTTTCCAGACAAGGGACAGTGAAGCAGGCAGCCTTTCCATGTAGTCTTTTTAGTATTTCTATATTCAGCCATCTATTTCTTTGTCTTTTCTGTTCTGGATTTGCAGCCATCATTTATGCGCATTCAGACTCTGGCTCAGTGAACAATAATGCTCTCTAAAGCGCATTGTTTAGGATCATTTCACATTATCTCTAACATGTTAGCTAGTATGTAGTTTGTGGAATTTAAATGCCTACTGTTGTTACAAAACTAGCTGAACTGCAAATATTTGTATATTGTAGCATTTTTATACTTTTTTGTGTTCTTGCTGCACAGAAAAAGGGAAATTAAGAAAGGATGGTGCTGATCAAGTGTGTGACACTTGCCAAGCGTAGCTTGTCATCGGGTCTTTAATATAGCTTATACCTCTTCAGCAATGGCCCCATCTGATCAATCACAGTCATGAATAAGTCTGCTTACAACAGACTGATGCATGCTACAAAGAAAGATAAATCTATAATGTTAGAAAAATATGAATATGTTAAATATGTAGAGCCAGCAAGTATTACATCTTCTGCAGACAAATTAGTGGTGTTTGTGTGTATAATTGAAATAGTGCTGTACAGTAGTTATTAATGTGTGTGTGTGTGTGTGTGTGTGTGTGTGTGTGCTTTACTATTTTGGCAAGTGAAAATGTGCTACTATATTAATGATTTTTGCCTTTTTGAGCCAGACAAAACCAAAAAATATGACTGTAAGTTAACAGACTGCTCTGTCAGTAAGACATACCACTTGCACAGGGAAAATATGATAGATTATAATTGTTATTCAGTTAAATTGATGCTCAGTTTGAGTTTTTATTCTTTCTTCTGCAGCGCTGGTGGTGTTTGATGGTCTCAGACCAAGTAAAGAGTATGTGTAAAAATAGAAATCAGTTGCAGGCTTAGTTTAATTTAGACTAATTAATTTAGGCAAATTTAGGGTCAACAAGTAAAAATAGGGTTCCTGTTTAAGGGTTATATATTGAGGCTTATAGAAATATAAAACTGATTTGATTGATTGATTGAATGAACAGGAAAAAAGGATTTTAAGGAATTAATTAAGGATTAAAGTTGAATTTTTATTTATTACTGATGTTTAGCAAAGATAGACAAAGATTTTAGATGTTCAAAAGAAATGTGAGACTCATTCTTGGTATCTATGAGAGGTCAGAGGGATGTTGCAGGACTGTTGACGCTATTTTCTAGAGAACTGATTGGTCAGAAGGTGATGATTTTGCAGCTTTTTGTTCTCTTTTCTTAAATATAACCTGCTCTAGACTGGCTTTTTTAATCATGCTTTTAAATCTAAGCCCTTTTCATGGGGTTTTATGGGACATAAAACATAGTAAATACACACATCTATACTGTGATAAAGATGCAGTATGTCTGCCAGCACACTACTGGAGCTGCCTTAGCTGTTTGCTGACTTGTACTTCCAAGTTTGCCTGTTGATTGGCTCTTTGGTGGAAGGGACAGGACAACCGAATAGAATATTAATTGTCACTTTGTGCATTTGACATGTTGCGTTTGTAATAATTTCAATTAAATATAGATTTTAAATGTTTTGAAATTAATTAATTGCATTCTGTTTTTATTTATGTTTGACACAGTGTCCCCAGACAAGCAGGTCCAACAGCAACTAAACCCTATAGAAGTCACACCCTAATAGGACTTTAAAAAAAAAATCATTGCTGATGTGCGACCAATTTGTCTGTAATTTTTGCCTCTAGCTGATGTTTCCATTTTTATTGTATAAACATTAAAATATTCTATCTCCTGGTTTCCAGCAGTACTTGAGGGTCTAGAATCTCTTGGAATGTCATCATACGTGTATTTATTTCTTATCTTGTGTGCACTAAAGCACCCATGATGAAAGTTAGTATCTAAAGACTGTAGAGTAACACTCACTCAGGCTGACTACCCCAGGATAAAATTGTCCAAACCCTGGCAAATGACAGGCCTGTCTTAAAGATAACAGGCTCAGTCACCAGCATGTTAAAGTGCCATTGATTTAAGTCAGCAATGTGTTATTTGTATTGATTTGACAGTGATATAAAGGATACACAATACATCCCAGGCTGTAAAGCAACACAACTGAGTTATTGTTACAGTTCTGATAACTGACTTTCTGCTGATGATAAAATGTAGGCTGTGGCAGAGGTGTGGTCCTTGGGTTTCGGCACCACTTGTAAAATGCACTTCACACACACACAGTTTGATATAGCGAGATGTCACGTTTATTTCTGACTTTGCTTTTTGTGACAGTTCACAGTCTGGTCAGCTCCGGTCTCAGCTGTTTCAAGCTTCTCTCCTCTCGTGTCCCGTCTCACTAAAAAAGGGGAAAAACTGTCATCAGACCAAACGCCACCAGCTGTGTTCTCATCTGCCTTCCCAGCACCGCCCCGTTGAGCTCACTGCACCACCCCTCCCCTGCAACCGAGCCAGGGACCACACCTTCGCCAAATAGGCAAACCTGATTTCTAACGTGATTTTTGTGTTTCTTTTCCTGCGTGCAAAACGTCTCACTCACGAGTAAAGCAGCACCAAGAGATCAAAAATGACTTGATGTTATGTCTTCCTAATTAGCTCACTTGAGTTGAGCATCATCCTCTGTAGTTAAAGCGCTGCTCCTTCCATATTTACAGCAGTTTTACTGTCCTCTTATATAAATAAACATCATATCACCTGGTTTCTAATTAAACAGCTTTGTAAGTGTCTTAAATAAACTTGCAGATGGGAGCAGGTAAAAAGTTGCTTTTCTTGTAAAGGATACTTTTGGCCTTTTACCAGCAGAGGTCTTGATTCTGATTACAGTAAGGGGCATTGTTCTTGTAACGACAGCAATGCCTCTTTGCTGTTTGCTGTGTCTGAGAGGCAAGGCTCCAGTTCCACCATAAACTACAACATCATCCCCACTGCTGCTGTGTTGTAAACCTTTTTGTTGAGAAAAACCAACCAGCTTGAGTGGAGTATATTACATTTTATTCACACCTATGCTTCTAAATACATTTTGCAGTATGCACACATCTAATTTTAGATGCATGCAAGAAAAATCCTCATGCTGCCGTGCCTTCCTCCTTAGTTTTCCGTGCAGCTAAGAACAGCCTCTTTATCTCAGTATCCTCAAGTGCTTCCTTTAAAATGAAAATAGGCTACAGACAACAGGAAAATAAAAATTGCAAAGCATTTCTTAGTACTGTTATTGGCAGAAAGCAATCATTGGCCTGAATGGGGAGAAAAATTGGGCAATCAAGTTGCCTGATATACTTTTTTACCCACAGTTGGTTGAGAATTGTCAAACAAACGTCTCTAAACCAACAAAACCTGCCTTTATATCACCCACACAGAGTGGGGGTGAGTTAAGGAGTTAAATTATTTAATCACCTTGGATTTGTGTTCAAGTCTTAATCTCCTAAATTAGATCAAGACCAGTCCTCCAAAAATTTGGTCTCTGAGACAAAGTGGAGAAAAACATTGTTGTGGCAAGTGTAATTCAAAAAATGTTGATCTTAACTTGTCCTTTGGTCAATAATTAGGATTTAATTAGGATTTAAAACCTCTTCAGAAAAAAGCTTGTTTCAAGATTGAGAGGAATAAGTCATGATATCTGGAGGTGTTACAGAGTAAGTGCCAAGGACTGAAGGAGTGATCACAGGAATTCAGCAGGGCAGTTGATTGCATTGGAAAGAAGCAAAAATGATTTCACCTTTACCGTCAGATCTTTTTCACTGAAGCACTCGAGCATGAAAAGGTGGCACAGAGTGGATAATTTTTTGCAGTATGTGCATGAACTGAGGAGTGGCTTAAACTGTATTAACATCTAAATCACTTCAGGATTTAGTACTATCATTCAGCTGAGCACCGATTTTTATGATACAGCCCACTCAAACCTCCAAGTGCTTCATAACAGCATTATCAGTAGCATTTCAGTGTGAATACATCTACTTGATCATATCCCCTCTGACTCCCAGACATTTTCTAGAAAATACACTGTGAGTTAAACTTAATACCATTGAGAAAAGGCTGGGTTAACTTCACCTTTCAGATACTTAAGGAAAAAGCAGTGCTTAACTGGATTCAGAGAACAAACTGTGACTTTATAAATTATTATTTTATACCTATTTGGTTAGGTTGATGCACGCTAGTTATACTGCTGTATTAGGCCAACAGAGCACTGCTTCCAAACTCCAGCATTACTTGAGGTTCCTGGAGTTTCCATTGTGGGTCAAAGCCTTTATCTTTATCAGGCTGGGTTCAGGTGTCAGACACTGTGTCTATTATACACATTAGAATTCAAATATATAACTTTTTGATAAAGCTAGTAATTGACCCATTCCTTAGTTATGCTGCTGTAGGCTTAAGCTGCAGGCAGATCTCCCATAATGCACCGAGCACCTCTCCTCTCTTTCACTCCCCATGTATTTGTACACCGTTGCTGCATGTAATTAGCTTTGTGTCTTCTCTCTCTTGTAGTTTGCGCTTTGTTCTGTGATTTGTTTGTTGTGTTTCTTCCTTCACCCCAGCCGGTCATGGCAGATGGCTGCCCTCCCTTACCCTGGTTCTGCCGGAGGTTTCTTCCTGTTAAAATAGAGCTTTGTTTTGTTTTTTTTTCTTTTCAGTAATGCAAAGTGCTTACTTCTAGGGTATTGTTGGGTTTCTGTGTCTCATGTTATAGTGCCTTTACCTTATACTATATAAAGCATCTTGAGATTAGTTTTTTTAATAATTTTTTTTTTTTTTTGTGATTTGACACTGTATAAATAAACTGAATTAAAGTAGGTTTTGCTTTGTGTTGATGCAGAAAGTCTGTGAGGTGTACAGGCGGTAGTAAACAGTAGTGATTAGGGGAAATGTCTGACACTGAAATAAATGTCTTAATTTTCTTAATATGAGTTAGATTGGTGTTACACTGAGTGATAGAACAGCCTACTGCTGGTTATCTTGGCATTAAACCTAGAAACAGGTTTAAATGGCTATATTAGTTTTGTCTAAAACCAACAAAATATTCCATCAAGCAACTGTTATGCCTATTTTATCACCAGTTAATATATTATATAATAAAATCAGATATTTTATTCATGCAAAAACCAAAGTTTGGAAATAGAGACTATGTGTTTTGGCTGTTGGTGATTTCCTGATTTCTTTGCTGACTTCTTGGGAGCTGTTCCTGGGAGTGTTCATTTTCTGTATGGAGTCGAGATATAACAATTACTGAGATTTTGAGGTGCTGGTGGGCAGATTTTGTGGACTTTAGACAGAGTGAGGCTTATTTGTTCCCTGTGTCCCACCTTTATTCTAACCTGAAGAAACCAAATTGTAGGTATAACTTCATATTTTGTGTGCAGATTTGAGCGTTTTATTGATCCTCTCTTCTAACTCACGGCAAAAAAGCCAACAAGCACATTTTCCCAAATGTAGAACTATTGCTTTAATTTTTCTTGTGGTATAAAGATTCCTCTGTAACATCAGTCTTTCGTAACCACCATTTTTAACTTTGGCTTAGGGATAAAGTAGACTTACTTGTTAGTGGATAAGTACATTTGGTACAGTTCACATGGTAACTGTTTCTAAGTCTGGGAAGAAGAGATAGGACGAACTATGACAAGCCCTCCAAGATATTGGGGACATCCTACTCGCTCTATAAAACTATGTAAAAGTGTACCTTGGAGAATTAATGCAGTTTTAAAAGCAACAGATGGACTTTATATGAACTTAATTGACAAACTATTCATGCCTTTGTTTTTGAAAGCAACCTTTACTTCTGGTGGGTGCAATGTTTGCACAGTTCTGTGTGTTTTAACGTATATGACGGCAACTTGAAATCACATAAAATACCCTAAAGGTTTTTTGCAACTATTGTTTGGGGAATTGTATGCACCGGATGAGACCATATGCACATGTAGACATTTCAGCACTTTAGTTATTACGTAATTAATTTCCTCAGAAGCAGCATTTTTTGGTGACGGGTCTTAATAAAGGTGCACTTAAGCTTAGATGTAATGCACTCCTGATGAGTGTGTCTATGTGATATAGAATGTAACTGGGTTAATTCATAAAGTAATGTGAGGTCTGTATTGCTGGAGGCATATGCTGTGTGTCCCACGTGCCTGACTTCCAAATGAATCAAGGCAATCCACAGTGTTGATGCCACTAGCGAAGTGCATAGGGCTTTTTCAAACACTAAATATTACATCAAATAAGCCTGGCTGTGTCTCTGGTGTCACTAGTGGAAGCAGAATCAGTTTTTCAGGCTTGCAAAAATCTTCATGCTGATTATGAATAGACTACTCCAGTGTTTCTAAATATAGTCTCTAGCCTGATTCGCAATACTGTGTTCATACATTTTAAGGTGACCCCAGCCTGTTAATTGGCTTGCTTGAAGTTGTCAGAACTTGTAGTTGGATTTACACTTGTCTGTAATAGCTGAAGAATATTGAATGTTATTTTTGTAGTAGATTCTTTTATAACAGAGTGACTGGTACAGATCATTTGCCTTGTTGTTCGTGCATGACTTCATGATGCATGACTATTCACCTGGCCAGTGATTGTAGGGCTGCCACGATTAGTCGACTAGTCACGATTACGTCGTCTATCAAAATCGTCGACGACTGATTTAATAGTCGACGCGTCGTTTGAAGCTTTGTAAGATCCCAAAAGACGCAGGAATAAGTAGTAGTATTTAAGAGTGTAATAACGGACTGAAACAGAAGATGGCAGCACAGCATGTACAAGGATGCCAGCTGCCGTTAAACCCCGAAGAAGAAGAAGCTGTGTCCCAGAATTCATAGCGCAGCCCAGCTCAGTTTCCAACAATGGCGGCAGCTAGTTAGTTTTAATACTACTCTTATTATTCTTTCTGGGTCATAAAATAAACGTTTAACGTGTTTTCAGGCGAGAATGTAGCTGTGTAAACTTCAAATATCTGTTCAGTTTATCAAGACACCACATATTTTCAAAAGCGCTCCGACGTTTTCGGAGACGTCTGTTACCCACCAGCTCGATAGCGAGCTGGGGTTCAAGCCTCACTAGAGCCCGTGAGAACACCGGACTCTGGGCAAATCGTTTTCAAACCCACCGCGGCCTTTCGCTACTCAGGTTAAAAATGACATATAAGTAACTTAGATAACTTAAAAATGTTATTGTTTGGCTTTTTTCAGTATTTTATTTGTTCCTGAGTAAATCGGCTGAGTTTATTGAACTCCACCGATACAATCTGCACATTTCATTAAAATTTAATAAACTACCATCTTGTCTTTATTTTTAGTTAGCACATACCTTAAACACTTCAAGCTGTAAGCTAGTGATAGTTATATAAGAGCAGATGCATGCTGGTGCAATAAGCTGTCCGTTTTACTACAATAGATGCATGATCTGATTAGTCGACTAATCGCAAAAATAATCGGTGACTAGTCGACTATCAAAATAATCGTTTGTGGCAGCCCTAGATTACAGTGATTATTATTCATAAGAACGGGGAATAGGGTTGTAATAAATAAAATATAAGGATGTTCATTTGATGGCCCTGTAATGTACTGGCAGTCTTTCCAGGATGTACTTTTTCTTTTGTCCTCTGACCAGTGTTGCCAACTCCACAGTAAGGAAAATCCCTATTGGCTGTCCTAAAAGTCGCTAGAAGTCGCTAAATGACGTCATCGCCTAATTTGCATAATTGGTCATGCTAATGTAATTGTAACTTACGCTGTTGGAGAGAGAAATAACATCGTGGAAGAGAGATAAAGTCAGTAAAAAACGTATTAAATCCATTTATAATTTATATCTTTTAGCAATTATTGTTTTTTTAATGTCACAATTCCAACCCTGCTCCTTTATCCGGGCTTGGACCGGCAAAAGTGACCCGAAATAGGCACTCTGGTGGAGTTACTTTGTGTGTGTGTTTATAAGTATTTTAAAACCTTGTGGTCCACAAAACAACATAACAGTAAAAGAACTGACTGCGTTAGTGCGGGAGCAGCGGCTTCATTCATGCACGATTCATTTGCAGTTTGGACGCATAGGTTTGAACGTCTCCTCCTGCCCTGATAGTAGCTGGGTGAGGACTGTCCTCCGCCTGTGAACGCTTTGGCATGGGCGAGGTGCCCATGGCAGCACCGGCTGCTTATTGAGAGTAAGGGCGATACCCGTTTTCACGTCAAAAAGTCGTCATAAATAACACCAGAAGAAGTCGCCAGATTTGTCGCTAGTCGCTTTTTAGAAAAAAAAGTGGCTAAGGGGGTCTGAAAACTCGCTAAATATAGCGACAAAGTCGCTAAGTTTGCAACACTGCCTCTGACAGCTAAGATAGAACACATCCCGCCCACAGCCCTAGGTTGGAGAAGTAGTTAACAAAATGCAGAAATAGACAAATAAAATTCACATCTATTTCATCTTTGGACTTCTATTTTTATTTTTTAAGCTTTAACCAAATTTCTTTAGCAGGTGAAGGCTCCAAATACACAGGTCTAGAAACCAGTTGGCGACCCAATGGCAAATCACTGGTCACTAGGAAAAATGTTTTTTCCCCGGCCATTTGGTGAGTGATTGTGCAAAATTAGCCTCACAGATTTGCTTTGATTGCTAGCAGATTTGCAAGGTTGTCTATAGTTTGTAATGAACCGACCTGTCAGCAAACAGATCAAAGGTGGAGGTGGTCAACAAGTACAAGTACCTCGGGCTGTGGGTGGACAACAAACTGGACTGGTCATGCAACACAGAGCACCTGTATAAAAAAGCCCAAAGCCGACTGTACTTCCTCAGGAGGCTGAGGTCTTTTAACATCTGCAGGAAGCTCCTGAGGTTGTTTTACCAGTCGGTGGTTGCTGGAGTACTTTTCTATGCTGTGGTGTGCTGGGGGAGCAGCACAGCAAAGAAGGACTCATCCAGGCTGGAAAAACTGATCAGGAAGGCTGGCTCTGTGGTCGGCATGAAGCTGGACACTCTGGTGACAGTGGCAGAGAAAAGGACACTAAAGAAACTGCTGGACATTATGGACAATGCTGGGCATCCTCTGCACACGGCCATAAACAACCAGAAGAGCCTGTTCAGTGACAGGTTGCTTCTCCCCAAGACAAGAACCAACAGACTTAAAAACTCCTTTGTCCCACACGCCATCAGACTGTTTAACTCCTCTCTGGAGGGGAGAGGGAGGGGAAACAGGAGGACAAAGGAGGGGGGAACAACTAAGCTGTAGTGCCTCTTCACCTCACTGTGCAATTACCTTTGTGCAATACTTTTTGTTAATAGTCAACGGTGCAATAGACTCCATACTTGAAATGTGCAATCCACTTGTATTTTTATTTTTATTTTATTCCTATTTATTCTATTTATCCCCTTTGTATATTTTTATCTATATATGTCTTTGTATTTATATATGTGTGTGTGTATATATATATATATATATAATATTCTGTAACTCTGTAACTTCTGTCGGTGCTGTGCTTATTTGGAACCAAATTTCCCAGAGGAACCCACCCGAGGGATTAATAAAGTTTTATCTTATCTTAAACGTTTTCAAGTTTTACTTCCACTCAGCCAGTAGTATGCAAGTGTCTGCCGGCAAGTTGGTGTGGGTAAGTTGGTGTAAACTGTGGGTAACGGCAACAATCTGCTAGTGACCAATCACAATGAGGTGTTTGGTGCAAAACTTCCTTTGTAACTTTGTAACTCGCCTACACATTTTTCTATAGCACCAGAGGTTGTCAAGGTGTTGTCGACTGAGCGCTTAGCTTGGTGTTTAGGGTAGTTTAGGTAGTACCAAAACCATGACTGATTGAATAAAATTGATAGTGAACATAAGTGTATTTGGAACAACAGTAAGCTTCGGTTCAATAAGAAGCGATCATTCGAATGAACTGAACATGATTTATTGATGTACAAAATTCAATTTGAGGTATTTGGCGTTCAGACCCCGATGGCCTAGCACAGCAGAACTCTGCCTCCTGACATCTGACCCACGTTAACACATGGACTGAACATACACACACCCACAATGGACAACTGTACCCTCAAACACACAATAATAACATGGACTGAACCACCACTCACAACCACTAGCACTTTATATAGATACTGTAGAAATTATCCACATATCTAATTTATCTTAACTGCACTACTGTATAGCTCTGTAAATAATCATTCTGTACATACGATAATTTTTAACCCTACAACTGTTTACAACTTGCATAGTTCCCATTTCTGTATAGCTGTATATCTCAGATTTCTGTAAAGTTATTTATTTCATATTCTGTATAGTTTTTCATATTTATATCCTGTTCATAGCCTGTACATAGCTTGTACTCACTACAGCCTGTACATACCTATAGTTATAGAATATTCACAACATACTTCATACCGTGTACATTATAACATACCATAATAGACCCATTTCTGTAATATACTTACATATCTATATTATTGCTAATATATATTGTAATATATCTATATCACTAAAGCACTTCTGGATGGATGCAAACTGCATTTCGTTGCCCTGTACCTGTGCATGTGCAATGACAATAAAGTTGAATTCTATTCTATTCTATTCTATAATCCCAGCTGTGATAGGGATAAGGGCAGGACCCCCCACAGAGTCTAGACGCTGGTGGTGGAGATGAAGATGGAGGCTTGAATGGAGCCTGAGTGATGAGAGGCGGTGATAGGGAGGAGGTGGGTTGCATGAAGGCGACTGCAAGGAAGAATAACAGATGCGCAGTGAGATTCAAAGTAGCCGAGTAAAGGCTGATCGGCCTGAAGGAGGCCAGCAGAAAACTGATTGGACTAGACATGTGATGTCATAATCAACTTGACAGCGTGGGAAAGTGGAATTGATGTAAAGCTTAGATTATCCGTCAACACCTGGGAAGCAGACAGATGGGTGACGACAGATCTTCCTTACTGAACTTACGCATAAGCTTCATTTAAATGTCAGTCTCATGAAGAGGATATTTCAGAGCCATTTCAGCTTATTTCACCGGGCTAAAGTCCAAACTTTAGATATTTTTTTCTTTTTCACATTTCCTAAAATTGTAAAACTTCTAGATTAACATGCAAAAACAGATTTAATTTTATTAGTTTATTTTCTATGAATTTCAACTTGAAGATGTCAAACTGTTCCATTTTTGAATTATTGTGTTTAGTAACAATGCAATAGTCACTCGATAATTAAACTACTGATAAAAACAAGAAATCGCAGATAATCCACACAGGGTTATCACCTCTGGCTAAAGCTGGAAAAATCTCCAGCATCGCTAAGGCTGCAAATTTCACTAGCTGGCAGGCCAAGTTGCACCTCTAAACTACCTTTATGCCAGTGAAGATAAAAAAAAAAAACACTTGGAAAGTCCTGCTATTCTTGATTGCGTCATATCTTGACTGTTTTTGTGCACAGCTGGGATTCTCTGTCTCGAGTATATAGCAAATGCTGTGTTTCAAACTTTGGAGTGTAGAGTGTAAAGCTTGTTTGTTTATTATAATTTTTATGCAATGAAAAATGTAGAAAGTAATTCTATCTTGCCTTTTTCAGTGCTTCAATTTTTGACAAACTTTAAATCAAGTCTATGAAGTGCAATAATAAAATACTGGAGTATTCTTCAACTGCTGAAATGTACTTCCTATATATCTGTGCATATTCATTTCTATTAGGATGAAAAAAATAATGTTCACAGCTTGTCTTCCTTGCCTTTCAAATATCAGCTGTGATACCTTTATCAGTCTCCAAAAGCATTTCACTAGAATCTGCACAAATGTTCTCTTACTCAGCAAAATAAACAAAAACAAACAAACAACCTTAAAATATATTTTGGCTCTGGAAAATCAGAGTCCTCTTAAATAAACACGCTCAGCTCTAAGCCCCAGAACAACTCTTTTTTGAGTTGTTCTGTAATCTCCTGCATGCAGCATTGTGCACACTTAATCTTGCAGTAAGCTATTGCTTTATTCTCCGAAGCCTAAATAACACAGGTCTGGGGGGGCAATCAGTTACTCCCTGAAACAGTCAACAGCAGCTCTCATTCTCTTGGGGCTTAGTTTATGCATTTTGGACCTGGTTACAGAACTTTCTAGATATTCTTGCTTCACCTTAATCAACCGTCTGTGTTTTTGCTGAGTGAAGCATTAGTCATTGAATTGCTGTCCACGTTGGACTGTTGCTCGTAATCCATCAATGCAAAGTAGCCTGCCTTCTCTCCAACACTCCCAGCAGTAGCAGTGCACAGACCTAACTCTTCAGGCAGTCTCACTCCTTCCTGTGTTATAATTGGTTTGGCTCAGGTAGGATAAAGGAAGGTTGGATGCGTGTTTTACATTAATGCATTAAAGTCGATCCATTATGATGTGTTGCCTTCTGTTTTAAAGTCATGAGTTAATATGTCAGTCTCGGGTAAGGTAATTTTTCACCAGTGTTTCACGTTTATTCTCTTCAACAGATTGAGAAGATCATGAACTTAATTGGAGCAGGAATTGAAACATCCAAAAACAAGCAGCCCATACCAAGTTCAGGTAATCCATCAGTAACCAACTTGAATTTGGAGTCTTTTCTTCTCCACAGATTTGACTTTGTGGTGTAAATGCAAAATAACAACACTGTCTTGAGGTATTAAGGAATGTTACTCATTTACCACTGATGAGTTAATTGAGCACGATTTATATATAATATTATCTGCAACCAGTCATTTTACACCAGCAAGAGCTCCTTCATGGCATTTAAACATGCCTTCAGAAAGGACGAAGGGCGCTTTTATTGTTCTCACAAGTTACAGTGATTCATGCTGACTTTTGTTTGGCACATCATTGTTGTTATTTATTACTCACAAGGTTTCCACTTCATGGGAAATCAAATTCTAAATTCCCCTCAGTGTTGTAATTTTTTTTCTCGTGGTACTGTAGATCTCAATAGGGCTTGATTTGATAGTACGCTTCATCAAGTGTCCTTCAGGCAGTACAGAGGGAGAAGCCAGCTGGCATCATCTCAGTTTGTTTAGATAACACAACTGAGTTGATACAGTGTAAACCTACCCCCATTACATACTCTGTAGGAAAGGAGGCTTTGTCGTACAGGACTGTGTAAGGGTGTTTTTCTGCACAGGACTGCGTTTTACGTGTCTCATCAGATTTATTGGGATAACATTTTCATTAGTAATGTGCAGTATGCTTTATGGGCTGCAGTGTCTGCTGACCAAAGCAACGAGAGAGTTTCTTTCATCATATTTCTGATTCAATGCTGTCATTTCTTCCATAACATCTTCCTGTATTCCTCTTACAAATGTCCATTTGGTGTATTTATGTGATTGTTTTGACCACTTTTAATATAAAATAGTGAAGATTGTAAATTTTCTGTTTTGGATTTAGCGTTAAATTTTATTTTCAGTCGTCATGTCAGGAAGACAATCGATTTCTTTTAGTCTTGAGAAGTAAAACCTATATTGTAAAAGTAAATAAACATTATACAGCTTTTTGAGTGGCAATAATAAGGTGAAAATTCTCAATGTTTATGATTTCCCCTAAAGTAACAAAATGCAGATCAAAGTGCTTTTAAGAAACTCACAATTTAGAAATGTACATTTTCAAAAGAAGAGGACAAAAGTATATCAAAAACAATAAAAATAAACTGTTCTTAGAAATCATTAAATGTACTTATTTCATCACAATTCAATTCTTTTAAGGATAATTTCTGTTCATTCATTATCTTTAAGCTCAAATATATCTTTTTTAAGGAAAGCTTGTTAATTTATCATTTTAATTTTGACTTAAATTCCAGCTCAGTGAGCAGTGTTGGATTAAATGCTATCTAAGCAATTAAGACCTGGAGTTATTCCACATTACGTAAGAGCAAATATGGTGTTTGTTTTCTCTACACTTATAGGTGTGTGCTATTAATAGTCCTTGTTTGAAGAATGACATGCTGAAAGTGTCCCAGATTCAGCTGAGTCATACACTTGCTGCTACGATTTAAATCGGAGATTGTGCACAACTAGTTCTGATGGTTGCCAGGATGCTTTTTTTGTGTGTCTCTTAATAAAAAGGTCATATTTCCTTTTTTCACTGTGTAAGGGAAGGATCGGCTACCCTTCAGAGTAATCACATGGGGAAGGAGGTACACAGAGATAGGAGGGGAGAGATGTAGGAGGGATTACACAAAGATGGAAACCTAAATTGTAAATCTTTATTCCACTTTTAGCTTTTGTTGTGACAGGATGAGGAAAACCTTATCCACTTCATAACACAAGTGAAGGATGGTCATTCATCTTCTTGAAGCAATTTCTGAAAAGAATCAGATTTTCTCGGCTAGCAAAATGTTAATGCAGTTTTGTACCATATAAATCCTCAAAGATAATGATGTTTGTGTTGTGTGCCCATCACAAGTGCCTTGATTGTATGAAAGAGTTCACTGAGTAAATGTGCTTAGAATAAGAGAGGGACTGGAGAGAGAGACCGCACAGCTAACAGCACACAGGAGGCATCGGCTCGGTTTGTGTACAGGCACACTCTGACGTTCAAAGGAAAAGAGTCCGCCTTCAGTTTCTCTGAATTAATTCAGCTTTGCGGCTCATTTTCTCCAGTGCTTGGGTGTGTTGACAAGGAGCTACTGCTTTTCTCCTGCTCTGATAAAAAGGCATGGCTTTATCTACACACAACCTCTACCTCTTCTTCGGTAAATAGGCCATTCGGGGTGTTCCGTGGAGCCAAGTCTAGACCTCGTAGTGCTCACACAGCACAGAAACCCACTTGGACAGATTTGACAGCTTGGGCTGTTTAACAGGGGATAAGACAGTGACCCATTTCCCCCCACCCCCCAAAGGAGAATTGGCTCCTCTGTCAGTCAGTAATTAGGTTTTACTATCGTGGGAGGTGTTCCTGTCCCAAAAGAATGAAAAAAATTGGGTGGGGTGGATGGTATTTTGAGCAGTTTTGTTGCATCGTAAAAGCTGAGATTGGTATGAGGCTTAGAAGAAAAGTGTAAAGTATGAGAAGGAGGAGTTGTGGGATCTTGTAGTGAATCATAATTAGTCTACTTCAATCCTTCTTACTTCCTATTACCATCTTATCTCACCCATATGTTTCATCGCCTCCTCCTCTATTAGTCTTTTTCCGTCTTATCTCTCTGGCACATTCTCTCCTTCTCCCTTCCTTTCTCCTTCCCCCTATCCATCATTCTTGTCCTCAGTCACAGAAAATTTAATAGCAGCCTCTTTTCCTGATAACGAATGATGAGCATCGGTCCTTGTGGATGACTGACAGGTCATTGAGACCTGACTTGGCCTTTCACCTAATTGTTAAGGGCGAAGAAACAAAGGTATACGTGGCCAATTAAAGAGAAGGTTCAATCAATAGCCCTTCACTTTGCCTCCCTGTGTTGTCATTGCTTCTCCTCGCCCTCTCTACCTTACTGACTGGCTGGCTACCCATTGGGGAATGTGTGAGGTGATTGCAGGCTGCTTGAAAGCCTGCATAATAATGCTTTGCCTGGAGCTGTACTGGGATAACACCACTGGACACCCTGCATAGGCGAGTGAGAGAGTCTTTCAAGCCTTGTTCACCTGTCATTAACATGCATTTTTGGTTAAGATCACAAGTGGACAGTTCTAATTACAGGTGTGAATATACTCAAGATGTACCGAGATCACATAGCTCAGACCTCCATTGAAGGTGGTTTGATCCACCTTTTTTGTATATAAAAGATGAACGTAACATTTGGGACATCAGGGATTGGTTTGTGTAGACTGCATTTCAAAGCTCAGGTGTTGGGTTAGTGGGTCCTGACATGTTGTGGAAAAAAGACAGAATAATGAAAGATGGACATATTTAGATGAAAAAATGAAGTGCTAAACTTGGTTAGCAAATGCTTCCATAAACCGTGGAGGTGCAAAGCACATACCACACATATTCACAAATTAGTTCTAATAGTACATAAAATAATAGATTTTCATGCAATAAAACTGAGGCACAGAACTGTTTAAATGTCAAAAAGTCACCAACACCACAAAGAAAGTTACAGTTCAATAACTATAAGCTATCTACTTCAGGTACTTTAGAATTGGCTTCATTTTTCAGCCACTTGACTGCAGAGTTGCACTTGTCAGCTTTGCTAGTCACTAAAATACAGCTGTGCATCTGCCATTGGCTTTAGCAGTTTGAACACCTGCGGCTATTATTTATTATTACTTCTGCAAAAGACTGTTGGATGATTTTGTAATTTGTGAAAGGCACTTTAATGCAATTCAATTCAGTTCAGCTCAATTTTATTTACATAGCACCAAATTACAACAGCAGTTGTGTCAAGGCACTTTATATTGTAAAGCCTACAATAATACAAAGAAAGAAAAAGCCCCTCTGAGAAAGTTCTTTGGTGACAGTGAAGGAAAAGCTCCCTTCTAACAAGAAGAAACCTCTGGTAGTACCTGGCTCAGGAAGGTGCTGCCATCTACTTAGTGATAGCTTACAGTAATCTGCTGTTGTGTAGAGCAGTGAGATGCTGGTTTGAAAAATTAGACTGCAACAGGAATCTGGTATTTGGTCTTATCATTAGTTTTTGACTTTTCCCTTTCACGTTTTTGTCATTCTCTCTCTTTTTCCCCTTATTCTCTTTCCCCTCAACCCCCAAACCAGTCAAGGCACGTGCCTGCCCCTTCCTGATACTGGTTCTACAGTGTGTCTTTTCCAGTTAAACGAGGTTCCTTACTTCCCACCATCATGAAGAGTTAGCTCACAGGGGGCTCAATCATTGGGGTTATATTGTATTGTCTTTACCTCCAATTCAAATGTCTTGGGATGTTGCAAATGATTAAAAGCGATAACTTGGCATTCAAATGCTAAGTGTGAACTTCTGCAGTTGTCCAGTTGTGATCAGATTACTAAAGACATGTTAATGCCACACATGACCTGATTTATTTATTTTTAACCCCAATTCTAAAAATTTTATGTCATCTTACTTTCTTATGCAGGCTTTTTCCTGTAAGAAGCCTCTGTTGTGCTCTAAAAATGGTTGACATGACATGAGCATCTGGAAGTACATAATGGAATTTGCCTCTTTTCTGTCATGCTGGATGAGATGGAGAAGAGGCAGGTCTCGACATGTCCTTTTGTCTTCTCTTCTCTTCTCTTCTCTTCTCTTCTCTTCTCTTCTCTTCTCTTCTCTTCTCTTCTCCAAGTGTATTAAAAACTCTGCTGACTTGAATCAATGCTGCCCCCCCTTGTCCTATCATCAAAGTAAGATGTAAATGAATTAAAGCCTTCTGGTAATAAGCAGGGATTTGAGCAGAGTCTTTGTTTCAGTATCCCATGTTAGCCAAAAAAACTGGCGTGGCTCCTGCAGAACTGGATCGAGGTTCCATCATCCCTTTAAATTCTAGTCATTCTTAGCTGGAAAAGACTGTGATTTGGGGCTTTTGGAGCTTGTTCCTCGCCTCTGATGGTGGTATCCTTTCTCCACTGGCAAGATCAGAGTGCTTCTGTGCAATTCTAATCAGTGCAGTGGAGGGGGAGAGAGGGGGAGAGGTACGTTAAGGTTAGAGAGGCACTGCCAGAAAAGAGTGAGTATGTGTGCATTTTATTGAGAGAGAAAGAGGAGCAAGATAAAATGGGAAGGGGTAGACAGACAGACGATGAGTCGAGAGAGAAAGTGTGCGTGCGTTTGCATCTGTCTGTGTGTTTGAGAACGAGAGGCAAGGAGCGAGACAGAGTGAGGGAGAGTGCAAGCCAGAGAGGGAGAGAGAGGCAGAGGGAGGGGAAGTGATATAGTGGGAGAGAGGTGGTTACGTGGAGCAGCACCCCACTTCATCAGGCAGCATACGGCAGCCCTGCAGTGCGATCACACAGTATGGGTATGGGGCTATGAGATTGAGAGAAAGAAAGCTGACAGAAGCGAGAGAGACAAGAGGGGGGGGGGGAGTTACAAAGAAGAGCTTGAGGGATTTGCTTGGATGAGAAGGGGGGGGGGGGATGAACAGTGAGTCTGTTGGCTGTCGTGGATGTGAGAAGGACGTGGCGGCAGTGGCTGAGCTTAAGGCAGATCGTTGGTCTCCTGTGTAGAAGTAGCCAGCGTGAGGACGCTATGCCCTGTGAGCAGTGAGGGGTAGCGTGTGTGAGCCAGGAGCAGCTGCTGTGACTGCATCTGCGCTGCCTGCGTGTCTCCGACAGGCAGGGGATGCAGCAAACCTCTGCCCTGAGCACAGAGGCTGCTAGCTGCACCCAGCAAGGGGAAGAACCAGGTGGGCTGGGGAGGGAGTGGGGGGCGCCTGCCTCAGGAAGGAGCTACCTTAACCGGCACTGTGGTCCTGCAGTGATCCTCGCTTCAGAGTCAAGAGGCTCACCTGCCATCTGTTGGATCTGAACCTGGATTTACTGCTTTCAGAGATGAGAAGCACGTTCTTTGGCTTAGCCGCACATCCAGCAGCTTGCTGAAAAGTGTGAATGTGGGCAGCACAGGGAGCACTGGTACCACCAAGGACACTGAGCCTTTTTCCTTTGGCAGACAGCTTACCTGGAGCTTTATCAAGGAATCTAAACTTGGATTTTATTATGAATTGAGGAGTTTGGAATCAGCACACTGTGGAAAGCCTAAGCCAACGTTTCTTTGATGTAGGATTTACAATATGTCTACCTGACCGTACTCCGTGTGGCTGTGGAGTAAGGACGAAATATGATTTAAGCAAATGTCTATTCCTTGATCAAAAATAACACGCGTACCTCAACAGTACTTTAGAATGCTGCTACCTTCATTGTATGAGCCTTGTCCTAGCTCTCAAAGAGGTTGACCAATGAAGCCATGGGACTCAGCCAGAGCTTTACAAGTATGTGGTGAAAACCCTGACAGATTCATTTTGGGGGAGCTGAGTATTTCTGTGTTACATCCTGATGGAGTAGTTTCTGATTTTAGAATAAGTGATGGGGATATTTTTAACAGAGTAAATAATGTCAGGTATATGAAAATGTCTTATTTAGTGAAACATAATTTCCATTTCCACTCAGTCTGAAAATGATCTAGTCTCTTGACTTGTAGTGGTGTGTTGTAATGATTTTGGACGAACTAGGCACTTGTTTTTACACTTGCTCATCTGCTCACTAAAGGAATGCTTAGTGAGCTCGGTTTGTTGGAAGATGCTGTAGTGGCTCAGTCCAACATAACTTAACAATACAGAGCTTCAGATGGGCTCCCTTCCCCGCACTACCTCCACCCTTGCCTGACATATCTAGTCAGTCACACTAACACCAGTGGGTGTATATTAGCCTAGTCAGTCCCCTGCAGGGCTTGAGCGGTGCCTGCAGCACTTCCTTTCCTCCTCCTGTGTTTGAGTTTAGCCGGGCCCCCGCCTGTACTGTGGGAGCCCCTCACCCCCGGCCTGGACCCTGTCTCCCCCCTACCCTGCCTGGTGCTGCTGCACTCGGCTCTGCTTCTGCTGGCCGAGGATGATGTGGCAATGCCATGTGTCGTCCTCTGAGTGCCGCTGCTACCGGCTGAACGGCTTCTCCCTGCTGAAGCGCTTCCCTCTCTCGGCAGATGGGGCCTGTGGTAAAGCCCTGGACCAGCCGGTGGGAGAGTGGCTGGAGCACGTGGGGCTGCCGCAGTACGAGAGCAAGCTCCTGCTCAATGGCTTTGATGACCTACGATTCATGGTGAGTCACCTGCAGCATGTCATCTCAAGGGTCGGTTCCACTTTACATCACCCTGTCTCTCCACTGTCAAACAAGCTGCATTAGTCTTTTTATGTCACCACTCTGCTTGTCTCTTGGTAACTCCACGCCCCCTTATTTCTGTCTCTCACTCACCCTTCCACTCTCTCTCTTCCTTTATAACACTTTCCCATCTCCTCTCCATAACTCATCCTCACCTCTGTGCAACGCATGACCCAGCTAAAATTTATGGCCTCTTCCTGAATCCCTATAAAGAGTATGAGCTGTCACCAGTGGGAACACACAGACAGCCAACATTCATTAACTTTTTCCCAGCATTCCCAGTCATCTCATTTACTGTAAAATTCAAATGTCTGTCTCCACATCGATTCCCTTGATTTACAGCCACTGTACTTGACCTCTGTTTAGATATAGTCACTTAACCAGGACAAACAATTCTTAATATAAGCACAGCATGTTTTATCCTAGATACCCTTTGCATGGTTGATTGCTAAATCTTATTAAATCCTCCACAGATTATTCTCTGTACTATCCATATGGTGGGCCTATCTTGCATTTACTGTACAAGAGATGATTACACTGCAGCAGCATGCTGTTGTGCTGTATTTTTTTACAATGATATGCTGCAATTGCATTACACATGTTTGCATGCGTCTATTTTTCTATTTTCTAATTTTTTATTTATACTGTAAAAAATGATCAAAATCACAGTTTTTCCACTGTGGTGGTTAAAAAATGATGCCAGAGATAAGTTTTCCTAAAACATAAAAAGTTATTGAAGAATTTTATACAATTTAGCATTTTTTTAATGCAACAGTAAGAATCTAATATTAATATATTCATACTAAAGTGATGTCCACAATCTGTCTGAAAGCTTTATCATGTTTCCCGTAAAGAACATTGTGAGGAAACCTGATATTGCATTTGACAGGGATAGCCAAAAACACCACTTTCCATCTGATAGTCATGTTTCTCTGAAAACATGGCTATATGCTGTAAATAAGTAGGCCTGGGGGTAACATTTCTCAGGCCACAGAGCTGCATTAGCACCATGGGTTATATGATACAGTGCGTCTGATGTCACAGTGGAGTTTAGTCAAGTGAGACCAGTGAGGTCAGAAAAAAAGAGTGGTTGTATTGACAAATCAGTATAGTTTATAAGTGCTACTGTCTTTTCTGGATTTCTTTTTGAGATTGCAGTATAGTGGAAATTTATAAGAATGTGACCATTCAGACGGACTCAGCTTTATATTTGTTTATGAGGCAATAACACAACTATAAGAGCATGTTTGTTTGTAAAAATAAAGGAATATAGTATTTGGTAGGTGATTACAGCTACACTAATAAATCAGTTATCTCCAGAATAATACACTGGAGTTAATTAAGTTGGAAGTAATTTACACACTGAGAGATTTGGAAATGCTGTTATGTAATTAACACTAGGAACAAAAGGGCAAGTTGACTTTTTTCAGTCAGAAAATGTCCAGCAAAAAACACATTATGGATTCAGCCAGTTGTACTGTACTGTACAAAACTCAGGTCATCTGTATTAAATTCAGACTTCAATGCATAAGATTTGAGGGGATGAGTCCTTTGGCACTAAAAAAGGATGATTTATAACCTTGACTGATTAAATCTAATCATTATATGTTTTTAGTCCTCTTGTAAATGACCATGTGGGAGCAGGTACTTCATTTAGTTGATGAAGAAATCTGTTCTTCTTATTGATTTGTTACATAGGCAACATAAGCCAACAAAAGCCAGATGCAACAGCCAGGTAGACTAACTGTCATCCTCAATTGACTAAGCAATATCTCTGCCTGTATTTTGTTATTTTGCCCAAAATGTAACATTTATCATTTAGTAGATATAGTAGACTTAGAGAACAAAAAGCGAGCTTTGCCGTCTGATTGGGATTGAATGAATCCATGTAGATCAAGATTTCCAGGATACAGTGTGATGTGGACTTGGTTCATTAGCCTTTCTGATGTTCATGTTCATGCCACAGTTAATGTGTCTGCTAGACTTGATGCATCAAGGAAATAAATCATTAGCTTCACAAGGCAAATTAGCCATGGATATTTACAAGGATGTGGAGGTTGCAAACAAGAAGAAAGGTCAGAGTAGGCAGGCAGGCAGGCACTGCGAATGTTTAATATTGACCTTTTAGATTGTGCTAGGCTTGCTTCAGATGTCATCAATCTAACTGAACTTAAATATCAGAACTCATTTGTGGGATTCATTGCAAATTTGAGTAAAGTCATCAGTAGAGGGCAGTACTGTGGCTCCCTTTCAATTCCCCGTCATGTTTGATTTCATTTAGGTATTAACACTGTATTTGGGAACAATGCAATGGAGCCCAGAGGAACATGTAGTAATATTTAACCATTTCTGGAAATCAGCTGTCATAAAAACAGGGTAAACCCAGAGCAGATTTTACTATAAACACTATATCGTTTGTGAGCCCAGAGGGGATTGAAAGCTCTTCCCAGTTTAATTCTGCAGTGACAGGAGTCTCAGCACGCAAGCCTTACTGTGCCCACAACCCACTGCTGTCACAGCTTAAGATACACTGTATAGTCCTGCTTGGAAAATTTCCTCGTGTCCGCCCGTCAGCGCACGAGAGCAGCCGCTCACATGAGTCGGCAAGGCTCTCTGCATGTGATGATTGCTCTGAGATGCAGCTTTTGAGGGATCATAAATTATGAACAGCTGTGTGCCCATTCTCATAATTTTTACACGATGATAATCATTTTTGCACTACCAAAAGTGGGGCAACCGTAGCTTTCATTCTCTTGGCCTTCATGGCCACACATTTCATTTGAGTGAAAAAATACACAAATCTTTTTTTTTTTTTTTAGATAAACAATCTAGTGGAAGAGAACATCTTAGAAGTCTGTCCATCATCATCCACTTGTATTGCATCTCTTCTGCATTAATATTGCATCAGACCCTACATTCCCCCCATTTTCGAATATCATAATATGGAGCTGAACATAAACATTCTGATCCGTAAACTCTTTATTCTTTATCATTTCCCTGTTACGTCCGCTTTAAAAATGGAAAATCTTTATGCTTCCAAACTATTCCTCTGTGGAGAAGGGGAATGGAGCAGTTCTAATTCACTGTTGCCTTAACTGAGTGCATTTAGTGAGATGAAGGACTTCTACCATGGCTACATCTGCAAGGCATATCAGATCAAATCACACTACCATAGCTTATAAGCTATGTAAGAACTGAACCATACATTCCTGTCACATGTTTCAAATGCGGCATGAAATAACAAGTTTGCAAAGTCTCCCGAGGCATCATCAAACTTCCAACCGTGTTAATAAAAGTGGAGGATCTATTTTTGGACCTCCCTTACATCAGGCCCGCTTCATTTTGACCTTTTATTCTTGCGATCAGTGAGTAATCTCCCAACTGCACCCTGATAGAGGCCTGTGAATACTGCTGCATTGTGCTCTGAAACCAATCCAGAGAGAGCAGATTGAGTAAAGACTACAGAACATTTTAACATTCTTGGCCAGAGAGAATCAATCTGCAGCAGTCCTCGGGGAAAAACGCTTAGCTCTTCATTTTCATGGTTCTCCTTGTATTTACATTCCTACCTATAAACCAGTATAAGACGATGAAGCAAGTGGGGCTGTGATTTGAATAAGGGAAGAATTTTCTTTTTGAAGCTTTCAGGATGTGAGAAAAAAAATCTATTGTTCATTGTTTCCACACCCTAAATTAACAAATAGTCTCAAATTGTTGTGGAATACTTCCTCTTGGACTGTTTGGTGTCCCTGGATGAAGCACAGCAGCACAGGGATCCTGGAGACGCAGCAGCAATTCTGAAGGCTTTGTTCCTGCTGAGTCTCACCAGATCAGATTGATTACTCTTGGCACGCACAATTTATTTGACTTCATTGTCCTCCCACTCTGCTGTTACTGCTTGTGTCAGAGATGTGCATATTCTGCGTGTTTGCGCATGCGGTGTGTGTTAAGAGCAAGTGTGTATTTTTTCAGTCACAGTTTTACCCTTGCAGTAAGGCTGTGGAGCAAGTTATGACACTTTTGAGTGGATTGTTTATTTCTGTGCAAATATGTACACGGTATTATAAATGATTTTTCTTGCATACTATTGTTCTGTATATCCATTTCCATTCTGCGTTCTGTCTATGTGCTTGTGTGTATGTGATTGTTTGCATGCACGTATGTCTGATGACTACGCCTTTGGGTGTGCCTGTGTGTGAATGTGTTTATTTGTGTGTCTCTCCTGTGTTTGTGCACATGCAGGGAAGTAACGTGATGGAGGACCAGGATCTCAGAGACATCGGGATCACTGATCCAGGACATCGAAAGAAAATCCTCCACGCGGCACGCAACTTGCCCAAGGTGCTTAATATCGTAGGTTATCTTCAGCACTAAGGAGACCAGCAACTGACAGGATCTCAAATAACAAAAAAACCCCAATAAGGACAAGTACTTCACTAACAATAGAAAATAAGCTAAAATAGATAAATGGCACCCTGATATGTGTTATATTGTTGAAGGAGTATTCATGCTGTCCATAGAGTGGGTTAAGCCTGAAGCAACAAAGCTGTCTAAGCAAACAAAATGACAGAGTGGGTTCATTTAAAACCTATTATCTTTCATTCAGGAATACACACTTTTCACTCTATGATAGCTGGGATAGGCTCCAGTTCAGTGACCCTCAACTGGACAACTGATTAAGAGGATAGTTGAATGAATTGGATGGATGGATGAGTGGCTTTATTTGTGTTTGTTATACTCTGATATCTGTTTGATATCACTGCAAATGAAAAAACGAGTCATAAAAGTATAGTTATTACTTTTTTTTAGACAACTATCCATTTTTAAAAGACAATTTTTCTTCTCATTTACAATAAAAAAAATTAAATATAAGGTATGCTTGAGTGAATTATGTTTTATACTACGCTAGTATCATTTTAACATTAATCCACAAATTAACCGGTGACTCTGTTAAAAACATTAAAATTGGTCCAGCACCTTCGTGATGCGAGTCCTGTTTTAGTTCACAGATGTTTTCTGTGAGATTGAACTCTGGTTAATATGGAAGTCATTACAGTTTAATGAACTCATTTGGCCTCTTTCACTAAGATGTTTGTAGAAATGTTGTTAAACTGAACAAAAACCAACTGTGCATGCAAAATTACTGTTAAATTCATGTAACAGTTGCACTGGCCAGTTTTGTTCTTACCGTCGTGAGTACGATAGTGAATCATTCTGATCTTGCCTTCTACATTCTGCATATGGCTACACCTCCATTTCTCCAAGGTCCATTTCTTGCATATTTACTTTGAGGTGGACTATGAAGGAAGCTGATGAAGTTATTTTAAGAATGGAACAATATTATCCAAACTGCTTTATTAAAAGCAACTCTTTTCCATGTTCTTGGTTTGAACTTGGTTTGAGCAGATCTTGACTATGTCTGCGTGCCACTGATTTACTGTACAAATCTCTGTCTGTGTGTTTGTTTTTTTTGGCTGCTAACTACTCCTACACAGTCAGGAGTTGAGCAACCAAACTTGGCACGCAGGTACATCATAGGCTCCTGAAGGTTATTATGTATATCAGGTTTCTGATGTCATCAGATTCCCTAGCAATTACTAAGCAACAGGCTGAAATGACTTGTTTTTAGTATTTAACAATTATAACACCATCTAAAAGTATTGTATCTTTTTTGTCATCATAGTAGCATCTCATTTATATCCACAAAAACAGAATTATACATGACCTATTGTATGTTGCCTAGCAACCACATAGCAATTGGCTAAACTTACCTATTTACGTGCCTACAGCAAAGCATCATATCATTTTCATTTCATGGCCACCAGCATGAACAGGTCAAACAGTGCTATAGCATGGGCATGTACTAGTTCCTTTAGACCACCACTTGAACAAGTGTACCTAAAGAAGTGGAAGCAGCTGATATACTGTCACCTAAGATCATAAGCTTTGCAGTGTTGTACAAATTACATTTTTGTTCTGAAGATGAGAAAAGTTTAGATGGAATATGTAGGGATCAGCAAAGTCAGGAGTAACCTTCCCGGGGACTATAAATGATGATTTCACAGCACTCCATCCGGCAATCGTTGATGTTTCAGTCAAGAGCTGAACTGACATTGCTGTTTTTTAAGCTACTTGCCTAGCATGGCCGCTGCAGCAGTCAGCTTTAGTTGGGTAGAAAACCCAAATTGTCCTTCCATAAAGTCACAGTTCTTGCTTACTTAGATGCATCTGTCTCCGTAGGTAAAAGCACTGGGGTGTGATGGCAGCACATCTCTTGCCACTTGGTTGGATGGCCTTGGTCTGCATGAATATCTGCCCAACTTTCTTGCCAGCGGCTACCGCACACTGGAGTGTGTTAAGAACCTGTGGGAACTGGAGATCATCAATGTAAGAGGCCACTGATTACTCAGATTATAAATGCATGCACTACGAGTAATTAAATGCATAAAGTAGCAAAAAAATTATTTTTACTTATTTTTTTCTACTAACATTTTGCAATGTTTTATGACGTTTTTCCCTTTCTGAGTCCGAAAACATTTTTTTTTTTCGATAAAATAAATGCTACCTAAAAATATAATTAAGTATTAAGTATTTAACTGTGTCTACAATAGTCAGTGCTCACCCATTAATATTGTATGCTCTACTCTCCTTAGTACTTCTATATTTGTACCATTATGTTTACAGTTCAGTTGCTTGGGTCGTGTTTTATTTACCTTCATGTTTGAATAACAAAGCTGTCATGGCTGAGGTGGGTAGGTGAGCTAGTGACTAACACTGTGGCACCGCAAGGAGTGAGCATGCTCTGCTCATTGTTAAGGAAGAAAATCTTTAAAGTTAATATTTTTAAGCTGTCTTGCTGATGTTTATCAAGAGCATGCAATCATAAAGGTTAATGTATTATATAAAGCTATTCTTTAACCAGGAAGTTAAATTCTTCAGATTATGATTATATCTTTCATAAGAGTGTCGTGGGCTGACATAAGCAGGATTAACCTAGCATGTTTTCTAATGTCAGGTAAAACCATAGATGCAAGAAAAAACACTCTGCACCAGGAAAACATGCACTCTAAACAAAAGGGACACAGAAACTATATTGTATAGCTACAAAACTAATTTCAAAAAGGTAGAGGGAATGTAGTTTGTTTTCATTTCTTGTCATTCTGGCAATTGTTTTTAACACAGCTAGCATAAAGTTTTTTTTTAGACTGAGAGGTCTGTGTGAGTGTTTCTGGATTGTTGTGTTGTTGCATCAATGTACATGCAAGACATTAGACATTTGGTACATTAGAGAGAGCAATCTAAAGAAACTGAAAAAGGTAAGTTTATATGATAATATATTATATTGCAATCATATTCTCAAATTATAACTGCCCGTCATAACTAAGACAAAATTAATGAAAACTAAAATAAATTGAGACATTTTTTAATAATAAATAATCACATAATCACTCACCATACCTTTTATACAAGACAAGAGTAACGAATATTGATTGTATTTAAATGTGACATACAAAAATGGATACAGAATAGAATTTAATAATCCTTTAGTTGTCCCACAGGGGGAAATTTGGTTGGAACAGCAGCAAAAAACACATATACAAACAGAACAGGACACAGGACATAGAACAGAAACACACAACATTTTTATATATTTACATCATTTACAGTAGTTACCAAAGTAGTAGTGTACAGTTATTAAAATTAAAGTACAGATATATAGCATGTACTTGGAAAATAATTCAGAAAACATTTGATTTAAGTTTGCCTTAGTTGATAATTAGTTGCTTTTGTATTAAGCTCTATTAACTTTTGGGGGTTTACAGTCCAGCACTGATTAACTCTGTGGATGGATGAAGTTGTCAGTTTTTGAATCTGTGATGCTGTGGGCCAGTTCTCATAGCTTTAATAACAAGGCCATCTTAATATGTGGCTACCAACGAAGTTAAGCAGCACTTTAAAATGCTGAGCTGAAATATCAGAAATGCTTCGTGATGGAAGCATTTGCATAAAACTATAGCAGAGACAAAATCACCACACAGTAATTAGTGGATAATTAACAGATGTGTGTAAATTAAGAGACAAAGTTGTGACTGATGACATGGAGAAATGTAATTTGGTTTTATCCGTATGGAAATAGTGTAACATTTTATGATAATTAGTGATTAGAGAGGCGGTCTTATTAATTTTGCCTAGAAACATGGGTGCAACATGTGTAGGAGGATTGATTTCTCAGATTGTGTGTACATGGAGAACAGTGTTTTCCTGACAGGTTTGAAACATTATTACTAGAATATGGAAGCAGAAAAACACATGATCATTAGTTAGAGATTTTTCAAGACGGCACTCTTTTTTAAAAATAATTTATTATGAAATATTGATAATATTGGCTACATGTAAATTATCCAAATGGAATAATCTGCCTGTGATGACGATTTGCAAATAGCCATCGCCTTGTCTGCTGGAGTCACAAATCAAAGCGCTTAAGCAGTATTGAGCTGAAACAACTTTATAGGCATCCTTTTGATGTTTTTCCATTTGCCACTTGATACCTGGTTTATTCACATTGTACAAATTTCACTTTTTATAACTGATGTTAGAGATCTTGCAAAGTGGAAGTTTATTGTTGATCAATTGCTTTAATATGAAAGCTGTGCAATGTCTGCAGCATTATCTTCTGTTTGCACTTTATAAGAAGGAGAAGCTTGTGTAAATTCAGTGTTATGATATCATCTTGCTCATGTGAAGAGCAAGAAACTCATAAAAAGGTAATTTACCATGAGAGAGTGGTGATCTCTTGCCTATATCATAGTGGATATATACATGTCCAAACTAGAACATGTCTGAAGTGGGCTGTTTCCTTATGTATGCTTCATGTGAGAGATGACAACTGGAAAATATCCCAACTTGATTTTCCTAAAACTGTCCAAACTTCATATGTGAAAATAGGATAATCCAAACGTGTGATAGGGTTATGTTGCTGACATCGGAGCTGCAGAGACACAAGGGTTGTGAGAGTCGATACAAGCAAGTTTGTCGGACAGAATGTGATGAGACAGGAATGTGCGTTATATAAAGCAATACATAAATTCCATCTATATACCAATACAATTTTTTTGTTTGCAGAGTGACTGTTGTGCAGCTGTCTGAATGCAGCCATCTCATTTGACCAAATGGTTGTCAATCAATCAACAGTAATGTGCATTTCCTTTGTTCACTGCAATAATGTGATCAATATTTCTTACTCTGAGAGAGGGTCTGACTGGATCACTGATGTATATGGAATCAAAATCTGTCTGTCAGTTTTTAATGTGGTGATAATGTTTCCGTGTTTTCTAATTTATAACAGATTGTGTTGAAAATATTATTTATTTTTCTTGTTGTGACTCATAAAAAATACCAGCAATGAGATGATCCAATATGGCTCATACGCAAAGACAGCACCGCAACAAAGCTGATATTGAGTCATCATTTTTCTTTTTGTTTTGTGTTTTTTGCACTTCTCACTCCGTTTGTTTGTGTGCATAGTTATGAAAAACACAAAAAACTGTGGCGGTAAATTAGCAGAAACCAGCAACAGCTGCAGTCACAGCAGCAGCAGCAACAGTCGAGCAGCAGCCAAGCATACTGTCCATGCAGTGTGTGAGGGATGGTGTCCAGCAGACTGCGATGCAGAAGGATGGGGGTGTGAGTGCAGGGCACATTACTTTCAGTGTGCAGAGTAGCAGAACTGCCTCTGAGCATCTGAACTCACTTTGCCCATCACATCTCCGACATCCTCCTCAGCGTCTCACAGCAAACAGCATCGAGCACTGAGATGATCTATGAGCTGGTTCCCTGTATAATCCCAAGGTGTTCTTTATTACTATTTAAATTCCGTCTCATTTCACAGGCCTCGTGCACACTGGCCTCACTGGGATTCTGCACATGGTTTTGATGAAAACAGCACCAGAAATCCAGCACACAAACCAGTTGCCTCTTCTGCCTCCGACTCCCACTGAATAAATAATTGAAGCTTTAGACAAAGAATCATATGAGCCTGTTATGGAATATTTTGTACCCGTGACATAATTGCAAATGTAACATTAATCACTCAACATCCACCTTTACTGGATGAGCATGAATGTTAATAGCCGATTATGCAAATTGTCAGTTTTGGGGTGATGGGTTTTGACTATATAAAATTAGCTTATTGTTCCTTTTGTGATGATTTGAGTCTCACTAGCTGCAGTGGCCTGTGTAAAAAAAAAAGTTTAGCGAGACAGATGCTGTGGATAGACGAGCAGTGTTTTTATACTGTGAATGGCAAACACAGTGTGTATTTACATAGTGACACTGTTATTCTTTATCCTTTTCATATGTCACATGTTATCGTACATAAATCAGTAAAGTCTTGTGTGTTTTTTAAGCACTATGTCCAAAAATGGGTCGTAAATTATAGAGCGTCCCGAGAAGGAGACAGTGCGGTACTTCAAGCTTACGGCAAAACAGATTGAGGTTGAATTATTGACGAGAGTCATTTCTGTTTGCCTGTGGATGCCTGCCAGTGAGGGGTGCTTGCCACCAACTCTGTGTCAGTTTATTTTGAATATAAAGTATCTATATTAGTTTAGTCTAGATAAACTCCTGTATGTAAGATATGGATCTAAGAGTACAGTGGAAAGTCTCATGCTATGCCCTGATGTTGTCCTCTCTAGGTTATTAAGGTTGGTCCTCTGGGTCACAGGAAGAGGATCATTGCCTCTCTAGCAGAAAGACCCTATGAAGAGGCTCCATCTAAGTCCCGTCGTCTGTCCCCAATTATGGTAATGCATTTCATATTTTCTCACATTTTCTCTAGAATTCACAAAAATACACTCTTGTCTGTTATGAGATTTTTTTTCCCCTCAGCATGTTTACCCACGTTCCTGTGTGCTGTTATATTTTAGTTTATTTTTTTCTTACTGTACAACAATCCAGACAGAGCTGAAGTGTACCGCAGCATGGCACGGTTCAGCTGTTTTTCTATACCGACATCATTTTGTGAGAAAATGGATCCTTTTTCTTTCTGCAGCGGAAATCTAATTTTGGAATGAGATTCTTCAATATCATTATGTTCACAACAGTTAAATACTGAGGGCTGATTTCCCAGGCAGATTAAACTGGGCTAAAAAGAATTGAGAATCTCCATGGAAGAGGCTCTTTTTGTCGAGGATTAGGCTTGGATGTAGATCAGGAAAACCAGCCTGTGTAGACAGTGCTTTCAAATCATTAATCTGTGTGTGTGTGTGTGTGTGTGTGTGTGTGTGTGTGTGTGTGTGTCTGTCGATGCGTATGGCAGTTCCATGACCTCCTATCCCAGACCACATCTCCCCTGAGTCAGCTGGACCCCTACACCAGTCGCTCCATGGACATGCTCCTTCCCCTGACCGAGTCAGATCGGAGGCGAAGAGGAGTCGACCAAGACTGTAGTGTATCTCTGCGTTCTTATAGCGAGAGGCCACGTTCTGTAGTGAGTGCCACCTTCTTTTACCTAAATGCTTTTCTCCAACAATGTCTGTTGCTTTCAGCAGATGCAGGAGCACAATCAGGCACAAAGAAACGACAAAGATGAAAAGAAAACAGCCTGTTCTCTGTTTCCGCAGACAGAAAACCATTGACAATAAGTCAATCAGATTAATTGCAAGCCTTTTCTACAAACCCTTGTTTGACCTCCATACCTAACATACATAATATTTACAGTATATTTAGTCTTTCTAGCCATAGGTTTGACATCATTTGTCTTATCCAGTGTCTAACATTTGGGTTTTTCTTGGTACTGAGGCTCATATTGTTTCCTGCTTGTTATCAAGTAGAAATAACTTTGGGGGTATTGGTATTTCATCTTAAATAATCACATCACTCTGACCTCTTCTTTCTTTTTTAAATAAATAAAAGAAACAAATAAATAAATGCTGCCGAAAGTTAAATGTGTTGTGCTGGTCCGGATGTAAAACTAAGTTTTGCATTGAAGGGTGGATGTGCAGAGTGATTGATTAAAGCAAAATGTAACTAGAACCAGTGAAAAAAGCAGAGGTGCATTCAAGGTTGTTGGGTTTTTACATTGTATTTTTGCTGCGTAGCCAGGTCTAAGCACAGATGTTCAGACATCCTTCCACTCAGCCACCTCCTACAGCTCTTGCTTAGTCCTTAGTCCTGGAGATATATAAACTCTCCAGTATGTCCTGGGTCTGCCTGATGCTCTCCTCTTGATTAGACATACCTGATAAACCTCAACTAGGAGATGTCCTGGAGATATCCTGATCAGCTCATCCCACCTTGTGGCTCTAGTCTTAAGGATGTGCTCAGATGTACGTAGAAAATACAGTCGATGGAAAGTTTTGGAAACCCACATTTTGGAGCTGACATTTTGAATCAATATAGTTGGAAAACTCAATGTCATATTTAATCATCTGTCTGATATTTTCTCCCTGTCCAAATAAACATTTGAAGCACTGCTGATTCTTAATGAACAAAAACTTGAGTTTATGTCATATATGTAAATATGTGTAATTTTACCTAATTAAGCTAATCTTAACTTCCATTAAGTCCCCAAACTGATAAATAGAATATAGAAAATATGTGTAAAATATTAAAAAAAATAAATAAATCGATGTTCATTGTGATGAAGTAGTCTAAGGAAGAAAAAACAAAAAAGACATGAAGTGCCATTGAGCATTTTTTTTTTTTTTTATCTTTGTTGACTATTGTCTTCTTTAAGAAAAGAAACCAAGAATAACACAGTGATCAAATCTTAGCATTTGTTAAAGGTCAAACTACAACACAAAAAGTCAAGCTGGCATAGCTGCTTTCTGACTCACTGAGGCCAATCTGGAAGCACACAGGAGCATCCACAAATAAGGAAAGGGAATATGGTACCACTGCTGTATAAAAATCAATACTTACAATTTCCATAAAATCTTAGTGTGTAATGATCATCATAAGTATATTTTACTCTGACAGTGATTCATGAAAGCACTGAGCACAGCCTACACTGACCTTAAGGCCCAGCATGCATAATATTTATTAGTTTCCTAGCATAAAAGACTTGCATTAAACTGCTGACCAGACATCTGCCTTCACACTAATGTTCAGCGGTCAGAAACCCTTTACCTTGCCAACTTGATGGATGCACAAATTAGTATTTGAAATGAGTGTGGTTACAAAGATCCTGCAAAACATTGGAAAAAATAGCATTTTATCCCCTTTAATATCTACAAAAATTGAACACAAGGCAGAGAATATTTTGTTCTTGGATCAGTCTGTTCTCTTTATTGCATTTAGCAGCCTGTTCATTTGCATCTGTGCAGGACAGACACAGCGACCGGCATAAAGAGTCTCGTTTAAACCTCCGGCCGCCGAGCCAGTCTGCTACCTATGCCACGGTCTCCGCCTGGCATCACCAGCCTGAGAAACTTATTCTGGACTCCTGCGGGTACGAGGCAACAGTAAGTCACTTTTACTGTCTTCAGCATAGATGCCAGAATATGCTGTAAATATGTTATAGATGGACTATTAAACACTATTAAACAAGAAATAGTGTAGGACATTTTAATTCAAATACATCCTGTGCTTGCGATGGCCCGTCTGTGTCTGTAGTTGACTTCGTTTGCCAGCACCAACTTTTAAAATCATTTTTTAAATTGTGTTTTGACTCTTTCCTCTAGTATCTAGGATCATTGATAATCAGGGATCTACGAGGGATTGAGTCCACACAAGATGCCTGTGCTAAAATTAGGGTAAGTATTTATCAATGTCCTTCTAAGAGCAAATGTAAAAGCCATCATGGTAACACCCAACGCTGACGCGTGGTTGGGGAGAGAGCTATAACTTTATGTATAGATTAACCAGTTAAACATACTTTTTTTTTTAAATTTGAAAAAATTGGTGGTATTTCCCCAAAATAAGGTTTAAAAAGCCTTTTTTTTTCTTACAGGTTCTTGCCGGTTGTTTTGTTTTTTTTGCTACTTTAATTTACATTGTGGGCAAACACCACGCTAGTTCATGCCATCAATCCAATAATAAATACATTTTTAAGTCCACTAAAATACAATAAAGTAACAACTAGATGTATCTGCCAGCAAACAGCTGAAACTAAACCTTTAGCTTGGTTGCTTGTTTTCATGTGAGCAGCAGTACTGTTGGTTCATGATCTGTGTTCAGGTTATTATAAAGGAGATGATCAGCCATATTGGCCCAAAAGAGCCGAGGTTCGGGGTTGGGAGGCAGTCATCTGCTGCGACTGGTGAAAACATGAGGGGAAAGAAGAGAGAAAAAAGAAGTATAAAACAGGACAAAGCCTAAATTGTAGGAGAATGGACAAAGATTTACGGCTTTATTATCTGGGTTTAGTACTACAAAACCTTAATTTTTCCATCTTTTTCAAGAATAACTGAAAAGTGTTTTTATACGTCATAACAATTAATAAACTCTCCAAAACAGGCAGTGATTTTTTTCTTTCTTCTCACTTATTCTTTTTGTATCTATTCCAGAAATCCAAGGACTCCAAAAAGGGTCCAGTTGTCATACTGTCCATTACCTATAGAGGTGTTAAGTTCATCGATGCAGCCACAAAGGTAATGGGAATTATTGATTATTGACCTGTCCAATGCAAACACTGCTGTCGACTTTCTCACTGTCCATTAGTGGTTGATTCCCGTTTAGCGCTCACTTCATTCCTGTCTTCATTAGACTATAGTAGCAGAACATGAGATCAGGAACATCTCATGTGCCGCGCAAGACCCAGATGACCTCTGCACATTTGCATACATTACCAAGGATCTGAAGAGCGGCCACCACTTCTGTCATGTCTTCAGCACTGTGGAAGTGGTGAGTAACATCAGCCCTGTGATTGATTTAATAGAATTAGAACTATAAGCATAACACACTGTAATTATGCTAATATATTAAAATAATCCACTATAGACAGCCCCATATTTTCATATCATTGTGGAACATTTTGCAAATTTTTGGTAAATAAAGAAAGAAAACCAAAATGTCCCCTTGTAGGACGTCAGATATCCTGCAGTTAAACCTGTCTTGAGCATCCTATGGATTATTTTCTTGATTGGCTCATCAAATAGCTTGATTAAAGACCCACTCCTGCTATGCATGGCATTTCCATGCACAAGCACAAATTATGTTGTCATTTAAGTCGAAAGGTCTGTTAAAAGGTCAGCAGTGAGGTTTCATTTTTGGCAGCTCGACCACTGTGGGGGCACTTTAACTGCAGGGAAACATTTTTTGTTTGTGGGTTTGTTTGTTTTTTTAATGAACTGCATTGAAAAAGATCTTTACAGGACCAAAAAAACCACTGCTGAGCCTCGATTATTTATACTTCACACAGTTCCTCCATGCACAGAATGTCAGATTAAAAACTGCTTTAGCTTTTCTCTGTAAATGCATCATATTTAAACAAGAGCCTGTGGATAATTATACAAAGTAATTATCCTAAAAATGTGAAGAGCAGCGCTTTTGTGTGCTGTGAATTTGCTGAAAACAAGTGTTTGCAAACCAAACTGAATAGTGGTTAACTCAAAACAAATACTGTAACACGTTCAGAAGACTTTTTTAGTCCAAGCTTTGTAGCGTAACTAATACAAGGTGCTTAGTTGTGTTTTTTATGGAAATTAAATGTTTACTGAGCACACAAGCAAAGTGCATAAAGATTTTGTCTTTGTTGTGTGCGGTCATTTAAAGTCAGCTGTTAAAAAGTTGTTTATGCCTGCTTTGCTTTTCGTCACATATTTCAGTACAATGAATCTTTATTTTCCACTCACACAGACACAGACCTACGAGATCATCCTAACGCTGGGACAGGCATTTGAGGTGGCTTATCAGATGGCGATTCAGTCCAGGGCGAGACACTACATGCCTCCTTCATCTCTGGGCTCTGAGGTCATAGACACCAAAACCAGCCGTCCTGTATCTCAGTCCTGGAGCAGCATGCGAAGATCAGCAGTGAGTACCAGCCTATAAAACCTTAAGAAAATCGTGGCGAATGTGTGCATCTCTGAGTGCATTTGAGTGGTGAGGTTACTCTACACGTTAAAAGGAAAGCGGGTGTGAAGGAACATATTGTGCAGTCATACTTCAAAATAGGTAGACAGACCCTGTGACCCACTTTTTCTCCACTGCTGAACCCCTAATGGGCCACCTACAAAGGAGGATTTGCTGTGCGTGTGGTAGAAAGTGATGAGTCATTACTTTGCTCTGTGAGTCACTCCAATCAGAGGAGACTTTCTCTTTGTGCATATGTGAAGCGTGATGAATGATTCCTTTTATTTGTTGCTAACAGGGGGGTGGGAGGAGGTGGGTGATTTCCTCTGGGATTTTTCTAAGCCTGTGCACAGCCTCGTTGGTCAGAACCACCCGCTGCTTCCTCACTTCTGATTGAGTGTGCTGCATAAATGTTCAGGTATACCCTGAGCATTGATGTATTGACCTTTCAGGCTGCATATAATAAGCACTCAGTGATCACTGTCACCTGAGAGCGCTGCACAGCCGCCACTAGGAGCACGCACACACACACACTGCTGGACCACTTGCTTATTCAGAGACACAAATCACATTGTTTTACTACCTGCCTGCAAGGATAATATATGGAGTGATCACAGAGCTGCATAATGAGCCTGCTGGTTGTTTAAGTTTTAGATGAGAAGGGGGGGGGGCTGATTTCTGTCAGCTGCGATTTGTTTTAATACACTTCGCTGCTACCAAGTGAATTGAAACAAAAACTGTGACAATCATGAAGGTTTCTCATGTATTTTACCTAAGAAGAGATTGACTGTTTGCTAAGCCCTGTCCTCTGTAGTTTGCATAAAGACAATATTTCCTAAAACAAAAAATATTTATCAACTGTTACTGTCAGGTTTTTTTCCCCTCTTGTTTTAAAACAAAAATATTGTAAAGGAATCTTAAGTATGAATCTCAAAATGAAAAAAAAGTCCAGTGTATGCCCATTGGCCAGATTTGTTAATGGCTGTTTCCCTTAAAGAAATCCAGTTGCGATTGGTCGGTGTATTTCTTACGCCAGGAAAAGCCCCACCCTACTATTATCATTAAAATACATAGTTATCAGAAATAATGCAGTGACTAAAACACATGTCATTAGATGACATGTATACACAGTGTTGGGAAGGTTACTTTTAAAATGTATTCCATTACAGATTACAGAATACATGCCCTAAAATGTATTCTGTAACATATTCCGTTACGTTACTCAATGAGAGTAACGTATTCTGAATACTTTGGATTACTTAACATATTATCATGCATTTTACAACTACGTGAATGTACTATTGCTGTGTGATTTATTACTATTACTGAAGGTCCGCGGCTCCGAACCGTAGTAAAGGGACCTCTGGCTAATACGGGTTCCGTGTCGGGCTCGTAGCCGAAAAATAGCTTTACTTTGTTGTCTGGGTCAACTCTGCTTGCATGAGACAGAGAGGCGTTGAAAGGCTGCTCCAACGGAACTTATTGTTTCGGAGGAAAACACGAACGAGCTTACTTACAACTGGGCTCGTCAGGCACTCTTCTTGGCTGCAGTGGTTATTATTATATTTACATGCTTCCAGCTCCCGTTTTTGCTCGATGACAACTCATACTTTTCGACTCTCCTTTTTCTCCCACCTCACGCTCACAGACACATAACGAGTATGGCAGTGCATTCTCCCTGCAGCACGGACTACACTGCCCATGATGCTACATTCTGTATTCTGCCTATTAGCTTAGCACAACAACAACAACAACAAGGCGCTCTCTCGCCCAGGAAACACGCAGAGCGAGAGCGTCACCCTGTAACCATGGCAACCGCAACGCTGCCACCTGGAACTACAGAACGTAGCTGTCAAACAAAACCCAAACAGTCCTGACCCGCCACAGTATGAAACAGGAAAGTACCGCCGTGTAATCCATTTATGTCAACAAAGTAACTGTATTCTAAATACCACCTTTTTAAACAATACCTGTAACGGAATACAGTTACTCATATTTTGTATTTTAAATACGTAACGGCGGTACATGTATTCCGTTACTCCCCAACACTGTGTATACATTACTGTTATTGGGTTAAATAGTACTCAATGACATGACATATTAGGAAACCAAAATATTTGAGTGTTTGCCCATTTAGTGTCAGAGCTTTGAAATAAAGCAGAAAATGGTAAACATAAGTGAAAACAACTGTTAAACCAGTGTGCTAAGACAGATTCAAAAGCTGCACATCTCTGGCTCAATTTCACAAACTTCGCCAGCTCATCATCTATGCACGAATATTTTTTGTCGTGTCTAAAGCTAGCTAACCCTAGTATTTTATCTGTGCTGTGGATAAAATATTTCGAAAAATGCTTTACAAAGCTTCCACTGTTAATGAGCGTGATGATCAAATGTTGCTTACTTGAGTAACTTTAGCTGGAGTGTAAATGTGCCCATATTCAATAAAGAAAAGGGCCTAACCAGTAATGTTAACCTTTGACAGACCCCAGGATGCACTCAGTAAAGGAACAGTGCAAAGTGGATTTCTTAATAATGATGTATGTGCTTGAGTTTCTTGGCTTTGGGAATAAGTTTGTAATCTTTGGTGTGTTTGTTTGCTTTTTAAATTGGAATATAGAAACAACACTGATGCAACCTTCATAGCTGTTTCCAGTATATAATTGCTTCACTGGGATCACTGACAAATATTGATATGTGAATTTGAACAATTTATAGAAATACTGTTACCCTGGACAGTTAATTTCTCAAATCAGATGCATGCACAGTTATTGTAGGTTTGTAGGTACTAAACTAGTCTTCTGGGCATGCTGCTGATTTCTTTAAACAGTATAAACACTCGTAGATGAATTCCTCACACTTTGCTCCATCTTTACTATAGCCACATGCACGCCACTTGAGCAAGTGGAGAAATCCAACGCTTCACAGACCTGCCATATGGAGGGCCAAAAATGACACAAGTATAAATAAATACTGCCATGCCTAGCTGGAGCTGCTAAGCTATAATTGGACCGTCACTAGTCATGGACAGGGTTAAGTAAACAGTCAATGACAAGAAAATTCAAAGATGCTGAGAAATTTGCCCTCTTGAGCTTTAAGGACAGATAATGAACTGCTCGTTCTGCTGCTTCTGGATTTCTACACTGTCTGTTTAGTGCATATAAATTCTCTGTCCCTCTGCGCTCTTCTTTTTTTAACATGTCTTTATTCTTGTCTTCTTGGTCCTCCTGCTTCCCAGGGTGCCCCTCTGCTCGAATGCCGCTGCTGTCACTGTCACACGTGTACTACCCACCGTCCTTCCTTCCTCCCGTTGCACTCTGTTAGCCCTGGAGTCCAGGTCCTTCTCTTTCCTTTCCTCTATTCAATCCTTAATCATGCATCTTCTTACACACAATTCCCTCTCCTCTTTATTTTTCTTGCATCTGAGTGCTTCGGTGCACCTCGCCTCCACGTTGTGTGGTTATTAGTATTTCAACCATGAACCTCATCCTTTTATTTTCCCATCTCTCATCTTCATCTTACATTTTAGTGTTAAAATGCAATTAGCTCTGTGGTTAAACCCATTCGGGGACGAGCGACTCATTGATGTGATTTACTGTCTTTATATGAAGACTGTTGGCTAAATTATGCCAGTGTGGGTTTAGCCCATTGCGTCAATAACATGATGGCTGAAGTTGTTTCTGCTCGATGGTTTTAAACTGTTTCTCAATTCTTGTGTCTTTTTAAGATATTTTCAACTGAAGGTGTCTTTCATAAGCAGGAAATTTCAGATTGCCAAACGTCTACATTGAGATTTTTTTCAAGCTAATTAAAAGTCAAATGTATTTCTAAGTAAATTACTCAGCGTAATGCATGTAGAATTATGTGTCTTTGCCGTTTGTGCTATGACAGTAGCCAATGGTGTAGAGCATGGTGCTTTTGAACTACTAATCAGCGTATGTTTTAACTCCCAGAGGGTCGTATTGTTGGTTTTACTGCCGCTGCTTATACAGGCTGAGGGTCTTTTCTGTCAGACATCATCCATGTTGTGGATTGAGCCCTGAGTGTCTGTGATTATAACATGATCACTGGACTGTACCTCTAATCCACATGCACGTGTGTGAGCTGAGGACTTGTCAGTGTGGCGCAATGGCCTCCACTGCCACACGTCTCACGCCCTCCTCTCGTCCCTCCTCCCTCCCTCCCCCGGCAGATCGACCCCCTGGAGATGGACCCAGACATGCAGTCCCTGGGCAGCACCACCTGGCTCTTGGACCAGCGGGACGCCAACAGGCGCCCTGTCAGCACCAAGTACGAGACCACCATATTCTGAGGCCGGACTCCCACAGCCGCCCCTCTGCACCCCCCTGTATTTTCCTCTGCCCCTGCATCCGGTTCTCTATTTATCTCTCACACTCACACATATATACATGTGAGCCCCGTGCCTTCTCACTGTGATGGTATAGCATCCCTCAGGGCTGCCTACTCCTGCACCCTCCTTTGCCCTGCCCAGCGACCCAAACCAACCTCCTACCTGCCATGACAAACACTCCTGCGGCTCCCCCATGCCTCCCCAACACCCCCTGGCAGCCTCCGTCGCCTGTTGCTGCTACAGCCAATGGCGGAGCTCTGGAACGGATGATCCTGGACTGATCTCATTTTACAGTGGCCCCGCTCTCTCAACCAAACTGCCTCTTCCTCCTCATCCTCCTCTTCCTGACAACTTGCATCTGCCTCCAAATCCCCGATAGCTCCCAGAGGTTGCATCTTTATTATTCTTCCTCTTTCAAGCCATTTTTTTTTTTAATTGATTCTCCACAGGCAAAACAGGCATGCTCATTTTTTCTCTTGCTCTGTCTAGACTTCACACTGGCTAAAGGCAAGTTGAAGTATTTCCAGAAGTGTTGAGTTTATATTATTTTAAAAATGGTTTTCTGTTAGACGTTTTGGGAAATATGTCTAGCAGAGAATTACGTGAGGATATTGACAACAGTCTCACAGGTGTATAGTTAATATGAAGCTGAAACAGAAATCACACAGACTACATATACCAGTCTCAATAAGCACATTCACCAAAGCATTCTCCCACTGAATATTAACAAATTTCAGCTATTTAACAAATAGCTAAAGAAACGGTCTAATATTATTAGATAGGTTAGATTATAAGTATACTGCACGTTTTAGTTTTCACACCAGCCTAGACACAGGCGACCCCTCCTCTCCCACCCTGGCAACCTCCAGTTACTAGGGAAAAAAAGTGTAATGGTTGCTGAGGTTATTGGGGTCACTGTGAAATTGTTTGCTATAGCCCATCGTGCAACTTTCTTTGCGATTGTTTTGGTTTCCAGGAGATTGCCACTGATGCCAACCCATCTGCAAACACTTGCTAATTGTGCACAGAGTGACCATTCACTTTCAAAGTAAAAGTTGCTGTTGAAATGTGTTGCTTGCATGAAAACCTAGCTTTTGTTTTTCCATTCAGTTTAAGTTAACTATAACAACCTCAGTCCGCATCCCAAATTTCAATAAGCCCTCACCAGTCTTTAACCAAGTTAAATGTTGACAAAATAAAAGTCACTACAGCAGCATCAGGAGATAAACTTGTTTATTTTCCCTATACAGTTGTTCAATTTACTTTCCCTCCCCATTCCTTCTCTAGTCACTCACACCTGACCTGCAATGGCTCTGAAAGTCCCATCAGGGTATGCCATCCACAGTTTAAGAACCGCTGGGTTAAACAAGCCACATCGTTAGGGAGCTTTAGTGGTGCTGATTGTGTTTCATTTTCTAAAGGCAGGTTAGCTAGTTATAAGATTGTATGCCAAACAGATTAAAGCATTTCTACTTAGTTTATCCCAAAAGTTGGTAAATGTTTGTGTTATAGCAACCAAAACAAAAAACACAACCAAAAAAAGAATGGCTTAAATAAATTCATACAATAAAAATAAAACTTAACCAAACAAAATAACCCCAATAAAGCAAAAACTACTGAAAAGAAAGTTAAATTTTCAGTTCAGTATCTGTTCTTGTGGCAGCTGAGCTTAATTAAGCAGGTGCTCTGCTACCTGTAAATCCAGTCAGTTCCATATTAAATGTACAGTTGTGTCCCCTTGCATAATTCCCAGCAAGCATATTCTCCAAAATGTTAACTTTTTCTTTATTGTGTCTTTTTGGTATTACACAGATAGATTTCAAGTCTGTAGCTTATATTTAGGTTTTGGTTTTTTTAATTATTATTAACATATCTTTTTCATTAACACAATTGTTTGGTTGTTTTGCCTCTCGACAGTTATAATTTTTTTTCTTTCTCCATCTGTAGCCTGTCCTGTCTTACCAGGCATCTACCACTGTGAAGCACTATGAGGAGGCTGCTTTGATAGCATGGGATGCAAGATGGACAATTAATCAATGAAAGACAAAACAGCAACATGCAGCAAACAACTTGTGTTTTCTTTTTGTTGTTGTTGGGGTTTTTTCTACGCATTTGTACAATACTCATAGAAAGACCACAAGGAATCGGTCACGAATCTAATCACTGATGTCTGGACTCAAAACGGACCAAAAACTGAGACCTCGTAAACTCACACAAATACACACATACACACCCAGAAGGACAATATCAAGGACAACAGCCTTACTTCATTACGGTTATCTATAATCAACTAAAATCCCCTGACCTGCCCGAACACCACCACCCAACAACTGCACGCCTCCACCCTGCTTCTAAAAGACTTTAAAGGCAAAAAAAGAAAAGAAAAAAAGGCAACACTTCTTATTTCCTGCTGTATTTAAACTGACTGTGACTAGCTGGGATGATGTTGATGCAGAGATGGTACAGTTTTTGTCAGGATGAGTCTTTGCTCTGGCCTTGTACTGCCCAGTGCCTCTCAGCAGTCGTGGTAGCACTGAGAGCCTGAAAATCACAGCTTCTTCTTATTGTCAGTTTAAACAAAGAAAAAAAAATGAAAAGAAACACTGTGTTTAAAAACATGGCACTATCCCTTTTAAGACCTTGTTTTCTTTTTTTCTTATGGTGCAAATTTGACATTAGTGGATTTTTGTGATACTTTTTGATAGATGGGGCATAACTGAAATGTGGGTTGGGGGGAATGATTACGAAGGGATTGTAAAGAATCCCAACATTACTACCAGAGGCAAAAAAAAAAAAAAACATAAACAAAACGTAAACAAAGTTAAAAAAAAAATATTGGGTGTATTAATGAGCCTCTAGCACAATCTGATGCACATTTCCCGTCATAGCATCTTATTATCATGATTACTTGAGTAGGTATCCATGCTGTTTCACTCCAATTTAGAATTAGGTACAGTACATGCAAAGTGTGTTACTTTGAGGTGGTGAAAAGATTTTATTCCACTACATTAAAAGAGCCAAATCTAAATGTTGCTCTGGTGTCGTGTTAATGCGAGTGGATTTGTAATGCTGAGAGCGTGGTACCATTTTTTTTTTCTTTCTTAAAAGATTTTCCTCCTGCACTGTGACTGAAAAAAAAAGGTCGTCGTGAAGTCGACACATATCTGTGGGTTTTCCCCTGTGTGCACTACCTGCTGTGCGTGCTGTATGCCTTGTTTCTGTCTGTCCTCATGGGAGTTTGGACTCTTACATCACTGGCCACTGTCCTTGTTTTTTGTGTGCTGCGGGACAAGTGAAGGATTGAGCTCGTGGAGGCTGACTGATTTTATTTTTTTTATTACGGTGTAACCGGCCTGCGTGCGGTACCGTGGCTGTGTCATTGCCACTCTGTTTCTGACTGTTAACTGTTAGCTTCCACTGACGATTGCATGTTGGCAGTGTGTTTGTGTTTTCGTACCCTTTGATGCACTTGGCCTGAGCAGTCTCTCTGTATGTACCGTAGCAGTGTCTCGTCTCCTCTCACTCACCTGCCATTCGCTTTTTACGTTCCCTCTCCCCGTCACACGCCAACTCAGCGCTTCACCCTCATTTCGTTTTGCCATCGTCGTCCAACATTTTGTCACGTATGTTCTCCCATTCTGTGTGTCACCGAAACAACCTGCTCTATTATGGATGCACAATATGAAAGCATTACACTTAAATGAGCAGCAAGCTATTTAAAGCAAGTTTTGGTGGCATGATATCGCTATGCATGTAACCGCTCTTTTTAACATTGGTGTTTTCCTTGTGTAGCTCGCCCCAGCGTTCAAGTTTCCGGATACCAAGCTGTGAGTTGAAGGGGAGCAGCCGATGCGAGTGTGTTTGTGTGTGTTGAGTTATAGCGGGCAGAGCAGTCTGAAAGAGCTAGAGAGAAACTGAGAGGTAAGCCTTATGCAATGTGCAGGGCCAAACCAGCGCTTACTCTGACATTTAGATCTCACTCCGTATATCCCCTGCTCCTCCACTGCCCCTGAGATGAATCCCAACACAGACTAAAAGGTAAACCGGTAGTCCCACATCACTGGCTAAACAGGACCTGTGTATCACTCCTGTCTTGAGAAAGGTCACTCAGAAAGGTCAAGTCTATTTCCTGGCCTCCGTGTGACTTTCTGATCTTGTTATGTAGGTACTGTAATGTTTAGAGCACTGTAGACCATTAATGATATAGACCATTAATGAGCATTTCTATTGATTCAGGTCTATTGAAAATGTGGGAATTATTATTAAAGGGTAACAAAATGTAGAGGAAAAGAAAAAAAACTGTACCAGCATACAATGCTTTGCCCATGTTTCTGGACAGAGTATGGTTTGTCAATGAAAATGTGATACTGTTTCAAATTTGAAAGCAATATTATATTAATGACATTAAATAATACAAAGACTAAAGAATCCCTCTCACGTCTGTTGTCAGCATTGATTTCTTTTATATGGCTGAGTAGTTAAAAGCAGAAACATTACCCCAGCTGTTTAAAATTTAAAGTGACAAATACAACAAACATGGTAATTAACGTACAATTATACTTTCACTCTTTCTCCTGCCAAAGAGATTAGTGGGTGGTGCAACTTTTTATTCTAAACAAACGATTAGCCCCCAGTCTCTGTTTCTCTCATGTCTCCAACTGCATTCAAGTCAGAGCCAAGCATCCAGGTGCCTGGTGAAAACACACACACACACATCAGTATTCAACACAGTAAACGTAGCATTTGCACAACATGAAGAAACATTTTTCTGTCAGGTATATGTTTATCAGTTCTGTTGGGACGTATAGCAAAGTCAAAGTTAAATGAGAATTACCTGTCCTTTTTTTGCATGTTTTTGCTAACCGTATGAATACAATTCTTCAAAACTGGCATTGTTTTAGAAATGTTTTATTTTAGCTACATTCCAGCTATGGGTATAAATTTAATTTAAATAGAAAATGAAAAGCTGACTCTTTAAAATGCATGTTGGGTCATTCTGCATAGCTCTCAAACCTAACAGCTCAGTCACACTACAGTAAAAGCAGGAAAAAAATTGCCCATTGCTTTGTGTTTGAATCCATTCGTTTATTCAGTTTTTGCAACTGGAGACTGATTGACTATAGTTGTGGCGACCAAGTGGTCAACCAGAGGTTGAGCGAGCATCACCCTAAACCTCTGGACAAGCACACTGGACTGCAAGACGACTGCATTGGTCACCGATAATCCCCAGAAAGTCAAATAATTGCCATTTAATTTATAAACGCAGACAGACTGGCAAACAACCTGAGTTAGTCTACTCCGATGAGTACAACCTTCCTGCTGTCCTGCAGCAACTATGTGATTATTTGAGGAGGAATTTCAAATCTTTGAGGAGCTTGCTGGGCCCCAGTGAATATAAGTTAATGTCGGTTTCTGTTTAATGAGAATTCCTGAAGCATTTGAGATTTTCACTCATTTATCATATTTAATTGCTGTATTTTCACAAATGCAATGTAACTGCCAACTTGACTCCATTCAACCACAAACTGATAGCAGACTGGCTGTGCTGCTTTAGCGCTTTCTTGAAGCACCAAAGTCATTTTGAAGATACCTGACTGCAGAGGTGCTCCCTGTCTTTAAAGTAACCATTTTAAAGGCAGTAAGATTCCAACGTGATGCAGTAATTTTGGTCGTGCCATGGTCTCCTACCACTGCTTTACCTAGTGTGACTGTAGCATGAAGTATTAGAAAACAACAAAGCAACACTGGCAAAAGTTAATATAAACTTTATCTTTACTGAAATTGATTGACTGAATATAAAAGGTGGATGTAGATAAGGGTGGATGGATCTGATATTTGGATCTGCTACCAATGGGTCATTCTGTTCAATTTAAATCTATATTTTACTGAATTAATTTCATTTCTGTGTTTCATGAGTCAAAAGCAAGGAAGCTAACATGAAGGAAGCTAAAAGCAAAGAAATAGGAGTTTATTTATGACTTATAAGTCAACTTATTTGCTGAAAAGATCAGACTCGGATGCTTTCTCTATCAGCTTCTCTCTCTTGTTTGCTCACTCTCGCTGGTCCTCACTCTTGTTGTGCTCAGTGTAACACTTGTTAAAAAGCTTTTATTGCATTACTATAGTAACATACAGTAACATGTTGTCAACTCCATGTGGTATTATTTCATCTCATGTTTCTGTTATTGGCCCACGCATGCATAAAAAGGTGTGCTCACAGTGACAGCAGGTAAAGGAGAAGTTCAATTGAATTTCATTTATATAGCGCCAAATCACAGCAGTAGTAGCCTCGAGGCACTTTGAGAAGTGTCACTGTAAAGGACGACAGTATGCAGTGGTCACTCGCAGAGCTAAAATAAGACTAATTTGAATAAATTAGACAGATAACATTTTATTTATGAAAAGTATGTTTGAAAGTATAATAAGTCTTTTCTTAAAAAACAAATACAAGTTACCAGGTATTGTATCATCACAATTGGGTGCATCACTAAGGTAGCGACCAATGAAATCACTAACTGTCTGCTTCTGCATTTATAATTATTATTTATTGTATGAGCCGGGAAAAAAACTGTATAGTTGTGACCAAATCTGTTTTTGTACCAAGCTTGTGGATTAAACATGAGAGTCAATGGAGACACAAGTGGTCACTAAAGGAACTGCAGTTTTTCCTCACTTGTACACTGTCTGACTTTTTTGGCTGCTTCCAGAATTGGCCCCTGCTGGCCATTATAAAGAATCTAGGTTTAAGCTTTTATGCACTGGCTTTACTTTATAGACCCCAAGGCTATGTCCATCTTTTTTATACAGTTTGTTAATGGGTTACAAAAATAGTGCCAGAAGCAAATAAAAGGGCACAAATTGGTTTCTGAATACTTCCTTTGCTTGTTTGCAGTCAGCTATAGCACAGTCACTCCAAACATTTGAAAAGTTAGCGTGTACATACATTTAAAACAGGACTCTTGTAAGCTTCACTACAATAACATGTAATGGGAGAAAAATACTAAAAACCGTATTAGTATTTTTTAAAAAGAAAAAAAAATACAAATTTTAAAATAAGACCCCTTTAGGATTTAACTTATCCCATTGTATGTGCATCCTGTAACAGTTTTTTTCTGAAATATTGCTTAAAATGTAACAAGGTGAACAATAATTTCTTTCAAGCTCATGTGTTTTCATGTCTTTGAATGGCTGGTGGAAACAATATATCACTTTGGTATTTGTTTAGTAGCACATACCCCCTCCAATGTCAACGACTGAAAGAAACACAAGTATATTTTTGATTCAAGAAGAAAAAAAATAATAATAATAAAAATATTGAAAAGGTGCATGCTGTCTTTGGTAAGTTACTCATAAACATTTTTCAACATGAAGAGCTACATATTAAAGCTTAAGTATTATTTACAGACTCATCATATGTTCTTTGGTGCTCTGATTTCTAAAATCATTCACATTCAGCATCTTAAAATGGCTAAATATAATAATTATAGCTTTCACCTGGGTCAGAATTACTAAAATTTCTTTCACGTGTTTTTTTTTAAGGCAGTAAATATGTATAAGGCAACACAGGAGTTTGGTTCTGTGCCTTTGTTTCTTTAAATCGCCTAAGAATGTAGCTACAAACTGAAAGGGTCAGCCTCAGTTTAGCGCGAGTCCTCCCCAGGCTCGGCCCCTACTGGCTGGAACAGCAGTTTCCTGAGGATGGGTGCATAGAAGGGACCAAAGACTGTTTGGTTGAAGTGGACGATTCGCCCAAAGGCCGTCCCCAGCTCAACTAGCTCAGCACTCAGCAGCCCGAGGGGAGCAGGCAGCTCTGGACTCCTTTTACCAGGGCCGCCCCGCAGCGTGTCCTGGAGGAAACCCTGTACCCTTTCTCCTGTTTGATGGAGAGAAGGAGGGAGAGAAGTCAGCTCTGCAGCAGCACACATCCAAGTTTAAACAGAGATTATCTAAACTCAGCAGCATTAAAGTGCAGGAACATGTACTTATCTATCTTAATGAAAATATTTTTCCAGGACCGCTTTTTTTTTAACCACTCTGTTTGGCCAAGTTATCCTAAATTTTAATGAAGTAAGAACTTAACCAAAAACCTGATGCCTTCTCAATGTCTTTGAGGACACACTGGACATCATGCCAACATATGCCAAGTTTTCAGCTAATAGCTCTTTGGAATCATATTGTTGTTTATAGATTCAACTGAAGACATGGGAACAGGCTGCTAATAACAGTGTGACAAACACTGGTTTGTCCCTTAAGTGCTTATTTGAATGACTCATAAGTCAGGTTCAAGTGGTTTAACAAACAAAAAATATTCCTGTGAAAATGGTCAGGTACAAGGAGTGGACTGAAAATGAGTGGAAAAAGCAGCCAATAGTCAAAGCACACGTTCAAAAGACCTTCAGAAAGCGTGGAGAACCATTGCTCAAGACCTCAAGTCTGGCTTTTTGGAAGCAATATATAAAGAAATACAGAGTAGATGCTCATCTGTATTATAAATATTATAATCTTATAATATATAAAATACAAGATAATATTGCTTTTTAAAAAGAAGGAAAAAACATATGCAAATACTCTGTAGTTTTTATAATAAATACTTTGAGGATTTCTTTTTCAAGGAACATGATCTGCTTCAACATCCTGATATCACCATGGTCTTTCTTGTGACATTTTACACAAATAAAAAAGATCAAATTAACTGATTAGTTTCATCTGTCCATTGAAAATTGTGATTCTCCAAACATGAGTTTTTGCTACGTAAAATATACTTCTTTTAAAAATGTTTTTCCAATAGTCTTAAATGGCCATTTTTTTCCACTCACACCTTACAAAACGTAAACAGCTGAAATTATATAGTAATACACACTGATGTAAGTCCAATATGTGGATATATTTCATTTCCCCCATCCTGTCTTACCTATAAGCACGCAGACTGGGTTGTTGTGTTTCCACAGCTCAGATATTTGTCCCTTCAGCAGATCCTGGCTCTCCTGCGGCAGTGCTGCACTTCCCTGAGTAGCCAGCGCTTCAGACATCTGCTGCAATACTATCTCCCCAATCCCCAACAAGGCCCCCTTCAGGTCAGCTTCCCTGTAGCACCAGAAACCGGCATCAGACCAACCATCAGCATTCTTCATCAGACATATATTGTCTCACAGGCCTACGCAACTATTTTTAGACAGTGATGGAAGTAATAAAGGAGTTCTCCAAGAGCAGGATTTTGATTAAAGTTCCTCTCCTGCCCATTGATTAAACTCCTACAAACTCATCTTTGTTTTTCACAATTACACATTTGTTTCCATGAGCGCACTCCTTAAAATGGCTTCGATATAATTCTACACCCTTGCCTCTTTTTAGTAGATGCGTATTTATGAAAATGCAAATTAATGTCATCTTCTGTCTCCTCTCACCTCTTCTGCTGCTTGCCTGCTGCTGAGGCATATCTGCTTTGCTCTGACAGTTAACACTGAAAGACTACTTTCTGCTATGCAATGATAAAACTAACGTAGGAGTAATTGAGCCACAGATGTTTGACATGGAAATAGATTTTGAAGAGCAAATGCCAGATTGTCTGGAACTCAATTTTTCAGAACAGCTTCTACAGTGTTAGAAATTTTAAAGTGGAACTATTATCCTCATTTAGGCTCCATCATTTTAAAGTTGGGGAAGTTCAAAATATTCCTTACTCCACTTCTACTACTTCTACTGTCTCAAACAAACAGTGTTAGCTCCTCTAACTCTAAGACCACGCTCCCTTTTAAGCCAACTTTCTTCTGACTGGCTGTCGCTGTCAAACAGACGGTTTGAACAGCAGGTAGGTGGGGCTTCTGTGCTCACAGGCTGCGCTATGACCATATTAAGGATACCTGCTCTTGTTGACAAAACTTAGAGCCAGAGTTTTAAAAATACAACAAAACAAACCAATTTCTGGCAAAATTGGAGAACTTGCCAAATATCAAATATTGTTTGCATTTTTTCAAGAAAACATCACAAAATAATTCAAACATTTTTTCAAATCTATGAAATTGATTTGAGGTCGTCTTCAGCGATGGCGGAGATATGCGGTCTAGGACTGCTCTATTTTGAAACTCTGGTCATGTTTAATATTAGCATCCACCATGGTAACAGTATATGCATAAAACAGATCCAGTTCATAGAGTTCATAGATGATCTGAACATTCAGGCTTGATTATAGCTGATAATTCCTCACTAATGTTAGATAAACTTCGTACCCCTAAACAGCTCTAACAAGTTAGCCTCATCTCGCATGTTGATTGGTTCAGTTTTTGAAGTTTGTCAACTATGAATCCAGGCCAAGTTTGAGATATTCATTGTTACAACATACCAAAGCAGAAATGTTCAACCATGGCAATGGCTTCTAATTTTGCTCAGGATTTCTCTTCTGGCATTTAAATAATGATCGCATGAACATATTACGGAGGGTTAAAAAACAGCCGAGGTCTTTAAATACTGCCACATTGTAACAAAGGCGATTAAGGCAGAAACAGCCTGTGCTGCCTTTTATTGCAGCTCGGACCAGAGTGCAAGCAGACCTCGAACATTACAAGCTGCTGTTCCACATTTATCCGCTAATCATGACACGCCCTCTCTTGAACAGAAAGAATGAGGTTAGCTGGATCTGTTCTGACAAGCTAGTTGCCTCATGTCACCTCCATTGGTTTCTTTCTCATACAATACCTGTTCCCTGTGACAGCCAGTACATGCATCACCACATCCTCCTCTTACCTTGTGTGACTGCCCTCCAGCAGGGCAGTGATGGACTGCCTGAGTTTACCTACAAACCCCTGCAGGGAGAAAACGACGCGGCCGCACTGAGCGTTAGTCAAGAGCAGCACCGACGCCTCCAGGACCAACATCTGGAGCCGCTGACCAAGAGCATCCAGGCGGGCCCGATCCATCAGGATGGTCTGTGCGTGGAAGGCAGATTGGGGTCACAAGGGGGCAATGTTTTCAGCATAAATATGAAATCAATACCTCAATAAAGAGTCTAATGGTTATAACCCTAAATAAGATTGCGAAGCCACAGGTAATTGATGAATTTTCAGGGGTCATAGAGTATATTAAATGCAAACTGTCATGATTCATCAATTATATTAATGCAGCGTCTAAAATCAGTTCACATGCTTTTAACCAGTGAGGAGGAATGGGTAGGCAAACTGAACATTCCCTCATAATCAATAAAATATCACCGGGTCCGATGAAAAGCATGGGCGTGATGTAATTTTTCAGACGGCAGCTGACCTCAGGATATTTCTGGTCCTGTGGGTCCCAGTGGAGAAGACGTATGTAGGCCCGGTTGAGGACAGCGGTGGGGCTGAAAGGACCGCGGCTGTCAGGACCGGGAGAATCAGACTGCGCCTCACACAGCGACACCACCTCAGATGCTGCTGCCTGAAGCCAAGCAGTGGTATTGTCCAAAGAATCTGAAGAGAAGTGACAAATTATAAAATGATTAAAAATATACTAAAAAACTGAAACTACACAGATGAGACCGACTAAGTGAATCATGGCTACTGAGCGAGACAGAGCCATAGACTGTTCATTAAAGATGGATGTAGCCATGGTTATGTCACTGTGGTTTGTCAAGCCTCGAGCTGAGCGTTTTCACCATCCCCATTTTAGACTTTGCGACAATTGAGGCGGAGATCGACTGAGAAACTGAGCAATAACTCCATGCAACTTAAAGCATCCCCTGCTTTATCATCAATTTTTAAACTAATGAGACCATCATTTAAAAAAATAAACATGCTCTATTCAGTAGAAACTAGAAACTCATGTAGGGATTAGCTGTGAATTCATACTTGGGTTATTTTGCTAAATCTGCGTTTACCTTGTATGTGTTTGCACTTATTATTTACATATTTAAATATGCACCTTTAAAGCACAATAATTTGTTAAATTTACCTCTGTGGTTTTCCCCACACCTACCTTAGTCTAAGACTGTGGTGCTCTGTTAAAATCAATCCATCCCACTTTGTCTTTTTATGAAGAGTAATCTATCAGCATATATTGACCTTTTATGTTACATTTGCAATTGACCTGGGACTATAGCCTTGGAGTTAAGTCTGTGGAACTGGTGTCGGATGTGGTGGAGGAGCTGGACCCAGTAAAAGGTGGTTTCTGGTTAGAGACGGCTGGTGAAAACCTGATTGGTGTGATGACTCTAGAACAGGGGTGTCCAACTCCAGGCCTCAGGGACCAGTGTCCTGCAGGTTTTAGATGTGTCCTTGTTCCAACACAGCTGATTTAAATGGCTAAATTACCTCCTTGACATGTCTTGAAGTTCTCCAGAGGGCTGGTAATGAACTAATAATTTGATTCAGGCGTGCTGACCCAGGGTGATATCTAAAACCTGCAAGACACCGGCCCTTGAGGCCTGGAGTTGGACACCCCTGCTCTAGAACATTCGATAAGAGTGTTGTACCTATGCACATAATATAAGGCTGGACTGCTAACTTATAAATAAACTAATGTCCATAACTGATTCTCTGGGTTTTGTACTCCTTGGCTACCATCGCTCTTTTTTTTTTCTTTTGCTGCTCTTAAAAAGGACCCGTCTTGTCTTCTCCTTTTCCTCGACATGTCACTCGATGACACTTGGAATACGCTCCAGCCATCCCAACAAAGGCTTCACATGGGATTGCACCAGGTGTCTCTCCCAGGTGATAAAACTCTTTTGCTTAACTCATGATCTTGCTTACTATTTAGACTTTTCAGTCTTTAAACTACTCACCAGAGTAGTGAGAAAAAAATTGTTTGGCCAAAATCTCCCACTGCAGGTTAATTTTTTTAATCCTGAAAATCAAACCACGGGGAGTTACACGATTCTAATTCCCACTTTGACCACTTGGGGTCAATATCCTAAACGGCTGTTACTGATTATTTGTCTAGTGACTCCATAAGCATGCTGTCTACTCTGGAGTTTATTAGATGAAACAATTACATTAAAAAACAACCCAAAACAAAACAACTAAGTGTGGATGTGAGACTGTGTGGTTCTCTTTGTCAGCCTTTTGTAAAGGCCGACTCTGACCATATGACAGCTGGGATAGGCTGCAACTCCCCCCATGACCCTAAGTTGGATGAGCGATTAGCAAAATAAATGGATGGATGTTAACATGGCTTTTTCAGCACCAGTGACTGTCACGCTGCCAGTTACTCTGATTAGCCAGCGCTACAGAAGCACAGTACATGAGCCAAAAACTCAGTTCAGGGATTGGCTGTCCCACTCCTTACCCCAATATATGAGAAGCAGAAAAATGGCAGGATGGTACTTTAGAGAGACGAGGGTCAAAAGAGGTTTAATTGAAAACTGAAATATCTAGCGACCATAAATGTAGCACTCACAAAGTCACCTTCATCTATCACTCGTTGCACCAGTGAAGTTGAAGATTGAAGAGTGCTGGAAATGAAATCCCTTCTCACCTGGCTGCTTGTCCAGGATCTGCTGGAATTTTGCCCGCTCGTACTGTATGGCCTGCTGCATGAGATGAGGCCTCAGGCTTTGAATGGTGAAGTTAACCATGTCGGTCTTCATGAGACCCAAGACATGGAAGATCTCCCTGGGAGGAATAATGTTTGAGTAAAACCTTTTTTGACATTCTTGGAAATAAGGTAACCTCAACCACTAGGGGGCAGAATTTTAATACGCGTTTGGAGATGTTTTAAAAATTGGATACTTTAGCTCTACATGCATTTCCTCAAGTAATAGCAGGTCATCACTAGAGCAAAGGACTTGCCCAGTTAAATAAAGGTTACACAACTCACAGCATCATCATGTGGCGCAAAGTGGTATTACATGATAGTACAGCTTGGCCAAAGTTCAATTTTAGTTAATATCTCTTCAGCACAATATATAGATGCTTTGGATATAAATTAATAGATTTGCATCTTTATATTGTTTAAATAGATTTTGTTAATTCTGGTGGGATTTATACTATTTTTAAAACAAGAATTTACAAGCACTTTTAAATATTTGCACATACTGAGGATTATTTTTAGTTCTAATTGGACATTATGAGAGGTATTCCTGCAGAACGGAGCATCCAAACTCACACCAACTGAAAAAAAGTTTGGATTTATCTTATATTGGTACTGCATTACTAAGCAGAAAACTGATCAGTGAATGTATATTAATTCGGTTTTACGTTACATTTCATGGTAATAATGTGGTCTGCAAGTGATGTCATTACAGGAATACAGCTTGCTGCATGCTGGATTTAATACACGGCCACAGCCTGCCACTGATTCCATGTCAGACACAAGTTTATTCGGTGCAGGTGTTGTTAACCTGCTTCTTACCTCAGGAGCTCCACAGGTTCCTTGAGATCCCGCAGTGCTCTGACTTCTGGGTCACGCACCGGAGCACATAAAGATGCCATGGTGTTGATAACAAATTCTGCCAGTCGGTGGAGGTCCAGAGCCCCGTGGTCGACCTCCTGCCTGATCAGATCCATATCCAGCACCTCGTCAAGCTGAGACCTCAGTCTGACGTGAGCAGGCAAGAGCAGGGACTGAAGCATCTAATGTGAAGAAAAATGTCTGTTTTCACTAACATGTTATGTTTTGTTTGGAAATATTCAGTTTATCCAGTTCTTTTAATATAATACACTGCAAACAGTCACTTGGAACTGTTTTTTTTAAAGTCTATTTAATAAAGATTTAGCTACTACCAAGTTTACAATCCCTGGGCAGATAAACACAATCTTAAACAAGCTATAAAATACAAGCACACATCTAAGATGAAAGTAGAGTAGAATATGGGTTTGATTAAAGATGACATGGCCAGTTTCTTTCTGTTTTTTTAATTTCTTCTCCTTTTTTTTTGGAATCAAAAGAGAAGATATGAAAATCTACATATGTGCTCAAGGGATCTTATTCCATTTCTTATTTAAATTTACAGGAAATAGAAGATTGTGCAAAGACAGAGCTTCTCTAAGTAAACGTACACTCTCAAAGCAGCCAAACCTGAACCTTAAATAAAGCTGTGCAAACCTTGTCAATGGTGGAGGTGCAGTAGTGTGACTATATTAAAGATAAACATCTGGGTATATATGTTGGGGTTCTCAGAAGCTACAAATACACTTTGCAGTGACCTAATGTTTCATCTCAAAATATGCAATGTTGTTTTTTCAGTATGATCAAAGAAATGAGCTGGATAATCACTTCCCTTGTACTGTATATTTTCAACCACCAACATTTTCATTCAATGTAAGGCACAAAGATTTCATCAATTTTGAAACTCTGAAACAAGCAGCTGTTCAGCTTCTTTCTTGTGTGAAAAGGACTGGGACATCTGCCCACAACAGGATTTCTACACATCAAAGTGATGTACAAACTCAAATAAACTCAAAGGACTGCCACACAGTTGCCAAACCCAATCTGTTGTAATATCATTGTGACGTGTATTTCTCTGATTTTTCTGTTTTATGTCACTTTAAAAATGACTGAATTGTTACAAAATAAACCCCTAAAAGATCTAAAATGTAAGATTTTTTTTGTCTTCACATTTCTTTTAAACCTGAATATTTTTGACAGCATCATAACAAATACATTGTGAATTAAAGTAATGCTTTATTGATCAGATAGCGCTAATTTCTCCTTTTGTAAGGTTGGTGATCATGTTTGTGCTTTCCTTTTGACCCTTACAATGCCAGATACTCACAGTTTTGACTTCCTGCAGCAGAAGGACAGCGTGGCTGTAGTTTGGAGGATCGCTGTTCAGCTGCTCCTGAAGACTGTCCCAAAAGGCCCGGTGAACGATTTCTGTCACTCTACCCTCCAGGCTGCAGACAAGCAGTTTAAAAGAACAGCTCAAGGGTAAAAACACTCATTAATATAGGAACTAAGAATAACCAAGGTCACTGTAGATGTGGTTAAGTGTTTTCTTGCCTGTCTGTAGAAGGATTTCGGGGTTTGAAGCAGAAGTCTCTGTTCACCACTATCTCATGTGCAAGACTCAGGTTGGAAACACAATTTTCCAGCTCCATTAGACTGGATAATGAGGCAGTGGGTGGGCTCCCTGACACCACAGACAGGACACACACACCCACAGATAATTAAAACTGCCACGGTGGTAATATTTCAATTACTAATGGCCCCTGAATGTGCCTGAAAACAATAACTGCTGTAATAACTGCCACGTACCTGTTGGAGAGTCAAGTTTTTCCAGACAGGGAAGGTCAGCAGGGGAATCATCAGTAGCCCCCTCTCTCTGATTTGGCATTTCAGAAGCAGTCTAGACATTTAAATCACTCGTTAACGTGGTACAAATAGTCACTTTTGTCAGGTTTTAACTACGCCTCCACTCAAAATGGTCATGGTTGAGGCTGTTCGTCAATTGATTAACAATCAAGCAACAGTTTTAGTAATATTTTAATGAGAAACAGCACAGCTACAGTTTCAAAGATTTGCCCCCTGGTTTGGGGACTAGTGATCAAAAAGAACATAAAGTGTGACTACTTCTAGGAAATTATAAGGGGTTTTCACCTTTTTCTATAAATGTACAATAGTCCTGTATCTATATTCAACTCTATCTATATAAACACACATTTTTCTATATTTATATATACACACATACATATGTACACACACACACACTATAGCAACTATTGATATAAATATGTTTATTGATATAAACATAAATATTTAGGTTAAACATTATTTATTAGGGGAAAAAAAAGAAAACTAATGAAGTTGGGTACAAGGGTAAAATTGGGTACACCTACACTCCACACACAGAAAATGTACTATTACATGTGTACATTAAAGTATTAACAAAAAATTACATAAAATAAAATGAGTAAAAACGTATTTATTAAAGTAAAGTAATAAAGTAAAAAATAAGACTACACAGAAATGAAAATATGACACCTTTCTAAAGGCGAACTTACCTGTTGCTGTTATTTAAAGAATATAGTATAGGTTTTAGAGGTGAGTAGTATGTTAGAAACGTTACAGTGTTTCTTTCCGCAGTTTAAAAACCTCCAGTTCAAAACATCGTTTCAAACTTGGACTAAACCATTTTCACCAATAAGGGGGGGATGGTTAAACAATGTTAGACGCCCTTCCTGTTTCACAGCAACATCTATCCTGTATGCGTGGCTGTGTTCACATAGAAAATGCAGCTATAAACATAATAAACCATTGAACTAAATTATTTTCTACCTTGAAAAAGACAAGACATTAAAAAAGCCGCTACTTCTTTTGGTTTGGTCCGTTCTCAAATCTAAACAGTGGGCGTGTCTGTGCTGCAGTTTTCTGTACTGTACGCTGCTCGTCTCTGCGTTTGAAAGAAAACTCGAGCTACCTGTTTCTTCATTATAGTTCGGTGGAAACAAAAAGGAAACCGCCCGTCAGCTATTGTACGAAACCTTATGAGAGCTCAACACCTGGAAACATCTTTGTTCCAATTTCGAGAAAGAGCTTAGGAACGTGAACCGTCAACTAGTGCGTTATACCGAACCACTCAAATACTGCACCAGTACTTTTAAAAGGCCTGTTCTACAATTACTATTTTTTTGTGTATGTTCTGTTTACTTTATGCTTTATAAACCAGACGATCCATAATTTTTTTTTATATTATGTGTGTGTTCAGGTTCAAGGTTTGTTACATACTGGATTTTATATTTATTTTATATGATATTCAATTTCCTCACCTCCCTCATCAAGTAGGCCAAATGGAATGGACATAAATGGAGCTAAAAAGCAAATTTGCTTTCGCGTGTCTTCTCAAGCTCATGTTTTCTATATCATATCCCAATAATAATAATAACGCCATAATTTCAGATGGTGTTCTGTTTGTTAATCGTTTTTGGATTTCATTTGTGATCAGTCTATAGATTAGCATATTTCTTTAAATACTTAATGTAGACAGGGAGACTGAACATGTATCAAAAGAAGAAATATGTGCCTTTAAAAAAAATGCTTTGGTGCCCAGTTATATTTAGATCTTTGGTGCTTAATTGAATAAATCTCTAAATATATTGCCAAATTTGCCCATTTTCAAAATCATTTTCCATCTTTAATTAAATAAAACTGATGATATTTCAGCATTTTAAGTTTCGGTCCTCACGAGTCTGGAACTTCAAGAGAAAGAAACAGTGGTCATAAAATTCTGATAACATACTCCAAAAAACACAAGCACATTCATTCAAATGGAATTTGTGAAATTAAATGCTTTGTATATAAATTAACAACTAGAAGTGTCCCATTAATAAAATAAATAAATAATAAAATCCACAGACACACACAAATGTCCCGACACAGAATTGTATAGCAAATTATTTATGACTGCAAAATGTGTAACAAACAGTTTTGATAAATACAAGCATTTAACAAAGCAGTATCAAAAAAAAGTCAACTTTCCAAACTCGCCCACAAAACAAGTAAATATGAACATTTTTTCCCCATAGAAAACAAACAAACAAACCCAAAATTCCCAAGCCAATGGTACTTTATACATTTGCATATTTCAAAATATCAAACACCTTTTATACTTTTGTTAAAAAAGCAAAACGATAACTTAACAGATTCACACTCTTCTTCCTCACTTGAGCTGTGATGCACATATAAACTTTTTTTTGGCACCGCTTCACAAATGCCACCCCAGATTTCTCACTTTTAGGTGAAGCGTTTCCTCAACATTAAAGCAAAAGAGAAAATAAGTGCCAAAAACAGAGCTGCTACGAAAAGAGAGCAGCGTACCCACATTTTTTTCTTTGATAATTTAGTGTACTTTTACAAATCTCATACAAGAAATCAATATCATAGTTTAGTAAATCTTTAACAACAACAGAAAAAAGAGCAGCTGGAAAAAAAAAAAATCATTTGTAAGCAGTGTAAGTTCAGAGGAGAAAACTGGCGGATGGAAGGGAAAAATCGATGTCACAAAAGAGGCTGCTTAAATGGTTTCTTCGCATTCAAGCTTTGTATTCGAGAGCTGTGAGAGTCTATTGTGAGAAAAGGCAAAGGAGCATCAAGTGAATAAAAATGGGCAAATTAATGAATGCAATCTTCTGTTCCCAGCCGCACGTACAGCCACCTCGCTCTCATTCACACGCTAACCAAACTGTACAAAAACTTGTCTAATAATATAATAAATCGAGACTTCTCTCATGTTTTGTCCCAATGCCTCCATTCAGCACTGACTGTGCTGCAGTGTGACCTGGCCCAATCATAACTGAACAGGTAATGCACCTTGGCACTGTCTCTTCTCTTAGCCACATTTTCCCTCAGTTAAGCTTTTAGAGACTTTAAAAAAAAAAAAACCTTCTCCGGGGCAAACATGACACTTCATTTTTCTGTAATTATCACAGGATCAGTATCTTCATCTGGAATCTGCTTAATGACATTTGATAATTGCTGTTACATCTGGTACTAAAAGGACACTCTTGTTATCTTAATTCTCCTGCACTGTGATCACAGCTTAACAGATTACACATGTAATAGAAGATTATCATTCCCCAGCTTGAAAAGCTGACATTATAGAGGTGTTTTCCCCCGTCGTCTGTTTATGGCAGAGAAGCAGATTATGTAATTGATGGATGTAGTGCAACATCACTTATCAACTTATGGACTGGCACTTTAAACTTTGAGCTATATGTCCATGTTGTGTTGGAGCTGTGCTGAATGTATTTGTTCAATAGCAAACAGTGCTATCAGTTAATGCTGGCAAGCTTGGTTTGTAAGCTGCATCTATAGTACAGATACCTGCACAGATATGAAGTTCAGCAGTGCTTTAATACCATATAAAATGTCAGATAACGGCATTAAAAAAGCTCCCAAAGGCACCAAACACAGTTGAGAAGTTAAATATAGCGACTCTATTTAGCTGAATGGAAGCTTCGCCAAGAGCTATAAGATACAATTAGGCTGTTTGAAGGTGTAATCTATCCAGAAAGACCAAACCATTTTTGTACAGGGCTGCAGACATGTTTATTGATACAGTAAAGTTGAGCATTTTAACAATGGGGTCTTAAGTCTAGCTTATGTTAATCAAATTGCTTGTTACACCAACCGTGACGTCATTATAGCCCTGTACCCATTTATACTGGTGCTTGACGCACATCAGATTCATCTCCTATTAAGAAGAATCCTTCACAGGAGCATTGGTATAGGAGAAGAAGAAAAAGGATGCAAAGCTACAGCAAAGTCATGTTTTTAAGCTGTTGCTGCATCTGCCTTGCTTTAAAAATCCCTCTAGAATCTCCGAGCTTCTGTACGACTGTGTCACTGAAATGGCAGCCTACATGACACCGATGCGTCGTGCTTGCCAGCAATTGTGATGTCACTGTTGGCCAGCACCACTGTTAGCGAGGGCGACAACGGGAAGCATAAACTGGGTAAGGGGGATTAATGGCTTTTAGAGCCAGCGACTGTAGAAGAACTGCAGTTTTTGGCACTTGTGCGTTGGCTTTTTCAGCTCCAGAGGCTGCTGCTTGCCATTAACTTGTCTCCAGTTTTGACATCTGATGTCTTTTCTACCAACAGTTATACCCACATCAACTCATTTAGTTTTTTTGTTTTTAACCCAGAAAGAACTCACCAGGTGCACTGCCAGGTGGAAACTTATGCGTCTGCTGTTTCAACCATGTATACTTTTAAAGTATAATTTCTTTTCATCTGGAAAAATAAAAGATTTTGGCACAGCTTTTGTACAGGCTCCTTTAAGGTTTAGCAACTGAAAAGCTTCTCCTGTGACTGCATGTAAACACAGACTGAAGTGTCTGACATGTCACTCTAACGTTACCAAGCAGAAGCATAAATGGTCACAAGGCGACTGAGCTGATGCCGGTGAGTATGATCTGGTTTGGGAGGTCGAGTCAAGCTTGAGTGAGATTCTGGATGACAGGAACCAGTCCAGTAATGGAGCAGGCCTGCTCACAGTGCAGTCAGTACTCTGTGCCATCAGTGCTATAATATACAAATACACACAAACAGACACACCCATACACACACGGTTTCCTGCTAAGAGTCTTTGAGCATGTTGATGCGTGCAAAGATCTTGAGTGCAGGTCCCAGCTTAATGTTCATAGTGCTCATCAGGTGGTCCTCCTTTAACAGGAGCAAGGCCTGTCCATCGATTTCCTGAGAGCGAAACTCGTCTGCTATCTCCTGGCAACCTGTGAAAACAGCAGAGGCACGAGCTACAGTTAATAACAGGTAAACAGGTTTCATACACGGAACACATTAGAGTATAAAGCATTATGATTGTGCCTTAGCAAAGCCTACTCACCTGGTAGTGAACGAATGAACTCATAAACCTCCTCCACATTCCATTTGGTGGGGTCGTTGGGTACGAAGCGCTGACAGAGCGGTGCTCCATCTCTCCCAACGCAGGCCTCCTGGTCCGAGGCCCTGCTCGGCTGACGGCGGACAGGGACGGGGACCTGGGCTGGAGCCGGGGCAGGAGCCAAAGGTCCAGAGCTGGCTGCTGACAGGGGAGACGGTGGCTCCTCGTAGCTCGACATGTCTGAACACGGGCTGGATTCCTCCTGACTGGGCTGGGAGGGATGTGGTGAGGATACAGAACCGCCCTGAGTTTGCTGTGGTGACAAGGCCAGCTTCTGCAAAGCAATACAAACAGGAGTGACATCAATTGTTACATTTAAGAAAAGGATAGCGCATAAGTAAAACACTCCCAGGTCAATATAAAAGTCAACGCAAAGATTAACGGGGTAATAAGTAAGATTTGTAGGGTACAATAGGTTTAAATGCCGATAATACACCTGCAGGGATATGATGGGGATTAATGGATCAATACCATTGCCTCAAAGATCACTTTGTCTTTGAATTGCAAAGCCCTAAGCATATTGGTGTAAACATGACACAAAAGCACCCCCCACTGGAGGTTTAAAGCTGAATCCTTATAACATTACATAAGCTGGCCATAAAATATTAAAAAGCTCTTGATTCAAAAAGAAAATTTTAAACCACATTTTACTATTGTGGTGTAAAATGCTTGCTTTATATTTTCCACTGAATTTCTGCTGTAATTACCTAAACTGCTTCTCTTTAAGATCAGTTAAAGGATAATGTGTTACGTCCCAAAAGAAGGCTTTGACGTGTGGGGAGAAAACTGTAAATCCAGTTGTTATCTACATCTATATAACTTGTGCAGAAGGCAGAAAATCTCTACTAATGCTCTCCCATTTCTGCCGGTCACCAATAAAGGCTGATGAAGATCATCGAGTACTTAATGACCCTTTAAAGACAGAGGGAGATAATCGGGCTCACACAAATTATGTTCAACTTCATTAAAAAGCAAGAGGCATGAAAAGTGCAGGGTTTAAAATGTGCAGCAGAAGCAGTATCTGATGAGAGGTAAAGTGTTGATGAGGAAGTTTTATGACAGTTAAGAAGCATGTTTTTACCTGCTTTTTTGCCTCAATACTGGGGCGGCCCTGAGACCGTCGACGCCAGCGATTTGCTGGTTTGTTCCTCTCTGGACGGAAAAGTCCAATCCGCTTCGTACAGCCTACGTTGTATCTGTTCATACAAATAAATATATATATATGTATATTTTTAAATTCCTTTTTTGTGAACATAATGGAAAAAATTCTATTTTCTCACATGAAAGAAAAAGAAGCCAAGGTTACTCACCTCTTTGCACAAACCACCGAGCAGAACCTTTTAGAGCCTTTGAATGTGTAAGCAAAATCAACCCAGCCACAGTATTCACACGTCAGCTTGGGCTCATCTTTTTCTGGCGGAGAGGAAGCACCATAAACACAACACACGTGTCAAGTATTACTTTCTTCTGAACAAAAAAAAAAGGACAGACATAATACTAGGTGTATTCAGCGTGCAGAAAATTGAAACTGTAGGTAGCTCATCTAAACTATTCGGGGCCCAATGTTAAAGCATCATTTCTACTTCTGATGGAGAGTCATGAGATGGTTAAGGCTCAGGGTGCAGATGTCAAATACATACAAACCTACATTGTTTTGAACCTCTTTCAAGAGATTTCTCTGCGAGTGCAGTGAGTCTGGTCTGCTTTGTTTACATCAGTTGGTCAACCCTTGTAAAGCTACTGATGGCACTTCCTCCCCACATTAAAGTGAAGGCAAAAAAAAACCAGGCATTTGCAGCAAAACCACAAATGTCAACATTAGCTAGTGTTGCCAAATATCTACTCCACACCGTTTCCGATATTTTCAACACTTTTCTACATAGGTCTTTTTCTAACTTATAAATGGACAACTTGTTACAACATGTTAGACAAAGGTAAAAAAGAAGCATGTATCAGGAAACAGGAACTGACAGAACATCTAATTAATAATGAACTTCCAGCAACTGAGTTAAAAACACATCCAGAGGGTCTACATTATTTAGAAGTGTGGGGTTTGACTGTTGGGGAAGAGGAGCAAAATGCAGTTTACGTAGTTAAATAAACTCTACGGACACACCAGGGTCAGAGTTTCTGTCTGTTGGGTCGGTGTCTGCTCGTAACACCTTCCAATACTGTGAGAGGATGATCATTGTAAAGTGAATTCCTTTAACCTTATGTGAAACCCTGGCAGGAAAAATCAGGAGCAACAGACTAACACCTCCAAAACCTGGTGAAGCTACACAAAGAAATATACACAATCTACACTGTAATGTGTTTGGTCTCACCTGGTTGGCTCATGTCCTCGGGCTCGGAGTCGGTGTTGGCTGCGTTGCTGACCGGAGTTTTGTCCGGGTCAGATGAGAGCTGATGGTCCAGCTTCTTTGGACTATCGATGAGAATGGGCAGACGCTCCACCTGGTGTGGGGCATAAAATATTTATAAATGGACTAAAGCAGCAACATTAACGCAAAGACTGCTGCTACTCCAAATAATAACCTGGAAATCAGGGCAGCTGTTTCACTGCACAGCCCCACTGCGCCTCATTACCGTAGTATTGATGAGATGACATTTTTTAAAAAAAAGTCAGCTGACTGCTGGCCACTACAAGTTAAACCTTTTAGACTTAAAAGGAAACAGTGGTCACCAACTGAATGTTTTAGTCTTCCGGATGTTAATGTTTGAATATATAGCGATCACAAAAATAACAGATAAACACCATCATTGTTAAACCACCACACACAGTGGCCATTTAAACTGATAATGTAGACTTGACGTGTTCACTTCAATGTAGTCTGATTTTCAAGCATTGCATGTCGCACACATGAAGCTTGCATACAGTTAATTCTCCTGTGCATACGGCACATAAAGCAACTTGAATACCAGCGTATATAAAGTAACAGTTAACTGTTAACAATCAAGTTCTTTTACAGGACAGTGTTGGCATCATAAGAAATATATACTCAGTGTTTAATTTATTCTTCTTCTTTTTTTCTTTCTTCTTTTTTTAAATTGACAGAACACTGAGGTGGAAAATGTAATCAGATTCATTTGAGTCATAAAATGAATAAAAAATGTATTACTATAAAAGGAAAAATAATCCTCAGCTCTGTGCGTCATCACGTGTGTACGCATCTTCATAAATACTGCATTTTATTTATTTTCATGTCTGTTGATTAAAAATTGGAAATGTAATCTGCTTGTTTAGCCATGTGTGCATGTATATAGAGCATTTTCACAAAATGTCCAGTAGGAGGCAGAGAGGCCAAAGCCTAGAAATTAAAACTACACTTTTTTTTCCCCTAATGACTAATACAATTGAGAAGAGACAAACATTAATATATAAGCACATGTTAAACTGTACAAACAATATGAGATAATAACGAACCAATTTCAAGGGAGATGACTACACAGATTAAGGAAGGATTTTAATGCCCTTGATTAAATGAACTGACTACAGAGCGCTGCTCATTACCTTCTTCCATCTGTATTCTTTCCCATTCACAGGGTCTCATCTCCCTGTAATTAACGAGTGAATCAAACAGAAGCTGTACGATGTCACTGCTAGCAGTAACAGAGGGTATGTGTTTGCCTGCTGACAGTTCCCTGCAGGCGTGTACACTGGAGACGGCGCTGGCTTTGGGTTGTTTATCATGTTTGTTTGCCAGTATTGCCGCGATTGAGCACTTACACACACGGGAAACGGCTCAGCTCCTTCCTGGATGACAAAGCCTTCGATGACATGTGTGAGGACCTGGGGCTTGACGATGGCCTGAGGTGGTTTGTTCTCTCCGTTTTGTGGCGTGCTGCCCGTCACGGTGGGCGCCTCGCTCTCATTTCCTGAGGTCATGGCTGGAGGTGGGGTCCCCACTGCTGCACTCGGCCTCTTCGCTGTACCCCCACCTGATGGAGAGAAAAAACAAAAACAAAATGGGTCTATTTAATACAAAGGAACATGTATCCATTGAGAAATGTTTCAGTTTGAATGAAATTAAAGCTTAAAAAGAAGTAGTTTCAGTCATTTAGAAAAGCAGAAAAGACAGATTACATTTTCAGATTTGAATGGTTAATGCTTCTACGATAAGCTGAATATTTTTTGGTTGTACATTGTTGGTTAAGCAAGACAAGTAGAGCTGGAGTCATTTTCCTTTTGTTTGTTTTTCAATAGAAATGTCAGATTTTCATATAATCATAATTATATAAAATTTAATGTAATTATCCAATATACTACATTGGAAATATAAATATATTGGATTGTATGCATATTTATGCACATAAATATAAATACAGTGTGTTAGAGTAATACTGAAAAGGAAACCATAGAGTATTTGTTTAATAATTTTCTTAACAATGTACTTAAAATGAATCATTTTATTGTGATGCTACGTGTGCATGTGCTGCAGACAATGCTGAGATCATTACAAACAACACATTTGCAGACACTATGCTGGACATATTATGGGATTTGCTATAATTTCATGTTTAAAAACACATGAAACAAACAAAACTTCAGCTGTAAAACCAAGCATTTCATTCCCATTTTAATTTTGGGGAAATTTTATCAAGCATATTTAATAAAAGTAATCATGTCATCAAATCTGCATCACATTTAAGTGAAAATGTTCAACAGTAACCCATCTCAGTTTCTTAAATTTGAATAATTACAATTTATTACACTCGCCATCCACTTTGGCGAATTCCATTAATGAACATCAGTTTAACTGTTTAATGCAATCTTCCAATAACATTGATGCATCAGAATGGAGAACAAAGGTAATTAAAGTGACTTTAAACATGTCTGATCTACTGGGAGTTTCGCCCACGACCAGCTTTAGGCTATACGAAGGGTCTCCAAAAAGGAGAACGCATATAGTGAGCAGCAGTTCTCTGGGCAGAAATCCCTTGTTGATGTCAGCGGTCAGAGGAGATTTACCAAAATAACCAGTCATTACAAACAAAGTATGCCTTGAAGCAGATGAGTGACAGCAGCAGAAGACCCTGCCAAGTGCCACTCTTATCAGTTAAGAACTCAAGCCTGACCGATTTTGTTGGAATATCAGCCGCCGTAAGCCTTTTGTTACCACTATTGGCGTTTATAACAGCCAATAAATGAAAAGTAAATAAGACACAGGAGAAGAGCCCCAACCATGTTAACCACCAGAGGGCACTCTGCAACCTCCCCTGTTGGCAACAAGTTCAAAACATTACAAACAATCAGCTGATCAAAGCAGGGCATGAATGAAAAAAAGAAATAACTATAAATAATAAATGTTAGGAAAAGCTGTCTGTGTGTCTGAAAGATAGAAAATAAAAAAACATATCGGAATATGGGATTTTTAAATCATCAAACATTGGCATCGGTATCCAAAGTCCAACAGTGGTCAAGCTCTACTTGAAACAGATGGACTACAGCAGCAAAAGACTACACCAGGTGCCACTTCTGTCAACTAGGAACAGGAAACTGAAGCAACAAACTTAATGTGTTTACCAAAACTGGACAACAGAAGAGTGGAAAAAGGTTTCCTGGTCTGAGGAGTCTGGATTTCTGCTGTAACATTCAAATAGTAGAGCCAGAATTTTGCAAAAACAACATGAAAGCATGGATCCATCCTGGCTTGTTCAGCCTCCCCACTGCTAGGGACCGTTGTTGTGATTTGGTGCTATATAAATGAATTAAAATTAATATTTCAGCCCCTTAGTACCAAATGAGCATCCTTTAATAATCACACCCTACCAAAGTATTGCTGCTGACTAAATCCAAATCCCTTTATTACAACAGCATACCCATCTTCTGGGGGCCGTTTCCAGCAGGATAACACAAAGCTCCAATCAAGTCAAACTGGTTTCTTAAACGTGACAATGAGTTCAGTGTACTCGAATAGCTTCCACAGTCACCAGATCTCAGTCCAACAGAGCACCTTTTGGATGATCTGATTGAGGTGCAGCTGATAAATCTGCAAAACCTGTGATGCTGACATCGTTAACTGATCAAACTCTAAGGAATGTGTCAAGCATTATGTTGAATCTATGGCACAAAGAATTAGAGCAGCTCTAAAGACAAAAAGGTAGCAAGCTGTACCTAATAAAGTGGCCACTGAGTGTGTGATAACAATGGAGTTGACACCTCGGAGGTTTGCAGCAAGCAAACATAAACTTTGTTTTGTTTGTTATGTTTTATAGATAAATAAATTTATGAATAAGGTAATTAGTTGCAGCCATAAATTTAAAGGCTAAACTTTTGAGAACACGAAGCCTATTATTATTATTATTATTATTATTATTATTATTATTATTATTATTATTATCATCATCATCATCATCATCATCATCATTAGTATTAGTAATTAGTAGTAGTAGTTGTTAGTAGTATTAGTAGTATTGTTTGCAACATCGTAAATGTCTGTCTTCATATAACAAGGACTAATGCGATTACATTTCGCAATCTCAAATGTCAAATTACGGTCACTTTCAGGCAAATTAGCGCAGTCATATCCACCTGCTCATCTGCCGGCAGACCTAAACGATCCCGCACTGACCTCCTGTAACAGCGTACCAGTCAACATCAACGCGACCACCCCACATCTGTCGCTTGCACCGCCACAAAGACGCTTCGGCTTTTTGTGAAAACCCCCTCCAAAGCGAAAGTAAACACCGCTCCTCTGCGCTTTGTCACCCTAAAATCCGGCTGGATTGAATGAGAAAGCGTTTTCTTACCGCGCAACTTCCGCTCTGCTCAGTCAGAAAGCACGTGCGGTTTGCTGTTTGTTTTTGCTCCGACACGCCAGCCCGCCGCTGTTGTGCGCGACTTTAAGCTGCAGCGCCGCTTCACGTAAATATCTCCCCGCCTCCCCGTTTCCTCCCACGTTAGTAGCTCTGATCCTTCTCACTCCGCCTGCTGCTGCTGCTGCTGCACATCAACACAAACCAGCACAGAGCCTCCAGCTTCAACCTACTACAGGAAATATCTTCTTTTTGGCACAGACTTCAACCAGTCTCTCACTGAAAATGCAAGCAATCCTCAAATAACCCTGCCACAAAAGGCATGCTTTTCAGCAGGGCCGCAAAAAGGATTTTAGAGTTACACGGGCCATCCAAGTCCCCCAATATACACTCTACCCCCACACAGAACACATATTGGAATCATCTCCACACCATTTAGACAGTTTGGTCCGCACTTAATTTAATGAATTACTCCATAGAAGCAAAACATGGTCTCAAAGCATTCCCCAAATGGGTGCCTAAATATCCTTTATCGCCCCTTTTCGATTAGTACCTACTCAGATCAGCTCGATGTGGGGCACAACTCAACTCATTTTCTATTACAATCGAGTACCACCTAATGTGCTTGGGGTTATTATAGCAACGCAGCCAAGCGTCCTGTGACTTAATTAGTATGTGACACGAACGCCACAACAAAGTGGTGGTTTTGATTTTCGTGAAGGTGACGCCCTCATAACTGATTGCGTGACACCACTGACAAACCAATAGGTTGCGTGCAGTGTGCTGACATCCCCTCGAATCGTTTGGAACTCCAGCAGAGTAAGTACAAAAACAGTACCTGGTATCATCACCTAAGGTTGGTACTAATGGACAAGGAGCTTATGTGAAACTGTGCATCTCCACCCCACACATTCTAAGGCAATACTTCAGTCTCCTTTGTCAGAGACGTACACTTTTCGAAAGTATGTGTTTTACTAAATGACTATGAACTAGACAATAAAGATTAGTGTGTAGGAAACGCATGACGATAGTGTCAAATTGCCCGTCATCAAAGAGAAGGTGCAAGACTTGAAAACTACCACAAAGAAAAAGACAGGTAGAAAAAAGGACCGGTAAACTTCCCATAAGTGAAAGAAACTAAATGAGATGTAAATCCCGGAGTTCCTGCCCAAAGTGAAAAGATGTGCCAGTGAATGGATGCAACCCCAATAAAATCAAAATGATAACTAGAAAAACATGCAATTAAAATAACAATTTTAAAGGTTAAGACTAAAGCAAACCCCAAGTGTCAGGGAAACATTTTAACCATCTCAGGGTCACGGTGGGGCTGGAGCCCATCTTAGCAGTCATATGGCAAAAGTTGGTAGGCTACTATGAGGTTAACACAGAGACAGAAAGCCAGCTTGTATTTGTCATTTTGTTAAACTGCTATACTTTAGGTTAGCTGATACTTTAGGACTAAGGCCATAGTTAGTGGGATCTGGTATATTTGTGGTGTAAAAACTTTAGCACACTATACAAATGTAAACACATTTCGATGTCAACTGCTCCCTGTTGGCCAGGTGAGTATTACACAACTCGACAGCAGACAGTATGTGCCAAAACAAGGCAGGAGCTTACAGAAGGAGCGGACATTATCAGAAGAGGTTACAATCGAGCACATTGTTCTACCAGTTTTGATCTTGATTTTATTTGATTGTAAAATTGCTTATAATCTGAATTGTGTGTTAAATTATCTGTAGCGTTTAACAGTTACCACTGTGTGCTCTTTTGTGCTTACAATTATTAGAATATCCGTTTCCTTCTTGACGGTGTACCTCTCGAAAAAGATTTTTAATCTCAGTGGAACTTAGCAGAATTAAGGATATAATATAAACGTTTTAAAGTTTCTATTATCATTTTGATGTATCAGTTTACCCATAATGAAATCAACAAATGTCTATGTGATTGATGTATGCTGGAAAAGAGTGAAAAATTGGATTCATTATCATAACACCTTTGGCAGAAACCCCCTCTGATTCATAAGATGAGTGGTTAGGGTGAAGTCATGACCACAGATATGGAAAACAATAAGAAGAGCAGTGTGAATGAGCTGATAACACATGTTTTGATGTAAGAACAAAAATGTATCTTCCTTCATTATGCAAGTGAACAGATTAAAGACATCAGATGTGAGATGGCTGAATTGTCAAGGCGCAAATTTGTAGCTAACAGTTGTTTAACTCCTACTAGTAATGTCGTCCCAGAGGCAAGTACATAAATTATGTTCTTAATAAGACTTTCAGCTTAGAAAATCCCACTGAGTCTCTACCTTGCTGCTGAACAGCTGGTGTGGCTGAGTCAACCTTGGACTGCTCTACAGGCTTGGAGGGTTGGGATGGAGAAGCTGCAGGTTGCTGTTGCTGTTGCTGCTGTTGTGGTTGTTGCTGTTGCTGTGTGGATGGGGTCTGACATGTCTCTCTGACTACCAGTGAGGTCGGCTTATCTTTACTGTCCTGAAGTAGTCGGGAGGCCTGGGAAGTGCAGTAGAAACAAACAAAAAGAAAAAAGTGTGAGAAGAAGACATCTGAGATAAAACAACAAACATCAGGGACTGAAAAATTGAAATCCATCAGCTTTGGAAAACATCACATGAGAGGGAAATATAATACTGTGTAGATTCCTGTGTTTTTTGGGTTTTTTTCCCTTTGTGTCTCTTAGAGAAGAAATTAAGACTGTGGAACTGCTGTAAAAGTAGTTTTTGTTTAGCTGGTTGCCACTGTCAAAATACCAAATTGCAGAACGTGTACCAGAACTCAAAATACTTTAAACACATTCATTACGCAATTTTGAAAAGGATAGCATTACTCTGAGAGAGATATTTTCCTGTGGTTTTATATCTACAGGTAGGACACAGGTGAAGAGTTCACTTTGGAGAATTGACTTCTTAAATTGACATTTTTCATATTAGAAAATAAAGTCTCAAAAATTTGAACGCAAATAGCTTTGCACATCTAATTGTGATTTTAATTAAAGCAGATGGGTTACATTCATTTCAAGGACATATTTTCACTCTTCAAAATAATCCTCATTTACATTTTGCTGAGATTTGGTGTAGCCCCTAGGTTCAGCTACCACATCCTCTCAGGTTAAAGTCAACTTTTTCAGATGAGCTAGCAGTCAGACATAGTTTGAACAGCAGGTAATTAAGTAAGATCACCATATTAGACATATTTGCTCACCTTGCCATTATAAAGATCCAAGAATGGGAAAAAATGTCTAAAACTGAGCATTTAGAGCAGTTTTAAGTCTGAGTTTGTGACTCACAGGGATTACGCACAGTCATTATTTAAAGTAATGACTACGTTTAATATGAGTGCCCACCACTGTCATTGCAAATAAACAAGAGACAATAAGGTAAAGCATAAGAAGCCTCCTTGAAAAATGATCGGTGGAGTTTTTGACCTGTTATAACTGTTTATTTATGGGTGGGCTGCCCATTTGTGTCAAACTTGCAGCATTTTCACAACCTAGAAAAATCCTGTCTTCAAGCTCTTTTGTGTGTGGCATTAATCTGCGTTTGTGTACGTACCGTTGGCTGGATTTGTAGGTTGATGGCAGTGAGCTGGACAGGCTGAGCTTTGGCATGGTTGAGGGAGGAGTGAAGGGCATGTGGGCTGATAGTGGAGTGGAAGATGGTAGCCTGCTGGCTCAGTGTAGAAGGCTGGTGAGGAGCAGGTTTGGGCAGCACGGGGACAGGATGCTGTGACGGCTGAACGGAGGCCGTCTGCAGCAGCTGGCCCGTCGTCCTTTGGGAACCTTGGCTCTGCTGAACCACAAACTGCTGCTGCTGCTTGTGTTGCTGAACCAGAGAATGCGGCTGAATCTGGGTGTATGCTGGAACGAGAACACCAACGCTTATTTCTGAAAGTGATTTTATTTCAGCTAGGATTATTTGTTAAAACTATTTGGTAAGAAAAAGAACTGTTCATAAATATCCTTACAAAGCAAGTCATTGTCATACAATGAGCATTCTTTATTTCATGCATGCTGACAACTGTCCAAACTCTTGATATCCGGAGAACTGCGCCTCAGGCTCATAAACATTGAAAAATGTAGACGTCTGCACAAAAGAGCTTGTTTTGCAGCACCTTCACCTGTAAGTCCCTTGTTGACAGGATATAATATTAAGAGCTTGTTGAAAGGTGCATAGAGAGGCCCACTGTTGCAGTGTTGGCCAGACCATTACTCACAAATAGTTTTAAAATGGCTTGTCACCACCTGTCAGTGCTGCTGTGGGTAAAAGGACATCCTGAGCTCATAACTTGCCCCAAGCCCAAGACACAGCACATAAATCTTGTATTGTGGGAGCATGTGCGAGTGGGAGAGTGTTCTTTGGAAGTAGCCTGAGGCTAGTCTAATATTAGAAATGCCTCAGGAAGAAACATGCAGAGCCAACTATCTATGACACCCTGTATAGAGTTAAGGATGAGTCAGTGGGTTCCAGTATCTCACACACCTCCTTGATTTCTAAGAATTTTATCAACAAAGAAAAAAAAATCTGATTACTACAAATCCCCCAAAAATGAAGAGTTATCCCTGAAAACTACTAAACAGCAGGTCCTGCTATATAAGCCATGTGAACCTAGAGGTGCATCTGGTTATGTTAATAAACATCACAGTAAATCCCAGAGTGGAAAACTGCCAAGTGCATCAGTGTTTGTCGTAGAGCCCCCTCAGCCCCTCCCTCCGCCCCCCTGTTCTTTTCGCATTGTTTCGTGTGGGACAGGCTCCATCTGGTTTCAAAGTTTCCCTGTGAGGCAGTAACCACACTCTGTACCCTGCCGTGGAAAATATAGACATTTCTATCCAGCAGAGTTTGCATGTCATTAGTCCCTTTAATGGTACGAGGACCGCTGAGAAGAGTTTTCATTTTCACATGGTGAGACACAGTGGAACCCACTGACAGAAAATTTGGTTAGCTGTGGCGTCGATGAAAACCTTCAGTTAATATTTATTATGTTAAGAGAAGGATAAATATAAGATGTGGATGGGTGGATAAAGCCAGCTAGATGCTAAGCATTAAAGGGTTTTTTAAAAAAAAAAAAAACTTTAAAAACAGACCGTGGAAAATTATATCCATCAACTCAACAACTATGCCCATGGGTGGGAAAAAGAAATGAGTGGAGACATGCTTTTTTTGTCAACTCAAGCATCACAGCCCCAAAGCCTTTCATTTAAAGCATATTTTTAATGTAAAGAGTCTGCGTGGTAGAAGAGAATAAAAACTTAAAGTTTTGTGTTGGTCATGGACATGGCAAACAAAAGTCCACTCATTCCCATTTTAGCAACTTTAAACTCAACTGTCTTCTTGTCTGAGACAGCCAAAATAAATAAGTGTAGAAAAGCAAAGTGAACAGTCTACAACAACTCTACAACAAGTCTCCTGAAAATATCTGATCAGGCCTCTTGTAAGGGTTCATAAAGTGTGAAAACTACAGATAAGCAGAGCACAAGAATAGATCATGAGAGTGTTAGTCCTAATCATTAATTGCCATTCAAGCCAGAGCTCTGAATCATGTCCAGTTTTTACAGCCTTCCTGCTGACAAAGACATTACACACTGCCGGCCAAAACCACCCCAAAGATGGTTAAGCCAAGGAGCCACACTGACGCATTTCTTTAAGTTAAAAAAGTAGCTTTTTAAAAATTGCAACACACCAAATGTGAAACAATTGAGACAAAGCTGAATGGGAATGGTTTGAGAGTTTAGGTTTTTTTTTTTTGATGGGTTATGCTGTGGTTTTGCTGGTCAGGCCTGTGTGAGGTCAAATTGGGCTGTATTCAGCACATGAGCTAAAATGAGTCTGACACCCCTGCTCTACATGATGATTGCGAGCATCAAATTCCATAGAAATCCATTTTTTTAAAGACACAAACCCTGTTTTAGTGCAGCCTTATGGTTGCACTAAAATAAAAATAAACCTGACTGTGGTGATTCTTAATCTCCTGGATAACATGAACATTTGTTCTGAACTCAAATATTTCTTCAAACTGGATTTTCTACAAAGTGGTAGAATGACGATGATGATAGACGGGCTACATAAAATCATACTATGTGTAAATACCAAGTAAATGGACCAGAAAATGAGATTGTTTTGAATTGATTTTAACATCGGACATCTTCCCACGGCAGAAACATGAGTTTGTATGACCCACTGTGGTGTAACATCCACTGATGTTACAAAATAGTGTAATAATTTTAAGACAGCTCTGGCTGTGAAGTCAACCTACTACCTCCAAACACCACAAGTTGTCAAGAAAAGCAAGTTTGTTGCTGCATCTGCCATTTTACAATGTTCATCCAAAGTTATGAGGGAGCCACAGTCTGCTGTTCTTAGTCTTGAATGTAGCAAGAAGGCGGCTACTCAAAGTTAGTGCTTGTTGTTGTTGAGTTTAACTGATCATTGGGTATTGGAGACTGAGTATAATTCTGTCATTACAAACTGACCATCTTAAGATATAAAACAGTCAGGAAAGGACCAATTACAGTAGCAGAGCCTGCTACATGTATGTCTATCTTTAACTTGTTGGTTGCCATATTCAATAGTTAACAAATGGTGTGCACATTTACCTATTTTATTAATGATTATTCTATTGTAATGTGATCAAAGAACAAAACAGCAACAGAAAGCTCCCTTGCGAGGGTTAAACTGTGTCAAACTTGCAGTATCAAGAGACTCTCAGCCTTCTGTAAGGGAGGAGGAGGGGGATTTCTGAATCAGTACACACCGGATACAATCAGCCCCTTCTCATGAATCCTGACATCTTTCTCAAGCCTCTAATGAGTAACAGAAAGAGGTCTCGAAAGAAGAGGAAGATTTGGAAATTCACTTAAATGTTATTCCCCCTCAAGGTCTTAAGATTAAGGACTGGAATTACTCAGGCACCCCACACCAATATATACATACAAATCATAGTCTACAGTATGCGGAAGCCCACTCCCTCCACCCCCAAGGTTGTGAATGTTTGTAGACCTCTTATTCTGTGTATTGCCGTGCAATGTCCTGAAATTGAGGACAGTATACATTCCTTCCAGCTTTTGCAGCACCAGGCCCTGGAAAACCCCAGAGTTTCCACATTTTCACTGACTCCTGGTTTGGCTTACCATCTTGAAAAATATTGACCAACAACACCACAGCAACAGTAGACCTTGAGTCACCTTTCCTAATTTTAATACAATTCCAAATAAGGATTGAAGATTGTTTATCAAGGAAAATTAGCTCCATGAATCCGGTTCTCAACTGGCTTCAAAACTTACAGTGCAGTAAAGGTTTTATACATAAGTACCCCTTAAAATAAGAAAACGAAAAAAGTTTTCATCTTTCCAGTTTTTTTATTGCTGACGGGGTTTCCCTGCTGTGGTTTTATAGTGTGGTGCCGGCTCTTTGCTGCTGAGAGAAGGTGATGACAGACATACACTTGCTGCATCAAGCCAGACGGCCTAACATTTGCTTCCTCCTCAATTCCCATGAATGTGAATCTGACAAACTCTCAGCGTAACCACAATTAATCAATTTGTTCTGTGCTGAGTTAGATTTAACACAGATTTGGTAGAAATGAGACACGTCAGGTGTTTGTTTTTTCTTAAGATTCAATTTTTGGCGATAACAAGGGTACACGTTTAGGAGTCTTTTGATGGGAGGTGCACGTCCGTTTTTTTAAATGAATTATAGAGTAATGCAATATATACTTTGTGACTATAATTGGCACAAATGAGCTGCCACTTTTGTGAGTGGATCTACTCCAACTGCATCTTTTAGTTTTTGTCACACATGAAACTCTTTTCCGGCCTGCTGCAGGTTCTGGTTGGAGTGGCCCTCCAGAGCAGGAAGAGGACTCAAAACCTGGAGTTTGTCTGACTGTGAGACACAGCTGACAGGTGGACTACCTCCACAAGAGCAAAATGGGTGAAAGGCCAGAATGAAGACCATAGAGCCCCAGGGCAAGGTGGTAAGATTGTGCAACCTAAAGTTTATGTTTGGGTAATATATACTAACACATGCTGTGCACACCAACCATTTAACTGCATCTATTATCCCTTTCTTTTTCACTTTGGGAGGCTGTAAGGCATCCCTCATATGAATTACTGACCCTACTTATTAGGGCTGGGCCATATCATACCGTTCACGGTAATACCGGTATAATGTTGGGCAACGATAAGAAAATGAAATATCGCATTAGAATATGGGTCAAACGCGCATGCGCAGTGCCTTTGTTTACATATGCACATTGCGGTGACAGAGAATGACATGGGCGAAAGCGGATTGTTGAATGAAGCGGATGAACCAGAATTGGTTTGTAAAAATGCTGCAACTTCAGTGGTGTGGAACTGGTTTAGCTTTCGTCCGTCAGATACACAACAAAGCTCTATATTTGGTAGCGCATGCCAGCGGGCCGTCGTTATTACCATGTTTTTTGGAAAATACGGCACACTTAAAATAAATCCTTTGATTTTTCTGAAAATCGACAGTGCCCCTTATAATCCCGTGTGCCTTATGTATGAATTCTGGTTGTGTTTACTGACCTAGAAATGATTTTATGTCGTACACGGCGCTCGAAAATCTGTCAAATGTTTTAGTACGACTTTGCTAAGCTACGAAGCTGCACCGCTTGATGGATTGTCGGAGCATTACGGCTATCGTAGGCAGGAGCCTCGCGGAGTGATATGTACGGTGCTTCAACATAATATTACCGTATTGTGTGTGTATAACCTCTTTTTAAGTTATGTGGATATTATACATGGTTATGCTGAGGATATGTCGGCCAATTTCCACTGGAAATGCCTTTTGGTTAAACTGTCAGCAAGGAATTTGCATTTGCATTGTTAAATTTTTATATAACTTTAACGCACATAAAAAACAGCTGCTTGTTTAAGTGAAAATACATTGATGGTTTGGTTTTTTTGCACTAACAAAGTTGTGGAGTTGTAAAGTATTTTGTCTAGTGTCAATTATATCATCAGTTATATCGTTATCACAAATTTTCAAATGTATATCGTGATAAATATTTTTGGTCATATTACCCTGCTCTACTACTTATGAATCCATTTATCAATCTGTGAAATTATGATGGATATTTTTCACCCCTTGTTTGGCCGGGAGTATCCTGTTTAAAACACAAATCACTGCAAATATGCAGTACTGTATGTACTGTATTCTTTTTTTAAACATAAAAAACTAATTAAAGCAAGGTTATTGATGTAATTATTCCTTTTACTTGTGAAAAAACCATAATTACCATATTACACTTCTAAACACTTCTAAAGTCTGCAAGCCTCCTGCATAAATTCCCCACCCATTTTGTTAGGTGAATTTAGGCTAAATGTCTAATATCAGTCAATGTCAGTGTAGTAACTAGCAACAAAGTTAGTAACATTGCAACGTTATATGTGGTTCATTTGCCAACTGAAACTATTAATAATTGATATCATGAATGTGGACTGTGCAAAACCACTAGCTGAGTTCATATCTAAATTTTCCTGGCGCATAATAGCAATGAGCTACTTTTGAAATGCAACAGTTAAGTGTCATAATTTTATTAAGACTAAAATCACTAAAATTGCTGATCAATTACATAAAATGCTAAGTAGCAATTACCTCTACAATCTTTCATGAACCAAAACCATCCTCAGGGGGTGAAATTACCCACCAACAACATGGAGCAAAATCTCTGGTTTCCTGCAGCTAAAAATAATGGCTGCTCCCTTCTATTACCAATTTTACCCTCTAAAGCAAAGTGCATCTTGACCCAGCCACAGTCAAGTTGAATCCAAGCTTTTATCCTAATCCGAATCCCATCAGCCAGCCACGCTGCCTCTTCTCTTCCTGATCCACAGAGTAATAACTCCCCAGCATCTCATGTGCACACCTGTCCCTCGTGGGCTGCTGCTATGGCAACCCATGGTAATTTTTTTTCCCAGACAGCATGCTGCCAGATTTTCAGCTTCCATCCTCCCTTTCATTTTATGCGAATCTATTACTGAAACAAAGCAAGACACAGTTGTGCACCGACGTGCACAGATAATCCCCACCTCCCCCTCTCTTCACAAACACACAAGCCCAAGTGCGTGCACACACACACACACACACACACAGACACACACACAACACCAACCATAAATGTAAAGAGTGTTACAGCCATGCAGTCATACAGACATAAATATGGCACATGCACAGACAGACAAATTATTTTGTAAGATGTAATTTCCTATGAGGACCCTCTTTAAAATGCATCTAAAGGTTACTTATCATGCAAACAAATGGGACTTAATTTGACGTAATCAGCTTGCGCTGCTAGAACATTCACAACCATTCACGCTAAAAAGGGGAAAAAAACATTAAAAAAAAAAAAAAAAAAAAAACAGCTGCTGACTTTCAATTACACAATAAGTGGTTTAAAAACACTCTTGCATGGCAGTGTGCCTTTCACAGCTTCTAATTCACAAAGCAGCTAGACTGTTCCAGACACAAAACCAACACGCTGTCTCTAATAGAGCTGGTTTCACCCATTTAGTGAGTGAATGGATTTGTGAAGCAGGCCCCGACAAGTCACGGCAACAGCCAAGAAAAAGCTTTCAAACGTCCATGTGTGAAATGTCTTTTCATCTAATCTCACTATAAACACTAGTGCACAGCTCTGTGTATATATATATATAAGACAGCTGTCACAAAGCCAAAATCTCTCTTGAGGTTTGAAATGTACATCTGATACATAACAGAAGCATGCAGCCGCCGGCAAACAGTTTGTCAGTTTCCTTTTTCTGTCCACAAAAATGAAACCATAACTTCACTGCAGTTTTAGAGCTTACATGCTCTGTGGACCACATGTTTTCAGAGGAAAACATTGGTGCATTCAGAACACATAGCATGAGCAGCACAAGAAGTTTTATCTAAGATGTGCTCAGAAACAGCATTTAAAATACACTAAGATTAAAGATTTTACTGGCTATAAGACAATTTGATTGAAGAAACACAGAAGAGGAAACTCAGTGGAGACACTAGGATTCATGCTCTTGTGACCACCAATTTCTGCTCTGCATAATTTCATGGCAATCCAGTCGAGCTGCTGATATAATTTAGTCAGAATCAAAGCAGTGACCTGACAAACATTGGTTTATAAGACTGCTTTTAAGTTGCTACAATACATGATTAGGGACATTAAAATGTAATCTGTTATGCTACAGTGTTGCTTGCACATGTTGGTTAGATTGTCTAGAGTGTATGGCAGTGTCACCACTGCCTTTAGATGAGAGTTTAATGCCAGATGCCCTCCCTGACATAACCCTCCTTCTCCTGGCCTTGAACTTCCACATGTTAAATGTGTTTTAACCACTACATTGTGGAGCCACAAATTTTAACTTGTATTAAGTGGTCCCAGACAAAACTCCACACAGTAGGGCCCTGTCAAGGTTTCAACCCAGGACACTCTTGCTGTGAGGAAATGGTGCCATCAATTGAACCACAATGCTGCCATTTAATACCAACACTCATATTCAACAAGACCTAGTAAGCACATCTTGATATCTTACACAGAGTTTATTGCTGTTTTTTAAGACTTTGTGTTGCAATTTGGCAAGCGCACAAAGCATTAGGTTTAAAACACATTAAGGCTGCATGTATCAATATATATTGGTTGAGCTGCAGACAATTTTCTTGATTAAAAAGAGTGACAGCAGTAAGTAGAACAAGAAAAGTATTACTTCCTGTACTTTTAAAGATCAAACAAAACAACCTGTTAACCAACCATTTGTTTTGGGTTTGTTATTTGCGTCACTAATATCCATCATTATTATTTTTTTCTCTCACTTGTGTAAGAGACATTTCTTTAATGGATGGGATTTAATGTTGTGGATATGCAAACTTCTCTTACCTGGAGCAAGCAGAGGCTGAGCATTCACAGCGGTGACACTGCGGCTCATGTTTATAGCTCGGACTTCTGTGACTGCTGCACTGTCCCCCTTCTTCCCTCCTTCAGAGGGACTGTCTAAGGAGCTGGTCTTCCCCCCTGCTGAGGCCTGGGTACCTTGACTTGGGTTTTTGATCAGTGACGCAGGCTGGATAGGCACAGGGGCCTGCTTCAGACTGAGAGCCTGTGGCATCTGAGTCTGAGAGGAGGATGTTGTCGCCCCCTGCTGGCCACGGATGGCCAGATTCTGTACCTGATTCTTAAATACAAAAAGAGAGACAAGATTCACAAATGGCTCAAGCTGTGGATTTTTTGACTATGTTCATAAGAATTTTGTTTGTAAAATGCTGGAAATTCATTTAAAGCTCTAAAGTTTAATATTTATTTTTATGGATTACTGCTTTGCTACGTATGTGTAAAATGTATAAAGTTATATTTACGAGAGGGAGCTGGAAAAGATGTTAAGGCGAGATAAAAGACCGCTCTTGTATTATTAGTGATAATATACGTTCCAGCAATATTACCTGTGAGGAGGCCTGCGTAGAGCTGTCTGACTGCACAGCCGTCACAGTGGCAGCTGGGGTAAAGATGAGCTGTGGGGACAGAGGAACAGCACGACCCAGGCTCCTCGCCACCTGTACCTGGGCCTGGAAAGTATGACACACATTAAAAAAGGGGGAACTAACATAGGACAAGCAAACTGTAAACTAAAATTACTATCCTGTATCATTACTGATCATATTCCCCCACCAACTAGTGAAACTGCAATTTTAATGATGACAAAGACTTATATCACCAAATCAGTATCTAACTACCTGTGAAAACTAGCTCAGTACCCAGGGCATGGTGTTGAATAATGGCCATAACCATTTTGACCTGATGAAAGCCACAGGCCAAAACATGCACTTATGAAGTAGGTGAAGCTGTGCCAGAAGCATCCATTCTGCTTTAGAAAATATGACTCAGTACCTTGGACATGACACTGAATAAGGGCCACAGGCTCCCAATAAATGTTAAAACACACTATTTACAAAAGTATTTACAAAAACGTAACAAGACAGAAGATCATTTAATCATTTAATCATGGGGTGCTGCATGTGTATATTTAGTTAGTTTTTAATCTCTGGTGTATGATAAGACAAAACAGGAAACTAAAGAAAATATTTTGGGACACTGATATGAGTAAATGCAGCACCAGGAAACTGTACTCGAAATAAAGTCCATAACTAAACTGACATGCAGTTTTCTTCCTGCCGCAATCATCACAGACATCTGATAACGTTGTGTTTTTGCTCGTAATAAGCATGTTGTTCTACCACCTCATTGCCAGTTTCAGTTTGCCATCAGTTGTACAATCTGGAAACTCCAACTGACAAGCACTCAAAACCAGCTATACCCAAAATAACCACTTTCTATTCCTTCAACAAGAGAAAGAGAGAACACACACACACACACACACACACACGCACACACACACACACACACAAAAAAAACCCAAAAAATGTTTTCTGAGCATTCACGTTAAAGACATCGACTTCCATGTTTGCAAAGAGCTCTCTGTAGGCAAACGCATTATCCTGACCACCTACTCTACTGCAAGATGACAACAAAACACGCCATTTACAGTGGAATTACTTACAAACACAATATGTATTTTGTATATTTTATTTATTTATGTATTTATGTATGTAATGTTCTATACATGTGCAATAACACCTTCATTTATTCTTTTTTAACTCAGCCCTGTTTTTATTGCAAGTTTCTCTCTGTGCATGCAATTTTGTTCAGTAATGCATCTGTGATGTATTGACTGTATGACAATAAAGAAATCTGAATGGCATAAACACATACACAGGGCCTCCAAAGAACAGAGTTGTGCCTATTTAAATCAAGCAATACGAGTGTGCTAGTGTTTATGCATAAAGTGGAGGATCATGTAAATGTGCCTGTGGCCATTTCTTTTCTCTGTAGTCTTACCATCTGTGCACGCAGGTACATCTGTGCTTGGGTGGGTGTAAGAGTGGGGCTCGATGGGCTGCCCAGCAGAACAGCCTGCTGGGAAATAGTGGTGGGGGTTGAGCTAATATTCTGAGCTCGGCTGATCAGCTGAGCTGCCGCTGGAGACGTGGTCAGGTTGATCTATGGGGAGAGATAATCAGGATTATTAGGTTATACATACAAGTCCTGAATAGATGTGGGGAGTTCTGAGACAAAAGCATCATATCCCCAACTATTAAATTTGACAGCATCAAATTCAATAGTTAAAAAACTTTTTAAAAAATTGTTTGAACTGTGTTCACTCTGCTAATATTTCTTACAGCTAAATACGTACAAAATCAAAAAGAAACTTGAATCTTTTTAAAGGTAAAACAGAAGGAGCAACCAAGCTGCTAGCATCCTGCTGCTAAAAATCAACTTGGCTCGATGATAATCCAACTGGACAAAGATAACTTAAAGAGGCTTTTAGGAAGGCAACACTCCAAACTGCACTTACCGTAGCCTGAGTAGATCCTGTTTGCTGAGATGAAGTGCCATTTTGTGAAGAGCTTTGCCGGCCAGCCGCGATACTGGCCTATCACAAAGGTAGAGGAAGGCAGAAGGACAGGGTGAGTGATGCACAATTTCTGAAACATGTCTTGCAGCAGGTCAACAATAACTGCAATCATCATCTCTAAACTGAGAGAATGAATTATTTGTGATGCCTGCTTGCTGACCTGCTGTACAGCAGCCAGGCTGAGGCTGTGCTGCTGCTGGAGGGCTGCAGTTTGCAGCATCAGATGCTGCTGCTGAGCTGCATACATCTGCTGCAAGTACTGTGCTGCTGTGTTGGGCTGTCTATGCAATGCCTGCTGGAATACCTGCAAATAAAAACAGGTGCAAAAAATGACCAGTTTAAAAAAAAACATTTGATTTTTACATCTGAACTAAACTTTCATAAAATCCAAAGAATCACAGATTCGGTCACCTCGAAACAACATCAATTCTTCATGATATGTCAACAAAGCAAACCAAAGCCTCTGTGCCTCTACCATGTGGGTAATCTCAGTACAAATTTTTACATGATAAATAAAAAGAAAAGAAAATGGGTTTTATAATTTTTTTTCTATAGCAATGCCATGTGTTTACATTATCTAATGGCACAACAAGTAGACAAGCCCAGATATATCTGACAGCCACAGCCATGTGTCCGCCTACAGTGATGATTTGTTAAAAGGGAGCTACTTCATCATCCTCCAACATAACAATGCTTTCCAAAATATGCAAGAAAACCGTCCCTGCTGAACATGGAAAAGGCAAACCTGTTTCACCAAAAACACACCGTAAGTATAACCATGCAAAGAGGAAACTGGTGCAGCTGGTGATCTACGACACAAAAGTAAAGAAATGTCTCAACCAAGCATTACTGGAGCACTCGTTGGAGTTCATATGACAAGAAGAGCAAACAGTGGATAGAAATTACTGATGCAGTTGCATATTGTTTGGCCAATTCAACCAGTGGTAAAGCAGGCCTTGGAGCAACAGATTTAAAAAGAAAAAAAGAAAAGAAAGAGAGCAGACCCAAATTACATCAGAGGTGGAAAATATTTTTCAGCTTCAGTTTTATTGTGTGACAATGTTGTGCAGGTTTCTGAAGAGTTACAGGGTTACTTTAGTTATTGTGAAAGTATTAAACACTTATTTTAGACTTACTTAAAATTTCCTTGGAAAACAATACCTGTGTGACTTGTTGCACCATAATGCTGCTATTGCTGGCACCACTTCATTCACAAATAAAACGCTTGTTGCAAATTTCTTTGAAATATTGTGATATAATCTGAGGCTGTATCACCTACCTCCACACTTTCCACATTCTTCTATTATACAACCGCTTAAAGCCACCAACATCACACCTATACTAAAAATAGTTCTGTTCTTTGTACAGCCTTACCTGTGGTTTTTTGAAATGATTTGCTCTTTTACAAACATACAGCGGTGCTAGAACCATGCCAAAGGCATACAAAAAAAAGCAGGCAACCCAAAAACTCTGATACTAGTAACAGTTGCTAATACATCCCCATATTAAATGCAGTTTTATTTACTAGGATCTTTGCTCATGCAGATTATCTGGTGGGAAAAATGAAAAGAAAATTGTGTGATAACAGTAAACAACATCAAGAAATGTCAGTTTGATTGCATGGTGCATTTTCTGATTTATGTGTTGGAATTTCATGAGGCTTAATAACTTTTTTTAGAAAACAAATTTGTTGCCAAGTTAAACGTTTACCGTAACGTAAATATCTATGATATAAAAATATGTTCAGATGATATAATAGCGGCATCCCTAACAATAATAATACCCTTATGCTTTATTTTAGACATTTACTTCTGCTCTAAATAAAACTAAGTTATTATGAATTTAACATTTTACAAACTTTACAAGGTTTTAGATTTATAATTATTTTATCGCTTGAGCTTATAAATCTTGTCCTGATAGTATTTCAAAATGCTTTACAGACCAAACTGCTGATTTTTCTTCATTAAGCAATAGTCATTAGTGTGCAATATCTTTATCGAATCCTAAATGTGGTACAATCAAAATGTGTTGAATCTGAACTGATTGCATCACCGCCTATTTAACAGACTAATCGGGAGACAGAAGTCAGGGTTTCAAAACCTCCAATTACTGCAAACACACAAACAATTCTTTTCCCCTAAATGTGGGACAGAAAGGTTTCACACTATGCCAGACACAACTCTAAGAAAGTTAAACCCCTACCACTGGGAAACCACCTCTCCAAGTGCCCTCTGCCATGTTTCCAAGGATTTTGACCTGCAGTCAACAGTGTCACAGAAGCATCCGGACCCACAACGTGTCGCTGACGGGCACAAGTAGCAAAGATGAAATACATGCATGAACTGATTTCCAGCGGTCTTTTATGCTCACAGTGCTGCTCAGTGACAATAGTGATTGCCTTGTGATTGTCAGCATGCTGAGGGGGTGAAAAGAAGGACTCAATCTAACAAAAACCCTGCTGTCAAACCATCAGCACTCAAAGTTGAGTGGACCTAATTCTGAGGGAGGCTAAGCCTGTGTAGAGGCTTACCCCGAGGGCAAGGGGTCAAAGCACTAAAGCACAGAAAACATTCTTTCCTTCAAATTGGAGACATGCTCCAACATTACCACACATTTGAGATCCTTTACTGGGAAGACAAATTCCCTTTTTCATCAATTCCCTTTGTAAAAAACGATGCAACATCAAAAACAATTTTAGAAGCTTGTATGTCACTTTTAAACACCAACAGAGGGCAGTAGAGCAAAGAGTGTCAGGATGTTACACAGAACACCTCAACTTAAGCGCTCAGCAGATTTATTACAGAACCAAAAGACTCACCTGTACTGTACGGTCAGGTATTCCACTGTAAACCGATATCTGAGGCACTGCCGGTCTTCCAGCTGTAGTACTACTGCTGGAAGTACTGCTAGTGTTAGTACTACTACTACTACTACTGCTGCTGCTGCTACTACTATTACTAATGCTAGTGGAAGTGGTAGAACTAGTAGTAGTCGTAGTAGTGTTAGAGGTACTATTACTGCTGACAGCAGTGGTGCTGGAGGAATTGGTGGTGGACGTGGTGGTGGCTGCGGTGGTCCCGGTACTGCTGGCAGTGGAAGCAGGGGCCCCTGGCTCACTCTCCATGGTGCCCTCTGCTCTTTTCACCTTTGACCCCCGGCTCTTCTGAATGGCTCTCCTGTGCCTTCAAGAAAGAAGCAAAAAACCTGATGAATGTATGGAAGCTTGTTTCTGCCACTGATACAGAAGTTGGAATTAGTAATTTTTTTAGACAACCAACTCAATAATTATTAACCCAGAGTTTTGGCTCATGGATTGCAAAAATGCTTTAGGTTTCTACGTTTACATACAACTGAATGGAGACAAAGTAGTCGAAACAAGATGCACCTGAACATGGCTGTCAATAAACCACTCAACACCAGGTAAATGTAAGACCAGTGACACATCTACCGCATCAAAGTTATACCCAAACTGTTTTAGTCTTATGTTGCACTATAAGTCAAGGGCAACAAAATGAATTTTACCACGGTTGGTCACATCCAAGGCCATATACAGTTTACAGCTTATTACATATACCAGATATACTTAACAACAACTTGTCCAAAGATCCCTAACTATGTCATATCATTTAGTCAAGCACAAATATCTCAAGGTAAAATAATCAATCTTAAAATTCTTAAAAGCATGAACCTGAAAACTCAGTACATGTGGGGAATTTCAAAGAAAAAAAGTCAAACTTAAAGATCTTTGAAAATTTTAAACTAAATGAACTCCACGGGGTTCTAGGATGAAAAAGGAGATTCACATAAAAACTTACAAATGACTAAGAAGTTTTCCAAAGACTAAACTGATTGGCAGGCTGGATTGGATTGAACCCCTACGTCTTCAGTTTGACACATGTGCCATAATCCCTTTAAAGTATGAAAAATAAGTAAGTACTAATTAGTGCATCACCCTGCCACCAAAACAAAAGGCAAATTAGACTCATAAATTATCAAAGGGCCCAAAAAAGGAACTCAAATTAAGAAAAATCTCTTCTGAATAAAAACTCTGAACTCTGGTTATGAAGATTTCACCAGGTCCAAGTTTTGTGGATTTTATATTAATGTAAAGAAAAATAATCTCAAAATCTCAGCTTGCTCAAATTAGTACTTGACTTCAAAAAACATTTACTACATAACTATAAAATCATTGTTTTACTTAGTTTTACAGTTGAAACTAATCTTTATCACACCTATCCATCTTCTGCTCCTGATCAGGGTCTAAACCAATACCTTTAGACCTCCCTCTCCCCTGCTACCTCCAGCTCTTGTGATACACTGAGCCATTCCCATGGCTCAAAACACCTCACCCAGGAGGAGTCCAGAAAACACACTAGTCAGATGCCTGAATCACCTTACATGAAAGCGTAGTCGTTTTACTTCGAGCCCCTACCAAATTATTATGCTTTGAAACAAACTCTTCTGCCATTTTGGTATATGTGATTTTATTTTTTCAGACAAGACTCAGAGCTCGTGTCCATAGGTGAGGTTAGGAATGCAGATCGACCAGTGAATTACCAGTTTCACTTTTTTTCCCCCAGCTCAGTGAGCATTTCAGTGCTCAGTTTATCCATCGCACCCAGGTGCGAACCAGCCCAGTGTAACCTGAAGGTCACTTCAATCTTTTACTACAGCAACTACCTGAATAATCTCTCACTGCAGAAACCATGAAAGAGATCATGTCGAACTCTGCAGCCAATCATTAACTTTCTTTTTTTTTTTTTTAACCCCGACTTAATTTGACACCCACATCCCTGTTGCCATGACTGTCCAGCCCCCAGTTTGACAAACTACACAAAATACACATATATGTTCTGATACTAAGAACAAAACAAGACATACCATCTTTATGGGGAGCCGCTTTCATTTTGTTGCTGCTGGGTTATGTAAGAGCCCCTTGTGCCATTCTCTTTATTAAGTTTCAAACAGTTTATACTCCCTTTACTTGTACTGTTCAAAGACGGGAGTTTTCATCTCATTGTTTACTTTGTATTTATGTATTAAATAAACTGAGCCAAGCTAAAGTTATATAAAGTAGGGCTGCACGATTAATCGTTAGAAAATCGCGATCTCAATTCATACTTATGTGCGATCTCATTTCCAAATGACAACGATTTAAAAAAAAAAAAAAAAAAGAAAAAAAAAAAAAAGACGACGATGATTGTACCGCATTTTGATCCGGGACGTAATCTGCATGAAAACAAGCGCTCACTCTTCCTGCTCAACAAATGACAAGGGCGGAGCCTTATACCACCTGATACAGAAGCTGGCTGCTAAAATTGGCAGGGAAAAAACAACGGAGAGCACGTCAGGGATGATGAGAAAGTGACTGGAGAAAATCCGTCCCAGTCAACCACCCAAACATCAATAACGGGAACCTTATACAGCGCTTCCCTATACCCGTCGAACTCCCGCAGGCACAAAGAAATTACGGAGGCTATCACTTATCACCTGACCAAAGATATGGCTCCCATCAACACTGTGCAAAACGAGGGATTTAGGAAAATGATCAACACCCTAGACAAACGCTACACAGTGCCGTCCCGCAACTATTTTTCTATTGTTGCACTACCTGCTCTATACACGCATTGTTGAGCAACGGTGGAGACGGAATTTCAAGCAGTACAACATTTTGCGGCAACGACAAAATGTGAGACATTTGTTGTTTTTATGTTTATTTATTGTTTTTATGTTCAGTCTCAACTGTTACGAAGTTAATGTGCAGTTAATAAGCGCAATAAATATTTATACTGGAAAAGAAAATAGTGAGAGAACCGTGATCTCAATTCTAAGCAAAAAAAAAAATCGTGATTCTCATTTTATGCAAAATCGTGCAGCCCTAATATAAAGTCAGTACAAGTTACAAAACAAACATAAGGATATCTCTTGTCATCTTGCTTAAGTCACACCTCTGCTGTCTGTTCTCAAAGACGGATATGCTGTCCGACTGCACGAAATGAATATGCAGGATACAAACACGAGCTGGAAAATAAATGATACCTCTGTTTTCATGTAAAAATACGCATAAAATTGTATTTCAGGAATCCAGTGAACTCCACTGAATTTAGCATAAATATAAGGGATAAGCAGATACTACAAGCCTAAATTAAGTCAACACTCAGTCCAAGAGTGTTGAGTGAATGAGATTTAAAAAAATAAAATAAAAAAATAAATCCATTCCATTAAGTCAGTCACAAGAATAAGGAGGAATGATTTAGGGTCCTTCCATAAAAGCCTTTTTAGGTTTGGTCCCTTGGTGCTTTGCTATCCATTAGCACAGAACGAAAAAGGTTCAGAGCTCTCCGGGTAGACAAGGTGGAGAAGATTTCAGCATGGCAGCTGATAAAAAGTGAAGATGATGGAAGGAGATCAAGCATCCTTCCTTGGTGGAAAATAAGCAATCTTTGGAAAAAGTCAAAGATTCTTTTGTTTAAACAAAGTCCAGAAGTTAATTTAAAAAAAGAAAAGAAAAAGAAGAAGTTAAAAAAAAGCTCTCAGAGCAAGAAAAGAATCTGAACTCATTAAGATTCTGACTAGTGTCAAGAATGAGATTAATGAGCATGTTTGATGGGGGGATCAGAAAGAATAACAATCACTGTATGAGTTAGAAAAGGGGAAAAAAGGGAGGGAGGAATTTTCTAGCCTTCAGGTTATACAGGTTCACATTAAGTCACCGCAGCTACAAGGAAAAAGGAGCAAGTGAGAGGTGAAGGTTGAGTGAACAGGTTCAGGATTTTAAATGGGCAGGAGTGGGACGAGTGTGTAATGGAAGTAATTAAATAAGGAGCAATGCTGCCGCCATGCTGCAATTCTTAAGCCATTTCCTCCACATACTCATTCTTTTGAGCAGATTAGGAGCCAAAGCAAAGCTCTACAGCCCATTTAGGCTACAAAGGAGACTTGGAAACAATCTGCCATCTCACTAAACCACATGCTATTCCTTAAAATGGCAAACGCAGAACAGCCCACAAAAGGTTACAAAATATTTGAGCAAACCAGTGAGTGAGTTAAAAGACATTTTTTTAACATCTGTTTAAACAGCTTAAATGCTTTAATTGAAACCTTAGGTTGCATAACAAGAAAGGCAGCAAACAGTCAAATTAGGGCAGTACACGGATCAATTAAAAATGCTTTCACATATTAACCTGATATATCTAACACCATTAAAGCAAAGAACTAGATCCTAATTTAAACTGGATGAAAAATGGAAAAATATAAAATACATATTCCAAGACCTCCTAAATTAAAAAGACCCTTATTTTCCATTCAGCTGTGCCAGTCACTGATTGAAAACTTGATGTTTTCATATTTGTGGCTGAAAAACTGAAATGCAGTCAGGCAGTGCTGGGTCCAGGTTGTAAACAAAGCACCACTGCTGCCAAAGCCTGCTTGTCTGTATGCCATCATTAGCCTACATCCCACAGTGTGCTTCATATTGCCTCCCCATGTGGGGAGAGGGGAGGGAATCCCCTCTGGTAATGATCCCTGCAACCCATGTCCCTCTAAGAGGAGTCACCCATCAATCAGTAAACAGTGCCATGTAGATCACCCCTTGCTCAGCCCCATCCAAGTACCACTTTTACATTGTTACATCCACAAATCTGGCTTTGAATTGGGTTTCATGGAGGACCCCTTGCACCCATGAAAAGTGCTATTCAGCTTTTTTAAGACAACATCAAAGCAGCACCAGCAGCATGAAACGCAGTGCAAAGAGCCAGTCAATGCCATAACAATGTAATTTAAGTGCTGTTGGAGCATATTGATCCCCTCATGCTAGCATTACAAGACCACAAGAACTGACAGTCAGCTTTGCGTGTTATCCGTTTCGCATATCCAGCAGGACGATGAGAGCTGTTAAGAGACTGTCAGACAGACTGGCTGTCTCTACAGAGCTTACATCACAGTAAGGAAGTGCAGAAACCTCCATCAGTGCCCATACAACTCTGATGACCCACATTAAAAATACTATGAGAATGCATTTGTCAGCTCCACTAATCGATTGATGTGTGATAATAACTTTAATAGCTAAAAGATCCACAGAGAAATCTGTGCCTGTGTGTATTTTTATATATAAATTTCTGTGTGTGTGTGTGTGCACGCGCGTGTGTGCGTGTATCTGTGTGTGAAGAGGGGTACTCTGCTTCTGAGACAAAGCCCCCTAACCCTGGTGTTCCTACCTCCTCCGACACCCCCAACGCGATGCAGGGGTATGATGCCCCATCCCCCGGGGAGCGTGCTGTCCTCCTGCAGGATGTTGCTCCTCTTTCCTCTTTGTCTGCCTAAGTGAGTGGCTGGCTGCCTGGCTGACTGAGTGAATAAATGAGCGCGTGCAAGGGTGTTTCTGTGCAGCCTCCAAACCCCCTGCCCCTCTTGTCTACCCCCAACACACAGCAAGCTCGTCGTCCCAGCATCAACACCCAAGTCCACCAACCAGGCCACAGCCTGCCTCCTAATTATGTGGTATCCTAGCGACAGCCAACGGGCGCTTATGGAATCCCCATGCAGAGCCGCATCCTGATTGGACAACAGGATCCTCTTTAATGAAGATGATGGTAATGATTTTACTCTCCCCTCCCCCTCTGATGCTTCCTGAATACTGAATTTTTTTTTTAGGATGCTTAGACCCTAACCCCCCATATCACCCAAATTATTTCCAAATAGCTGAAAATCCAAGATAATGAGGCATTTCATAAAAATAACCCTGAAATGCTTTTTCTTCTCTTTTGCTTAGTCTAGACCCAAACAGTGGAAAACCGAAGGCTTCATTCCTTTCTCAGTATTTCAGTTTTCACTTCAAGTCTGCAGCACAATTTCCACAAATAACCTGCAGTTGCAATAGGCCCATTTTCCTTAGCATTCAGCTAAGGACAGGAACAGTGAGTCACAGGCTGAACAACGAAGGGGTTACATGAATAGGATGAGGGACCTATGGAATCTTCGATACCCAACATCCACACTGATGGCGAAACTAGCAGCTTAGTGTTCAAACATTGTGAAGAAGGACTGCTCTCATGTCTAGAGATTGACGAGGAACAACACACATGCTACGAAGGGGGAACCAGGACGACAGTGGGGGGGAGATATCATCACCAACACTGGATATCATCACAGTCCAGGATGAGACAACAAACATCCGCGAATGAAGATGGCCCCAACGGACCACGTGCTCAGTGAATACCTCAGGCAGCAGAAACCCGAGAAAGAGGAGGAATAATCATGGAAGGATAGACCCCTGCACGGTATGTACCACCGGCAGATAGTGGAAGTGGCTGACATCCAGACGTCCTACCAGTGGCTGGACAAAGTTGGACTGAAAGACAACACAGAGGCACTAATCATGGCAGCACAGGAACAAGCAGGAACAAGGCTGGGAGACGCCACAAAGGGTGGTGGAGAATGGCCGAGCTAAGATCCTGTGTGGCTTCCAGATACAGACGGACAAAATGGTGGTGGCTAACCAACCGGACATGGTGGTGGTAGAGAAGCAGAAGAAGACGGCCGTAGTGATATATGTAGCAATACTAAATGACAGCAACATCAGGAAGAAGAAACACAAGAAGCTGGAATTAGTACCAAGGGCTCAGAGAAGAGCTTGAGAAGATGTGGAGGGTGAAGGAAACAGTGGTCCCAGTGGTAATCAGAGCACTAAGTGTAGTGACTCCTAAGCTAGGTGAGTGGCTCCAGCAGATCCCAGGAACAACATCTGAGATCTCTGTCCAGAAGAGCGCAGTCCTAGGAACAGCTAAGGCCATGTCCAGACTAACACGTTTTTGTTTGAAAACGCATCTTTTTCTCTCCGTTTTGGCCCTCCATCCACACTGAGACGGCGTTTTCGGTCAAGAAAAACGCGTTTTGAAAATGCTCTCCAAAGCGGATACATTTGAAAACGCTGTTTTTGCGTCGCAGTGTGGACAGCGAACCTGGAGCCTTTTCGAAAACGTTGACACGTTTTAGTCATGTGGTGCAGTCATGTGACCAATTAAACTAAGATAGCGGACAGCAGTATTATACAGCAGTTGTTTTGCTTGCACTCAATTTTGACAGCCCTATTAAAGATTAATATCAAATGTACATGCTCCAGATAGCTTTTCTTCAAATTCTTTAATTCTCACTCGCTTTTGCAACTTTATACTTTTATGTTACTCGCAGCAACAACTCCACCTCATTGTTAGTCCATTTAAAAAACTTGGTGCTTTTCCTCGACATTTCGCTGCAATGTTTGAAAGAGCCGGAAAGTAAATAAACAGCAGACAGAAATGAGGCAGGTCGAATCGTCTTATGTTTCACACATGCGCAGTACTGGAACGTAAGCATTTTCAGCTGTTTCAATGTGGACGCAGAACTCTGTGAAAATGACTGAAAACGATAGTGTGGACGAAAATGCAGTTTTCAAATTTATCTGGGCTAGTGTGGACGTAGCCTAAGACACTGCGCAGGACCCTCAAGCTCCCAGATCCCACAGGGGCAAGAGGGGTTTTTTTTGTTTTGTTTTTTTAAGAAAACAAAACAGATTTTTGATCCACAAAATTGTTTCATTATTAGTTGTGAAACTGAGACTAGTATCATCTTAAGTCATGACATGGTACTGCTTTATCTCTGCTGACATGAGCTCTCGAACTATTCAACTGTTATTCTCAACCTTTGCAACTTTTTTGTGACACTATTCATCTGCAGCATGTCTTGACAGTTTTTAAAAAAAAAAATAACAGTGTACACACTAGACTAGAGTGATTTATTACTGAAGGCTTTGAATAATTGGTGCCAAAGATTTCTGTATGGACATCAAGCTTAGAAACAAAATAACAAAAGAGGAAAACCAGCAAAACCCCTCATAAAAATGAAATGAGATAGCTTCAGAGTTGAATTTAAACTCCTCTTTAATGACAACAGAATTCATTTACATGGAATTGGGAAGATAAAAACCAAAGGATAATGGCATACTTATGCTCTACCCCACAACATTAACACGCCACCCAACTGTCTGGCGGTATGAAATGTGGCTATTTGAGTCGTTTGCTGGTGCAACATAGTATTGATTGGGGCCAACCATGCGTGAACCTCATTGATTATCATCTTCTCATTAGCATATAGATTAGCTGGCAGTGCATCCAGAAGTGCAAGCCTGAAATATCACACTTGGCTAACAGAGCTGTGGCAGGGGGGTTGGGGGGTTAAAAACAGGAAGGAAAGACCAATAGTGTGGCTCAGTGAGATATCAGCTCTTTGATGATAAAACTCAACATCCTAAAGCTCAGTCTCCAAAACTGCTATCAAAAACAAAGTGATTACGATGCAAGGAGGTATAAAAGGTGGTTCAGCCAGGGGCCTAATAGACCCTAACAAGAGCTATGATGGTAAACGTCTAGGTTAAATAAGATTGAAATAATTGCTTTTATTTAACTTCCCTAAAGTTGGTAAACTAAATTATTTGAGGATGAGGATAATGAAGATATTTAAAGATGCCAGATGGCAAAACAGGCAAGATATTATTAAATTAAATGAGTATGAGTCAGACTGACAAAATGAACATGAGTTTGCCGGGGCTATTTTGTTGACATCTATCTCACAAACATTTAATGAACCATTTGAAGTAGGGCATTCCATTTTGTTCTAAGGAAATTTTTTTGCAAAATTTCAAATGTGGCAAAAAATTTAAGGCACTCAAAATTTATTGTGGTAATGAAAAGAAATAAAGACGGACAAACTTAAAACATAGGAATAAATTCAATATAATGATAAACTGATAACTGGTGTTAGTTTAACTATTCAAAAGGTATTGATAGGATTTTATCAGTTCATTTTTATCAATGCCAATAATTATTTTCAATGTTATCATTTTTTTTTCCTTGTAAAAAGCTAAACAGAGCTACCTTTGACACACTGGTTACGTCTCAAAAGCTTTTCTTTAGACTTCATAAATTGACAAAACTAATCCTCTCTAGTTAGCTGAACAGCTCTGACTAAAGTCAAAGTAACTAACGAAGTTCAAAAAGACCAACTTAGGATGGGGACCCACTGTCTTTATTACTCACACCTAATGGCTTCATTTGTTAAGTACAAGATTGCCTCTTACATTAGAACCTCTGCACAAAGACCTTACCTCTAAGTAGGGCTGGGCCATATCATACCTTTCACGGTAATACCGGTATAATGTTGGGCAATGATAAGAAAATGAAATATCGCGATAGAATATGGGTAAAACGCACATGCGGAGTGCCTTTGTTTACATACGCGTATGGCGGCGACAGGGAATGAGAAGGGTGAAAGCGGATCGTTGAATGAAACAGATGAACCAGAATTGGTTTATAAAAATGCTGCAACTTCAGTGGTGTGGAACTGGTTTAGCTTTCGTCCGTCAGATACACAACAAAGCACTATTTTTGGTAGAGCATGCTAGCGGGCTGTCATTGTGTTTACTGACTTCGAAACGATTTTATGTGGTACATGGCGCTCAAAAATCTGTCAAATGTTTTAGTACGACTTTGCTAAGCTACGAAGCCGCACCGCTTGATGGATTGTCGGAACATTACGGCTATCGTAGTCAGGAGCCTCACGGAGTGATACATACTGTGCTTCAACATAATATTACTGTATTATGTGTCTATAACCTCTTTTTAAAGTTTTATGGATATTATACATGGTTATGCTGAGGATATGTCAGCCAGTTTCCACTGGAAATGCCTTTTGGTTAAACTGTCAGCAAGGAATTTGCATTTGCACTGTTAAATTTTTATATAACTTTAATGCACATAAAAACAGCTGCTTATTTAAGTGAAAATACATTGATTTTTTGCTTTTGTTTTTTGCACTAATAACGTTGTGGAGTTGTAAAGTATTTTGTCTAGTGTCAATTATATTGTTAGTTATATCGTTATCGCAAATTTTCAAATGTATATCGTGATAAATATTTTTGGTCATATCGCCCTGCTCTACCTCTAAGTAACTAAAATATCATTTTAGAAGGTTGGGCCTATTTATTTAAACCTTTACTGGGTCATTCCCTTCCAATCAGTACCTCCCACCCAATTTTAGTGTATTAAATTAAGCAAAGCCAAACTTTGACAGTCAGTAATTGCAAAAAAAAGCTCAACATAAATGGAGTGAGTTGAAATTTCCCCAGTATTTGAGCAATCAGAATTACGGATTAAAAAATAAATAAAAATAAAATTACGTCACAGTCTAAAGCCCAAATCTAATTAAATTTTTGTTCAGAATTAAAGCTCTTTGTAGAAAAAAATAAAGTTTAATATCATGTGATATACCATAGTATCAATATCATAGTAGAACTGCACCAATTTAATGTCTACAATGCAGTGTAACAGATAAAAATAGTGATTCATTGTATCTCGTATTTGTTTTCTTATGATCAATTGGAGAAGATTTCAAAGAGTGCATTGTGGGTAAACCTTTGAGGGTCATATTACCGTGTGTGGGAGGTCCTCAACATTAGGTCCTGAAGAGCTTTCTCTTCAATGCTATTTGACCATGCAGGACCTGAATTACAGAGGGTCTCAGATTTCATTGTTCTTTCAGTGGAATGAACCTCAAGTCAGTGTCAAGATCATTTGTTCTGAAAAAGCATTTCCTTGGAGAACTCTGGTGATGCTGGGAGAATCCCCTGAGCCTGATGATAGCTGATGGGCTTGTCCAAACACAGCAAGCAGGCCACTGCCCTCGCTAAAGTGTGTAAGATAGCGATACCCTCTGATCCCAAGGAAAGGCCGACCATGGAAGTGTAATTGAGCCATCTGATTCCGATTCAGATGTGTACCTTGCCTTCCACAGCTGAGTAGACCAGCACAAAGAGACTCTGGCTGCTTTCCAGGTTAAGTGTGCTGAGAGTGTGTGCAGTTCCAGCATATGTAGGCTCATGCTGCGAAGATACAAAACACTTTGACTTTACTCTCCAGAGAGGACCCTGGCTCATTTAGTAAGGGCTAAGACTGTAAGGTGAAAAATGCTCCAGTAGATGCTAAAAATGTCTCAGACTATTAATGCCTCTCAAAATAAACACAGCAAAAGCAGGCAGAAAAGCACACATAGACTGAGAGGCTGAAGTGGTGCCGACAGAGAAATGAAAGATTCTTTCTCTGATCTATAAATATCGCCATTAAATAGTTCTGGTGAAGCTTGGAGATTATCAACGCTTTTCAATCCCAACTATTCTATCAAAGCAGTCTCTCGGGCATCACTCTCAGGAGTCTTTCATGCCAGCAGAAAAAAAAGAAAGAGAAAACTGGGTCAGGTATGAGCAGAGGCAAACAGAAATGTAGTGCTTCCTTTAAATCCTTTAAAGTCCTTTAAATATATATCAATGCCAACAGGGAACCAGAGAGACAACAAAAATTAGAGCTTATCCAAAGGATAACAGAGAAGCCACTTCGTCATTTTGAAGTAGCCGAGAGAGCTTAACTGTGTTAATTTACTACCTTTCAGAAGCAAAATCTTGTGCCCAAAATAACAGACGTGTTACTCAACAGGTTTAAAATTATGAAAAACATAACACATGTTGACATTCTGGCAGAAAGCTTTAGTCAATGTTTATATTGTTAAAAGACACTGAAGTAGACACACGGGCCATGTCCACACTAATACATGTTCGTTTGAAAATGCATCTTTTTCTCTTTGTTTTGGCCTTCCATCCACACTGAGACGGCATTTTTGGTCAAGGAAAACGCAGCGTTTTGAAAACGCTCTCCAAAGCGGATACATTTGAAAACGCCGTTGACGCGTCGCAGTGTGGACAGCGAACCTGGAGCCTTTTCGAAAACGTTGACACATTTTAGTCACGTGGTGCAGTCACGTGACCAATTAAACTAAGATAGAGGAGGGCATAATACAGCAGTTGTTTTGTTTGCGCTCAATTTTGACAGTCCTATTAAAGATTAATATCAAATGTACATGCTCCACAGAGCTTTTCTTCAAATTCTTTAAATCTCACTTGCTTTTGCAACTTTGTAGTTTAATGTTACTCGCAGCAACAACTCCACCTCATTGTTAGTCCATTTAAAAAACTCGGTGCTTTTCCTCGACATTTTGCTGCAACCTTTCAAAGAGCCAGAAAGTAAATAAACAGAAGACAGAAATGAGGCAAGTCAAATCGTCTTGCTTTTCACGCATGCGCAGTACTGAAACGTTTCGGCCGTTAAAATGTGGATGAACAACAATGTGAAAACGACTGAAAACGATAGTGTGGACGCAGAGCGTTTTCAGACGAAAACGCCGTTTTCAAATTTATCTGGACTAATGTGGATGTAGCCAAAGGCCAACCTAATAATTTACACCTATGTATGGGCCCTGGGATGCAGTTTAAGGTCATCAGTGTGTCATAGCATTATTTCACCTGAATTGTCATCTACTTTAATGAAGAAGTCCATTTTCATATAGTGTCAGCTATAGCCACTATGTGACCCTGAAATAAATAAGCAGTTTAAAAATAATAATAATAAAAATGAACAAACTGTGACCCCACAGAAAGACTTACCACTGTAGCCGTGCCTACTGGTGCAGATTAACACAACTACATATCACTGCTTTATTTGTACCTGTACTACAGCTTGCAAGTATCTACAATCAATCAGGAAGTCCGTCAGCCATCTGTTGTGGCATTTTGCCTCAGGTGGATCTTTTGAAAGCTATGACATGCAATATATGCTGGCTGTGTACTGAAGGGTAGAGGCAGTTGCAAGTCACAAGTAAATGTAAAGCAGTATGCAATATGTAAATGAGCTCATCTCTAAACAAAACATAGGAACAAAGTGTGGCTTCTCTCTCTCTTGTGAAATAAACAAATAAACCTTTTCATAAATACCTGATAAAAGCCCATAATTAATTTGAATGACAGCATCAGATCAGGTGCTGTCTATAGGAATTGAAGGGTAACTAATTATCTCTGCTTGATTTTTCACAGCTGGCTAACTAATCTCAGGTTTTTAAAGGAGCCTCTACTCTATTACAACAGCTTGACATGCTTTTAAGTGGATAATGCATAATTCTTCTTCAGTTAACCCCAGTGTCACTGAAGAAAATCTACAAGTTTCTTCCCTAAGCCTGCTGTGTTATTTTTCTGCTGCACACAACTAGTCAGTTGTTTGTATGAGCTGAAGTGATGTAAATGCTTGCCCCCCAGCTACGAATCAGTAAACATCCCTAATCTAAAAAAGATTCACTGCAAGTTAAATATAGGCATGGATATAGGTTTAACAGTTTAGTATTATTCTCATCATAATTATATACTGCTTATAGATTTTGACCCCTCACAGTTTTTTTACAGTGATATTCGGCACCATCTTGTAGCACCTTTTGAAGTGGCCGTCTCAACTCACTGGCTCCAGGAAACAGATGCAAATCAGGTACAAAATAACCTTCAAACCAAGGCCATAACAAGGCAAGTAAAGCACAACACCCTCTGTAAATGAATAAGCTGAACTTTGAAAATTAATAAGATTTTAATAAAACATAGAAACCAAACCAAGCCTGGACCTGTAGTTGTTCTGCTTAATCTGATTTTAATTTAAATTTTAACTGTGGCTTTAAAAGAAATCCAACATTTGTTCAAGAGCTATCTGGAAGAAACTGTAAAGGTAATCTAGGTAACTCCGTGAAACAACCATTAATGGCTGCAGCTGGTGTCCGGATCATGATGGAGAGGGTCTTTTATCCACAATAGTAACAGGCTCTCCATCACTTCGTGTGACTACTGTCAAGCCGAAAAATGAAGCCAACAAGAAAAAGGAAAAACAAAACTCTAGTTCCTCTAGATGCCACTTGAGGCTGGCTCCAAAATTCCCAGAAACTTCCATGTTAAAATGTCCAAATTTATAGCACTAAAACCACATTCACAGCGTGGATGGTTTTAGCCTCAGTTTAACTTTAAGAGAGGTGGATTTCTTACAACTCAGGAGGAAGGCCAAAATAACCGACAGGTGTTCAAACACACACATCTGGAGCCCATGAAAGTCAAAGACCAAGCTCCACTACTTTAGAGTCATTAAAGTGGACCTCATTATCATGGCTTGTAGTGTAGTAGAGACCATCCAAGAGGTTGTGCTTTAGTTTGGGTGAGTGAAGTTACATTTTATTACCTTATTACTTAGCACTAATTAACAGTGGGTGACATAAAAATGGCTACATTCCTCTTTTTTCTATCTGTGGCTACTGTGCAGGTCTCCTTTATATGTGAGGTTTTATGACTAAACACACCAGTTAGTCTGTGCATAAGTACTTTTATGCATATATGCTTAGGGTGAATACAGTTCCAGTGCTGAAATAAGTCTACGATGCATCATTATATTACATTGCTACTATTGTGCCATATACTTAGTCATTTTACACTCCATTTGTTTCAGCCAATTTTAAGTGTAATTGCAGTCTGTTTTTCTGCCTCACAGATTTCTGCTCCTAAAGCACTGCTAATTTTCCTTAAATGGACAGACTGTTCCATGCAGCTTTTTAAAGGGCCCGGGCCATCGGCTGTGTTGACCTTCACTTGTCAACATAACTACCTCCTTTATGCCAAATGTCATGACCTTAGGGGCCACAGCTCCTTGTTGGTATCCACTTGGCCAACTTTGCCTAGCATTTCAAAATTAGCAAAGCTACACCCTACAGACACTGTTGTCAATTAAAAACAAAAAGGGAGGCGTTATTATTGGCCAAAACATTGCATTTAAACGTTTCGCTCATGCGCTGTCTCATTCATAAGCATTTTTACTCCTTTCCTGCTGGCAATGAATTCCATTACAAAACTAGCTAACGTTAGCTACATCTGAATTGTTGTTATTCATAATAATAACACAATTTTGTTCCTATATGAGGATTTGAACAGTAAACTTAGCACTTAAACTAACGTCGACGTTAGCAAGTCAGCTAGAAAAATGCTTGCTGCTGTTCTGGGGCCCGTGTAGACGTCTGCTTGTGCTATCGACTAACCTCACGCGTTCCGAAGCACATATAAACACATATAAACAGGTATGTGACCCTTGTACGAACCGTGACATCCTGCGCCAAGAAGCCAAATATACGTGACCTTACCGTTGCCGAAAACCTTGTTTCGTCGCTTCTCCTTCTGACTGCTCTCGCTCAGTGTTTCTCCTGATATTCTACACTGGACGGTGGCTCGCTGCGCCCAACAGACTCGGAGCACTCCAGCAACAGCAGAAGAAACAGCGGCAAAGGAGACCTGGCCTAGGGAGGGTAGACCGAAGCGACTCTTTCGTTTGCATTCCATACAGGCAACGTGATGCAAAGCGGACCAATGAGCGTAAAGGGTGAGATTTGACCCCACCCCCTATTGTCAATTAACCCCTCCTCTCTTTCCATTCACCTGTCAAGTGTCGGCCTCAGTCCTGATCTCCATGGTAACAAAGAGCTTTAATCTTTGCACTGTGCTCTGTTTGCAGTGCAGCTACGGGGCCACAGAGAAGCTTTAAAGATATGTCACACTTTGTTTGGCCCTCTTCAAAACGAAGGTCAACATCAGCGACCTCAAAACAGCACCCCTGGAGCCATTTGATTCAGGGTTTTGTTCCGGGCCACTTCTTTGCCTTGTAAGCTTAGCAGCTATTAAATTCTTTCACATACAAGCATGTGGACTCTTTTTCTTGCACGCTCACCATTCTGCCGTAAAATAAGTATTATTTTGATCATGTTTGCTTGTAAGATGAATCTAACCTGAAGTGCTGGCTTTTTCACAATTTTCAGTCGTCATTATTAGAATGTTTCTTCATTTGTAAGACAAGTTAGACTTTAATGCAAAGGGGAAAACTAAATAAAAGTAACTAATTAATACCAAATTAAATTCAGAGAATACAGTGAAGGAGATAAACAGTTCATAATGTAAATCTTATGGCATGGGCATTTATTGATGATGTTACTGCTGATAGAGGCAGCAGGTGAATTCTGAAGTGTACAAGGTTATTCTCTCTGCTCAGATTTATACAACCAAGACTGCAAAAGTGACCCAACAGTGCTTTACATGTGCAAACAATGACCCAAAGCATACTGTAAAAAGTGACCCAAGGGTTTCTCAAGGCAAAGAAATGGGATATTTGTCCGTTTGTCAATTAGTCATTTGATCCCAACCCATCAGAGGATGCTTTACTGAAGACAAAGCTGAATGCACAGAGACCCACAAACAAGCAGTAACTGAATGTTACTTAAATAAAGGCCTGGCAGAGTATCTCAAGGGAGGAAACAGCATTTCATGATGTCTTTGGGCTGTAGAGATAAGAAATTCATTGACTGTATTTAAAAATGCAGCATTAAAAAATCCTTAGAATTAACCCTTTCATGTATAAATTATGACAACCTCAATCAGGATTTTTTTCTTAAGTATTTCTATTCATCTTTAGGAATGAAAAGATGAATAAAAATACTTGAGGAAAAAAAATCCTGATTGAGGTTATCATAATTCATGCATGACAGGGTTGAATAACAATTAAAACAAAACAATTAAACAAAACAATAAAAAATTACAATGAAACACATCAAACATTTATAGTAACATTAAATGACCAGTGGGTGGCAGGGTATGGAGTGACACATCAGTGTTCAACGTAGTGGTTTATGAGCAAGTATACCATCAACACTGACACAAATACAAGAAAACAGCCTTTGAATAGCAGTCCACTGTAGTGACCACTATGCATGAAAGGGTAATAATTGCCAATAATTTGTTTAAACCTCTTGAATAAAGATTGAAGAATGAAGAGTGTAGAAATGCAAAAATATAAAAATTTAGTCATTGTCCGAACACTTACTGACCTAATTCTATTATCTAAATTAATTTTGCTAATAGATTTCAATCAACAGGACATAAGAAACTGCATGTGTATGATCACCAGTCAAAGCAAATATAAAGACAGACTGACAACTTTAAATACAATAAAGATGCATGCGCAAAGAGTTCAGAGTTTCGAATATTTAATACCTATATAAACCCTATTCACTGTATTAATTTGAATGGCAGTAAGATATGCAAGCCAATAGGAGTCTGACACTGGAATGCAGGCGCTGTTTGCATTAGTTGCACCTGTGTCTATGATAATGAAGGTGTAACTAATGTGATTATGCAAATATTTTGTACCCCACAAAAGCAGTTTTGGCCTTCACATTTTATTGACTCGTTTTATTTACTCAGCTCTATCTGGAGAAGAAGAGGGGATGAGAGGAAATGTCAGAAAGTAAAACAGACTGACTAGAACAACAAAAAAGTAAGGAAGTGCTTACGTTTCTGTACTGTTCTTCTGTTCTGTTTGTTTCAATTTAGAATTTTCAACGCTCATTTTTGTAGTTTTCTATCATTTTGTGATTTTTGTTTTCCAGATTCCTTAAAAACTTCCGTCTTTCACAGGTTCAGGTTGTGCTTGTCTTTGCTCTCTGCACAGACTCTTTAGCATTCCACATACCGTGCATGCAAGAGTAGGCCCCACTGAATCTGTAATTTGTATCCTCATGGAAATGACCCAGCATTGTAATAAATTGGACAGCAATGAACTGCTAATGTTTCAGTAAGTCACTATTGTGTTGCCTGCAATATGAGGAGGCAGCACATTCATCCGCCTGCAAATACTGAATAATTTATCTGAATATGACTTATTTGGTTGGCCCGCAAGTTAATTATCTGGTCTTTCATAGCTCCCCTGATACATCCCTCACAGCATCAGTATGAGCACAGCATCGTTCCAGTAATGCAGTTAGTCCCCAAAGATACGCTGTGGGATTGCAGCCAAGATTAATGTGTGATATTAATGTTATAGCAGAGGTAACAGTGAAGTCAAACACTGCTCTGTTGGACTGGAACATACCTTCAATGTGACGCTTGTATGCCATAATGGACTAGCGGTAATGGTGTGCTGATAATAATGTGAGCATCTTAATGGAATATTTATGTGTGGCTCCCATTCAGCTTTGCTGACCAATAAAATCAGAGATGGAGTTTTTATATTTTTTTACAGAGATGCAAATAATTTTAAACTTAAAATAATTTAGTTAGCTTTCTTTGTTCTTTATTGCTTTAAGTAAGGTTTCAAACATAAAATGTGACTTTTTTGTGGTTAGTCTGATTATACAGAAGTACAATTATTAAACCAAAGCCACAAGCAAAGGGACACAGGTTTATTGTTTAAATTAGTGCTGCTTGTGCATGAATTTTACAAAAAGGCTATTCTTCTTCTTTTTTCTTTTTTTTTCTTTTTTTTAACCAAATGAAATGCCTTTCAAAATATGTGGGAGTTCAAAGCCCCAAACAAAATGATAAAATGTGGACAAGCAGCATTAATTAAAGTATTATGTTTCACATAGATGGAACCAGTAGCTTTCATGCTTAGCTTTTCAAAACACATAAAAACAAAATAAAACATATACTGTATTGTCTTTGGCCTCAAGTGAATTTGTATCCATACATATTTGTATCCCACAATGCTTTTTCAACATTGCATGGGGGTTGAGGGATGGTGCAATGCCTTTGGATTGGCGGACTGGGGTAGTGGGTCCCTCTGTTTTTAAGAAGGTGTGTTCTAACTTCACAGGGATCAAAGTCCTCAGCCTCCCTGGGAAAGTTTATCAAAATCAAAGTCAAAGTAAACTTTATTGTCATCTCTGCTATAAACAGTACAGTATATAGAGAGATGAGACAACGAGTCTTCAGTTCCATTCAGTGCAAAAAACAACAATAAATATAAGAAGAGAATAAATATACACTTAAGAGTAATGTAAAAGGATCAATGACGATTTAAAGGTTGAATGATTTAAAGTGACCAGAAAACGTAGCAGCTTGCAAACATGAGCAGGATTCTTGAGAGTAGAATTGTCCATAGAGCAGTGTCTGCATTACAAAGGCAGTGGTATGTGGAGTGCAATAGAGTCAGTTAGGCCATGTCCACACTAATACGTTTTCGTTTGAAAACGCATCTTTTTCTCTCCGTTTTGGCCCTCCATCCACACTGAGACGGCATTTTTGGTCAAGGAAAACGCAGCGTTTTGAAAACGCTCTCCAATGCGGATACATTTGAAAACGCCGTTTTTGCTTTGCAGTGTGGACTGCGAAAACAGGGGGCTTTTGAAAACGATGACACATTTTAGTCATGTGATGCAGTCATGTGACCAATTAAACTAAGATAGCGGAGGGCATAATACAGCAGTTGTTTTGTTAGTGCACAATTTTAACAGCCCTATTAAAGATTAATATCAAAGGTACATGCTCCAGATAGCTTTTCTTCAGATTCTTTAATAGTCACTCGCTTTTGCAACTTTGTACTTTTGTGTTACTCGCAGCAACAACTCCACCTCAATGTCAGTCCATTTAAAAAACTCGGTGCTTTTCCTCCACGTTTTGCTGCAACTTTTCAAAGAGCCAGAAAGTAAATAAACGTCAGACAGAAATGACGCAGGTCGAATCGTCTTATGTTTCACGCATGCGCAATACAGGCACGTAAGCGTTTTCAGTAGTGATGTGCGATACCACTGATTTCCTTTCCGATCTGATACCAAGTAAAATTCAGGGTGGTATCAACGATACTGATCCGATACCGATACTTTGTACAAAAACTTACTTTATTTATTGTATCTTTTATTGTATCTCAAATTATAGCGTCATCATGATTACAGGACATCATATTACTTGTTCTTATCACTTAATAATGCAGAATTCATCATATAGAAATAAAAACCTGAAGTTGTGCGCTATTTGAGCACGCTGCCTACCTGCAGCACTAAAGGATTCAGTGAGAGACGTCTGTCTCGCCCTAGCAGCACATGTCCCTTTCCTCCTCTTCAGTTCGCCTCAACATAAGCTCGTCATATTCTGTGATCTGATTTACTGTGAGGTATTTCATGAGGTTAGTGGTGTTGCCACAACACCTCACTGTCTTGCCACATGTATTGCAAACCACATCTCGGCTGTTTGTGGAGGTAAAATACGTCTGCACGTAACTCCAATTACACTCAGCCATTGTTGTGAGTGCGCACGCCAGGGGCTGAACACATTTATACAGCCGTATTTTGCACATGACTATGAAAGGCAGAAGAGGAAGTAGTTCCTTCCAATGTTGACAATCCGAATGATATAGTTTCTTTCCATTGTGTTCCTGTTAATAAACTACAAATTTACCCTAAATTACTAAAATATTTATATTTTAATTATAGAACATAAATGACTGGTATCGGAGGAATCGATATTTCAGTATCGATCCGCACATCACTAGTTTTCAGTCGTTTCAGTTTGGATGAACAGGAGGTGGTGTTGGTCGTCCAGGCGAGGTCATTTGAGATGTTGAGATGCTGAACCTCATCTCTGTACGCCGAATCGTCGTTGCTGCTGATGAGTCCAACCCCGGTTGTGTCGTCAGCAAACTTGATGATGTGGTTAGAGCTGTGTAGGGCGGTGCAGTTGTGTGTCCGGAGAGTGAACAACAGTGGGCTGAGAACAGCCCTGAGGAGCTCCTGTGCTCAGTCTGATGGTGCTGGAGATGTCACTGATTCGGACAGACTGAGGCCTCTTTTACAGGAAATCTAGTATCCAGTTGCAGAGAGAGGCGCTCAGTCCCAGCTTGCTGAGTTTCTCAAACAGTTATTCGGGGATAATGGTGTTGAATGCTGAGCTAAGGTCTTGAACAGCATTCTGACATAAGTGTCTTTCTTGTCCAGGTGGGAAAGGCAGAGGTTAAGTGCAGTGGAAATGGCATCCTCGGTCGACCTGTTCGGCCGGTATGCAAACTGCAGCAGATCCAGTGAGCAGGGGACGTTGCTCTTCACATGTGCCTTGACAAGTCTCTCAAAGCACTTCATGATGATGTGGGTCAGGGTGATGGGACGGTAGTCATCAGGCAGGATACTGAGGATTTCCTTGGCACTGGGATGATGGTGGTGGACTTTAAGCATGCTGGGACGATCATCTGGCTCAGCGATGAGTTGAAAATGTCTGTGACGACATCGGCCAGCTGATCAGCGCAGTCGACCTGGGATGTTGTCTGGTCCAGCAGCTTTCCATGGGTTGACCTTGGTGAAAGTTCTCCTGCAGGCAGAGCTTTGGTCTGGTTGGGGGCGTGGCTTTCTTTGCTTGTGTGTTGTTCAGTGCATCAAACTGTGTGTAGACAGGGTAATAGAGAGAAAAGCCTGTCCTTTTGCAGAACCTCGGCATCAGGCAGAACAATATAACTTTTGTTCTGGTTGTGGAACACTGGACCAGCTCTTTATCCTCTCAAGGATCTTTGAAGGTGTATGGGTTTTTGCTCAAACAGTCTACATATTTTTTTGCGCATTTGTAAAAGGCATTTGATCACATCCCTTGGGTTGTCCTGTGGATGGCACTTTGGGAGTGTGGGGCATGAGTCGTTTTGAAACCATACTAAGAACTGGGTTCATATTGATAGCAATAAGTCAGACCTGTTCGGTGGAAGTTGGACTTTGCTTGGGCTGGCTCAGTGATTCTGTTCATAAATTTAATGAATTTCAGGGTGAATGGGTCAGATGCGCAGATAAGACTTGCATTCTAGATCATTTCGAGCCAGAATAACAGCAACCACATCCAGTGCTTTTGAGCAATTGGGGTGCCGGTGGAAACTTACCACTGGAGACAAAAGAGGCGAGGGGGAAGGCATGTTCAGAGGAAGTGAGAGAGAAGGAAAGGTAAGCATAGGGACTTTAAATATAGGGACACTGGCTTGGTAAAAAGAGAGATCTGGTATGATATGATAGAGAGAAGGATGTAGATATATTGCATGTGCAAGAGACCAGGTAGAAGGGAAACAATGCACAGGGGAACATTAGTAAATTCAAACTCTTCTACTATGCTTCTTACGATAAGAAGCAAATTTGATATGGATTGGATGAAATAGCGAGAGTGTTGTCAGGGGGAGAGAGTGATAACTTTAGCAGGCATATAATAGAAGAGAGGAGATGAGGAGGTGTGGATTATAATTGTTGTTAAGGAGAGAAATGCAACAAAACACATGGTAGCAGATTTAGCGGAAGGAATCAAAATGACTATGGTGAAAATATATTTCAAGAAGACAAAGGAACATAAATGGAGGAAAGTACACACAGGTGGATTATATGCAGAAGGTTCAGTATGAAAGAGGAGCTGTGGTGACCCTTAAAGGATCGAGGTGTAAGAAGATGAAAAAGAACAAGAAGAAAGGAGATTTATATTGCATTATATAATAATATTATATTATTATGGACAAATTTTAAATTGCAGGACTGAATTTGTTTCAACAGAGGCAAAAACCATGTCTTTGTAATACAAGTAATGTTTTTAATAAGGCACTACATACCCTGTTTCATAGCACCTCAATTTTCAAGTCCCACTGAGCTTATTTAATGTCAAGGTTTGCTGTGTGGCAGGCAGGAACTGGGACCCAATTGCAGGACTCACAAGACGCAGCTTCATTTGCTAGAGAACTTGAACATGAAACTAAAACTCAAAGCATGTAGCACTAACCAGAAAAACTGGGGAAACTTGAAACAAAACTGAACAAAGAACTAGACGGTTACCAGAAACACGGAGGGGAAACCACAGCACGATGAGGGTATGACACAACACTGCCAGAGAGAAACACAGGGCTTAAATTCACTGAGGGATAAGGAGGAAATAAGCCAAAGAAGGACAGCACGGCTGGGAGTGATCAAACATAACAAGACAAGGGGAAGCAAAACTAGATACATTGCACGCAGGACTGGGACTATCAAAATAAATCAGGGAACATGAGACAGTTCACAAAGATGCAGACATGACACTGAGAAACAGACTAAATATAACATCAAGAGAACTTAAACCATGAATACAATTAACAAGAAATATAAATTAAACACAAAACACTGGGTCACACTCAGGACAATGACACATAGCATAAGAAATCTAACTTGAAACATTGAAAATGAAAGGTTTTTATCTTAAGAGATCCTTAAAAGAGCCTGACATGCAGTTTACAGATGTTAAGTGTCTGTTGAAGAGTTTACAGTAGATTATAAATGTTTTACAGCAGAATAGGAGCCAAAAAGAAACAAATTTAGGATATTGCCTCTTGGGCTATTGAGCCTTATACTGATGTTTGCTTGGTTGGACTATTGCCATTTGTTAAGATGTCCCAAATGTTATGTTGTGTTAAGGTCCTGGATTTTGGAGTCCTGAATCACGTAGTTATTAAGAATTATGAAGTACTCTCTATCTGGTTATGATCTCTATATTCTGGATTTTCCTTACTTAGTCTCATTGTTTTTGGTTCTTGTTTTCTTGCTTATGCGCACATTTCATTTATTGATTCTAGTTCTATGTAACTTCCAGTTGATTCATGGCCTCCTCTCTTAATCCCTTTCTCTTTTGTTTCTCAGTTTGATTCAGGTCTTTAGGATTCTTAGTCTTTAGTTTCTTCTGTTTTCTCTTTGGTGTTTTTTAGTTGTTATTTAGGTTTGATTCATTGCTTTAGTTTGGTCTAGACTTTCTGGTGTGCCTTTCTGTTTTGTTTCAAGCGTTTTTCACTGTGTTTCATGTTCCTCTGCAATGCTACTCCCTGTTTTATTTAAATAGACATTTGTCTTTTGCGCCTTGGTTTTGGTTTTACTTCCCCTGGCCTCGTCTGGTTCAGCTGTGTCTGGTTTCCCAGGTGTCTCCACTCTGCCTTAATTACTTTTCTGTATTGTCAGTGTGCTTGTTGTCTGTTTATATTCCTACCTTGTATGTGTTCTTGCTTTATGACTGCATGTCATTTTATGTTCTGAATTTACCTCAATAAAAGCTTTTCTGTCTTTTAACTTCAGCCTGATTTTGAGTCCTGCAATGGGTCTTCTTTTCTACAAATTGTGACAGTTTCCCTGAGAAGCCTTCAACTGATTCAAAAAGTTCATGTGAGAGTACTGATAGGGACTAGAACAAGAGGTGATACTCTTCCCATATTAGCCTCTCTTTACTGGCTTTCTCACATACAAAGCCCTGAATGATCAGGCCCCATGATGCTTTAAAGAGCACATTAATCCAATAGAGGATCTTGCTCTCAGAGTGGAAGCTTAATTGTGATTTCTGGAGTTTCCAAAAGTAAAATAGGAGGCAGAGCCTTCCACTTTCATTTAGCACTTATTCACAACACTTTCTCAAGGCAGTTTTTTTAAAGGCTCCTATGTTGTAAAACCAGTTTTAATTCAGGCAACAGAAAGACTGTGCTTTTAAGATTAAGTGTTAAGCTTTCATCTTTGATGAAACTTAGGCTACGTTCACACCGCAGGTCTTAATGCTCAATTCCGATTTTTTGTTCAAATCGGATTTTTTTGTCTGCTTGTTCACACTACAAATAAAATGTGACAGCAAACGCTCTCTAGTGTGAACCCTCAAAGCGGCCCGCATGCGCAAAAGAAGACGTCACACACAACGCGCTCTGTTTAGACCCAGAGCAAACAATATTGTTTGACTGATGGCCCTTAATATAAAGACTTCGGACTTTACGTTTCCCAATTTTTCTTTAAATTATTTTGTTATTTACATAATAATGTAGATAACCTAATAATTATCCTTCTTGCTGTTTTAGAGGAGCGGTGCTTCAAAGGATAGTTGCAGATTTCTGTCAGAATCTGCAGATTATACAGTACAAATAAAATGTTCACGTTGTCTTCCCAACAGTTTCTCTAACATCTACACGGCCAGGAAGCGTTCGCGATGTCTTCTCGGGCGCTTCTCCGGCGCTGATAATTGGCGTCTGTCTTGTGTCAGTGACGTAAAAGACGGATTTAATGCGACATGACCGTTCAAACAGCAGTCGCTTTCTAAAACATCGGATATGTATCGGATTCAGTACCACATACGAAAATGACCCAGATCGGATTTGAAAATATCGGATTTGTGCCGTTCACACTGTCATACCATGATCGGGTATGGGTCGCATAGGGTCAAAAAAGTCGTATTTGATGCGCTTTCGCCTGCAGTGTGAACGTAGCCATAGTTGGTGGTGGATCAATCGACCCTGAGTGATCACTTATGCTGCATTAGGTTCAGGCTGCTAAAGGACCTCATTGTTCCTTCCTTTCCAACTCCCATACATATTGTCATATCTATCTGCCTTTCTTTCTTCTCTTTCTCCTCACACCAGACAAATTGCAGTCCCTCTATGAGTTTTGCAGTTGTGCAGAGACTCTTCCTTTTAAAAGAGTGCTTTCCACTATCACAAAGTGCTCAATCAGAAGGGCTCACTGAACTTTTGGGTCTTTGCCTTATAACATAAAATACTTTAAAACATAATAATAATAATAATAATAATAATAAACTTTATTTATAAAGCACACTTAAAACCAAGGGTACACCAAGGTGTCTATTAATTTCAGTCATTTACATTATCTGCTGTGTACACCATACACCATACAATATAAAGTTGGAATGATTATTCCCACAAGAAAGAACTTTTGTTTTTATCCCCAGAGATTACATTACTTACAGTGAGACTTATGAACATTTAAGGGACTCACACACCAATGCAAACAAAGCCCTAACTGTTCCTCATGAAACGAGATGGGCGTGTTCTTTGATACCTTTAATCCAGGATATGCTCTGTGTTATTCTTCCATTTAGGTACTGAAGTCTATCCCAGCTGCAATAGTTCCATGGTAAGCGATTGTGTAGTTTCCTTTCATCCACAAGGGGGCGGCATAGTGCTACTAGTTTGCAAAAGCCTTTCCTTGCACAGTCCCAGATTCATTTAAAACTGCAGTAGTACTAAAAAAAAAAAAAAAAAAAATCAAATACAACTAAATAAAATAACAGTACTGCTTATATCTGCCTTCCCTAACGTTTTTAAACAGTAAGGTGTTGTGTTATTGCTTTCTGGAGAATGTATGTTTATGTGAGCCCAAAATCCATTATTTCATTTTCAAAACAGACACCTGAAGGATATCTGGAGAACAAAGCTTCAAAGAGTCTTAGTCAGGACAAGTTACGTTTGAAATGATCTTTTCTCAGATGTCGTCATCACCCAGGCTGGTAAGGGGCGTTTTATTTAGCGTCCAGGAACTAGGTAAATTGTTCCTGTGAAACAATGAAAATTCCTGAAGTCAAAGGCAGTGTGCTGCTACTTCCTCTCTGGTCACTCCTGTTGTGTTTGCTTTCATGATTTTCTTCAAAGACAGCGTAGACCACCATCCTGATGCCTTTTTGATTAGTTTTTTTTTTAAATGCATGAAAGTGCTTGGGAATGACGACAGAGAGGCCTTTAGCATCAAAGTTTGCTTATTAGTTCAAGAATTAGTCAGTTTTCTCCTCATTGTGTTGAAGTTCTCAGATTTGTCGCGCTGCTGTTTACACAGCACAGATGACTATTGTGAGGAAGGATATTTAGTCTGATTCAGTCCCAGCAGACATCCACTCCCTGCTGCACACAAACTTCACAGAAAAGGATTACAAGAACCCTGTAGTTAGCCCTCCGCAACTGGACCCTTAATCATGATGTGGCTGAACTACTATTGTTCATATTTAAACTTATTATTAAAGAGTGTTGTACAATAAGAGGAACTCTCAAGTCAGTATGAAACAAGAACATGTAGCAGGTTCACTGTCCACTCACCCAGACTTTAAACAACCTCTTGACCTTTACAGTTGTTTTTGTCAATGTATAAAATGATTTATTACTCCTTTCTGGCACTGTGGAATAAGTTTAGAAGGATTGTCTTTGTAAAATGTCCTTTTCTGCTCTGTCACCTCCACTTGAGAATAGCTGCATTTATTCTCCCCGTATTGATTTTTTTCCCCTCCCCATGGTTCTTTAAAGTGGCATTACTGGACTTACAGAAGCTTAAATTGTCTCTGCAGAAACTGAATGACCAAACACACTCATTACTTCAATTCTCGCGCGCCCAATCAGAATAATAGGATTTTTGCCATCAACATTACGACACGCTGGGTTGTGTGCAGCGATGTGTGTGGAAGAACAAGGGTCCAGTGTTTTCCAGGGTTCCTATTGCAAATAAGCGGTCCATCAGCTGTTTGTGAGGCTTGCCTTTTGGCTCAGCTCACTTTCATCATTTTCCCTTGTAGATGAAAACCAGGACCGCCAGTTCCCACAGAAACAGCTAATATTGGGATTGAGCTATGTTAAAAAGAGAAATATAAACCAAAGTAAAAAAAACAAAACAAAAGTGATTTAATGTGATAAGTTTACTTGCTTGTACTATGATACCATCTATTCTAATAATAGGAATTTCAACATCATGATATTTAATGTGTCACTGCTTCAAGTTTCATGGATAAATGATTAACAATTACATCAAACCTGTAAAAGCATTTTCATCCTGGAATTCCACTTAGAGATTAGAGCCCAAAGGCCATTTTTAAGTCAATGTGATCCTGGCATAGGACCTTTCTGTGTGTTAGCATGTTCTTCCCATGTCTGTGTGGGTTCTCTCCAGGTTCTCTGGCTTCCTCCCTCAGTCCAAAAACATGCATTTAGTGGAGTTAGTGAGTCACAGCTTGTGATTCTGGATTGCCCATAAATGTGAGTGAATGGTTGTCTGTCTCTGTGTTAGCACTGTGACAGTCTGTATGCCCTGCCCCTTACCCAGTGGCAGCCCCAGCCTATCCTTTGATAAATAGAAAAACATTTATGGTAAGTAATAAGTGAGCCTTACTCAACAAATGTTAGTTTTTCTATCTTACAGAAAGTCTTACGAACAAACATTACCACAACCAATGCAGGAATAAATGTGGAGGCTGATTTAGAAGTCTTGGATTTTATTATCTAAACTGTGTAAAACAAGAATCTTTTGCAGGGATTATATTAAGGTAACTACAGTGGCATGACTGTCAGATATTCCTTGCTTCTCAAGATGAAACTTCATGTCTCATTGTGAAAGTGGCATGCCAGTCAAAGGCTGCCCAAGACTCCACAGATGTAAATCACACCTAAAAAAGGAAATGAGGAAATGACGCTGAAAGTATGAAAGAGAAACTGCTCATAAACTCAACTTGCTCTGAAGACGTTGAAAACCCTGAAAAGGAAGCCAAAAATACCCCCTTAAACTCAATATCAATGCAAACCTTGTCTTGTCTGTGCACTCTTTAAATGTTTTATTCTAATCTGTATTTCAAATAAAGAAAAAAGAAAAAAAAAGGTGAAAAAAGAGGTACATCCTCAACAGGTTACTGGACATTTGACATCAGCCTTTTTAAACTTTCTGACTGCAGATTTTTTTTAATTGTATTTATTTATTTAATGTTTTAGAAGGATTATAAAAATCAAAATCACATTTTTTTTTATGATGATGCAAGAAGAGAACAGAAGCAATAAACAAAACTAGTTCCCTTGTAGACTGGCAGAGCATATTAGTTTGAATAAACCCAAATATGGCTGTGAGAATCAGTTTCTCCCTCTTCAAACTAGCCAAACCAAACATGATACTGACTGATTGAACATTATTAGTATTGTTATCTGCAAAGAACATTGCTTTCTCTTTTCTTGTGTTTTTTGTTTATGTGTGTGTGTCTGTCCAGTTAAGGTTAACTAAGGTGACTTAAAGAGGAAGAGTAGGCGGGGCATGCAAAGAGCCACTGTAAAGCTTGCTGTAGTTTGACCTACATTCAGACTTGATGGTCTAACAGGAACTAAGTCATGTTAATTGAATAAGGAAACTGACATACTGGTAAAATAGAGTTCACATCTGCTTTATGACATCCACTTCATTTACAGTATAGTTTATTAAAAGCTGCAGCAGGTTACTGACACAGTGTCTGTCTGCACGCACACATTTTCTGTTTTCAGTAAGGCAAAAAAATGTGGGTTAAAACCACAGGGGCTTGTGATCCGCACAGAGGTAGGTGGTGAAAACAAGTTTCAGCAAGCTGGTAACCACTGAGTGAGTCAGAGAGAAAAAACGTCAGAGTGTAGATGAGCCTGAGTGCACGTATGCCATGAATGGCTGAGAGAATGAGAATTTAAAGAAATTTAAAGAAAAAGGAGTCTCAGTCACTGATGTAATGAATTCAGTGGAACCACTGCAGTTCTTAAGAACTGTAAAATGTCATGTTGCATCACCATTTACACTCAATGTTTCTTTGGAAACAAAACAAACTGTATCATACTAATATCATAAACCAGACTGAACCTCTCTCATTGGGATACATCTGTAGACTTTTACATTTCAATCAAAACTCAACACACAGATGTAATCCAAAAGAAAATGAAAGGTAAAAAAAATGTTGGTGTTTTTTCTATTCACAAGCTAGCTGAGCAACTGTTCAGTCTCAGACTATCACAAGTGCTGAATCTATCAATAATGTTTTGCTAACATAAATGTTAGTAACAATAATACTTTTTTTTGTTTTGAGTATATTTAGGTTACACCAGTTTTAATGAATAAAGCTAAGTTGAGAGAGGAATTAGTAATTAAAGAATCAAAAACCACATCAGAAAAAGACAAAGAGTCATATGTGTGATTTATGGTCACATGAGAGGAAGGACTAAACCGGTGTAGTCCTGAATTGGCCGGCCAATCCAGCAGTGCTAGTTTACTAATGCTTTAATAATGCATTATTATCCTCAAGCTCATGTGACTTCATACTTCCAGGCCTCTTATCACCAAACCAGATCACAAATTGCAATTAAAGAACAAGATACCTTCACAGCACCCCGACATGTGCTGTAAAGTTGAGTACAGATAATATGGATGGTTCCTAAAGCATGATTAATTTTGTTCTACACTTAACATTTTACTGTTCTGTTTTTGAATTTTTTTTTAGCAAGATGAATGTAAAATGTAAAGCAGCACAATATTTTTCATTTTCTTCCTTTAAAAAGATCATTTTTATTAACAGATTTAACAAACTGCCCAATTATGTGTCTTTATACTTCTGTAATGAAAGGTCAAAGTATGAAAATGAGAACCGTGAGGTAATTACCTCTAGAGATGACCGTGAACTAAATCGCTAACTGCGTGATTTGTCAGAAGGTGATAGGGAGAGCAGAACTCCCTTTCTTAGACAAGACTGTGTCCTTCAGGAGGGTCTATTTGAGACTTGATGTGGACTAAACTTCCACTGGAACAATGTCAACATTGTGGAGATACTTTGTAAAACAGGAACAGCATGTGATTGTCACAAATTCAGTTTCCTTAATGATATCCCACCAAACACCAGATGCTATGAACATTGTGTTTTTGGTGAACCGTGGTCTGCCAGTTGTGATTTTTATTTACATTTAATTCACATTTGGCCCAAAGACACACACACACATAAACCTAATTTAATCACACCTAGCATAAAATAATTAAAAAGATGTCAAAAATAACGTCTTAAACTCTAAAAAAGTGAAAAAGAAATATTTTCCAGTTTTTGAAAGATGCGCCTTTGTTGTCTGAATTTGGTTGAAACATAAGACAATGTTTTCTCAGAACATTTAAAGAACAGAAAAAAGCACAGCTGTCCTGCTATCTTGTATCTTGAGTATCAGACTTCATTCTTAGGCTTGGGCATCCTGTGATAATGCAGCAGACAATAGCCCAATTTTATTACACAGTAAATGAACAAAAGAAGATTTCTGAAAGAGACAGCAGACTTGTATGTCCTCCATATTTGGCTTCAGTCCCTTCTTACCTCATTTGGCTCGAGCTGCAGACCTCAGAGATGCTCCAGTGAATTTTTGTAAACGGGGCAGTACCACGCTAATGCAATGTGACATTCTGTTTTTCCATTTTGCACAGTTTTGGAGGCAGCAGAAGGAGTGACATTTTTATAATTGAACATAATGATGGAGGGAGTGGAGACTGGATTCCCACTTGAGATTACTGTATGCCCAGTTTCCTTGGGCAGTGTACACATTTGAACTCGTCTTGTGCTGCCACAGAATTGATAGAAGAATAATGATCTCGTATCATTATCCACAGCTTCTTTTGCTCTTCTTGTACGTGTATGTGAGTCTGACTCTTGAAAAATCTGAGCAGGATATATTTCTGGTATTTCTTTTCTTGTGGACCTTGAGAATACAAAGTGGGTGTCCTGACATAAGCACATGCATTAAACCGACAGTAGTGGTTACTGGTACAGGAATCTCTCTTTAACCAGTGAATATAAATGAACTCACACAACAGATACACAATGGAAACCTAAATGCATTAACCAATAACTCTGGGTAGTGTAAATTTCAGACAAGGTGTTACAATGGTAGAAGGGTCATGGGAAAGTTTACCACTAAACATTCACGACAAAGTGTAAAAGTTTCATACTGCCCCCCTTTGTTTCTGGCTGCTCAGTCACTCCAGGATTAGATACATTTAACATCCTCAGCTCTCAGTCCCCTCTGCGAACCTCACGGGCATCTTATTGGGGCACCAGGGGTGCAGAGTTTCTGAGCACAGCAAAGAATGGAAAGGAGTGTGTCAGCGAATTAGCTGAGCGCTAGAGCCGTGTTTGGCCTCTTGCCTGCCGCATGGTCAACTGAGTTTCTGCAGGGGCACTGGGCAAAGTGACAGAGCCAGTTACAGTGAATCAAGACCTTGTTAGACTTAGGTGTGTTTTCAAAGAGGGAAGCGGTACAATAGAGAGAAAAAGAATGGGTCTTTGGTCCTTGTGTCGAGATTCTGGCTGCTTTTGAGCCAGCCGGTTCATTCTGGTTAGTTTTTGTGTCGTATTCAGCGACCACAGTGCCAAAGACTGAGAAATACTGGAAGCTGGTATGTTTTTTGGGCTACTTCACATCTTCTAGTTTGCACAAAACTGGCATGAAGCACTACATTTTTAAATTAGTAAAACATTATCAAAAATGTATTTGATTAAATACCAGTTGAACATATTTCTGCATTAATATTCAGCATTTTTGTAATGTACCCAATTTAAATCTGACAACATAAGGCAGAAGAATTAAAGTATGAAGCAACAGTGTGACCTATTCCTTATAACAAATACTATGAGGGGCCAATATGTAAAGCTGATAGGATTGAGCGTTTTAGTTAAATGCTACGCACTTAACTTAAATGTTTATTTTTGTGCCAGATGCAATCTTTTGTTAGCCAATCTGCTTTATCTGTCAGTTTCACAACCTCTCAGGCAATGGGTGAGGTGAATGAGAGAATATTAGAAACATGCCAACTGTTGTAAAGGCAACTGTGCACTATGGCACACTGCAACACTCTGTTGTCCATAGCCTAGGTGAATGTTAATGGAAGAATCACATTTTTACCACGCCTTGTTTGTGTTAGTGTAGACACATCTTTTAAAACCAGTTTATCAAGATATTTGTGTTGCTACACAAATGCTGTTAAAATCACATGTAGACATTTATAATTATTTCAGTTATGCTTTTTTCCAGGTCTACATTTACTTCTCTATAGAGCTGTTTGCAATCACAAGACTTTCCCAAAAAAAAAGAAAGAGTTGAGCAATCTCTGGACTATGGCCATGTTGTTTCGAGATCTGCATCAGTACAAATATGTGCTGCTAAAGTCTTCTCGAATCGATCTTGTAAACTGAGTCACACTATCTCTCTCTCGCTCTCTCTCTCTCTGTATGTGTATATATATATATATATATATATATATATATGTATATATATATATATATATATATATATATATATATGTACACACACACACGTGTGTGTGTGTGTGTGTGTGTATGTACATAATGGGCATTAAAAGCTGTCAGAGGATTATTTGTAAATTATTATAATGATTTCTTCATAAATGTCACATTTATCATTTGGGGTAGACTGTTAGAGAACTGAAAGGTCTCTGGGGTGTTTTACTTGTTTACTTATTTTGAGTCATTTGTTTTGATAATGAATGAAAACAGTTAATCTCCTTGACCCTTGCTCTGCAGAATGTAGCAAATGTTGCATGGTTGTATTATGAAGTGTTTTCAGCAACAAAATAATACATACATCTCTCGAAAATATGGATATTAATGCAGATTTACCCTATGATGTAAATAGCCATCATAAGGCTCTGCAGAGACTCTTCCAAGAAAGTTATTCAGAAATGCTGACAAATGTCTGAAGACAATGCTTTTCTTTGTATTGGTGAAGTAAGAGCTTATCAGTCTTGGAGAAACAATGTGCATGTGTTCTCAGTATGAGCATTTCAATAGTCCACACTGCACTAAACGGAAACACAGGCACTGATATAGAAACTTTTGGAAAATGCACTTTAAAACATTGATTTTTGTTTTGACAGTAAATCTTACGCACAAAATTTTGTGCTGCTGCAAAATTCTTTTGGGCGTCATCTTGAAAAAGGTGGTGCCGGAAGCTCGGTGCAGTAAAGATTTGCATTTTAGGCAATGTCTATTGATTTATTGTAGATTTATTGATTTATTGTATATTTATTGTAAAGTAAATGTTTAGCGGTAATGTAAATATCATTAACAGGAAAGTTATATAAAGCATAATGAGCTCTCACTGAGACTGATCTGTATTTTTTGTTAAAATGTTTATAAAGGATTTCCTGCAAACGGATCCACAAATGATTCAGAAGAGGAAGTGTTACTTTATGATGAAATATCATAAAGAGTGTTGAAACTGAAAATATTTGACGCTAATTCCAGGACAGGGGACCTGCAAATCTGAGTGCCCTCTTCCCAAATTCACCTCAAATTTTTAGGATTGACAGGAAAAATGCAGGGACAAAAACAATAGTCTTCACACTTTAGACTTCTTTGATGAACGTAAATCAGTAAGTGAGCAAGGCAAGAATCCATCCATCCCTCCATCCCTCTCGCTTCTTCAGTTCAGGATTGTGTGAGCCCTGGAGTCTATCCCAGCTACTATAGGGTGAGAGGTGAGACATACCCACGTCTGTAGCAGGACTACCACATAGAGACCAACAACCATTTCCCCTAACATTCACAACTTTGGCCAATTTGGAATCACCAACTAATCTAACCCCACTAACTGCATGCCCTTAGGCTGTGGGAGAGAGAGAGAACACATGCAGACATGGCGTGACCATGTAAATGTTCTGTAAAGTAAATGCCACACAGAAAGGCTCTGTCTAGATGGTGGATTTGAACCCAGGACCTTCTTGCTGTGAGTGCTAACCACTGGCCTTATAAATAAGAGTGTACCACTGGCCGAGTCTACAAAATGATAAACAGACCATCTAAACAACAGTGGATAAGATCTGTAATAAATCTCAGTTCTCTGTGATAAACAGTATACAACACATTCATATAAGCACTGAGGAGATACATGCATATAATTAACCTCACCCTAAGCCAGCACTAACATAAAACTGTGTCTTTTTGTCTCAACCGGCAAACAGGACTTGATTCTAAATTTAAAAACAATGTTTCAGTTTGAGTTTCAGCATCAGTATGACTATTAGGAGCAGAAGGGTCAGTGTAATCTATTATAATACTTACATTGAGACACTAACCCAACCTTAGAGCGTCAGAGTGTGGTAACATGCAAAAGGTTCAGCGGTTTTGATTTTACATTCAAGAAATTCATCAATTTTGTCAGCATATAAAATAAGTTTTGAACCACACAAGCTATAAAAACCCGATCGTAGCTGACAGACAGCCTGTTTAGGAGAGGGTGCAGAGCGGTACATCAAAATGTCATTAGCATAAAAATTAAAGTTTGCTCCTGTGACAGAGATTGACCGATGATCAAGACTGCTTATACATAAAATAAATAGCAGTGGTCCTAGAACTGAACCCTGAGGCAACAGGCTTTACAGCTCTTTGCATCAGAAATGATGCCACAAAGCAATCACCTGACTTGTGTGTTGCCAACTACTTACCAAAGACTTGGCAGTTGTTTTTTACTAAAGTAGAGATGAGAAGCTCTGCCAGAGAGCAGCTCAAGCCAATAAACTGTGGCAATGGCCCAAGCCCTCACAATCAAATAATTTGTTAACTGCTGATAAGTGAATGTAACATTTGTAACAAGATTACTATCTCCTCCTTACACAACATGTTTTCACAACTATAGCATTTTCAGCTGTTAATATTAATGGAAGATCATTAACGACAGGTAACAAATGAAATTGAATCTAATGATTTTAAACATAAATCAGGGTTTCAGATTTTTTTTCCCAGTCATTTGAATTCCATCTTGATTATGTAACATAGTTAGTGTTAATCCCTAAAGTTGTATAATACCAACATGAATACAAACAGTGGAAGCAGGCTTTACAAAACCTATGGTTCTCACTCCTCCTCTCAGCATGCTTGCTCCCACCAGAAGAATAATCCCACTGGCATGCTGTCCATTTCTAGTTTTCTGTTTATGAGGAAAAATTGTTTTAATCTGCTGCGAGGTGGCTGTATAAGACTTCTTGGATGAGAGCCACAGTTTTAAACAGTTCAGAGGAATTCAGATTTGGGCACCACAGCTTTAGAAGGTCACAATAGACCTTCAATTGTATGGGACTTCTGAGAATAAGAGAGGATTAACAGAAGGAGAGAATTTTTTTTAAAAGAAAAGTTTTCACATTATTTACATTGTAAAAGCTGTGAACGCATAAAAACACTGTCAGCTGTGGCTGAGGGGCTGATGTCAGTCAACTATTTAAAAGTAGAATGGGAGGGAGAGCCTTCAGTTTTCAGGCCCCTCTTCTGTGGAACCAGCTTCCAGTTTGGATTCAGGAGACAGACACTATCTCTACTTTTAAGATTAGGCATAAAACTTTCCTTTTTGCTAAAGCATATAATTAGGGCTGGACCATGTGACCCTGAATCCTCCCTTAGTTATGCTGCAATAGACGTAGGCTGCCGGGGATTCCCATGATGCATTGAGTTTTTCCTTTCCAGTCACCTTTCTCACTCACTATGTGTTAATAGACCTCTCTGCATTGAGTCATATCTGTTATTAACCTCTGTCTCTCTTCCACAGCATGTCTTTATCCTGTCTTCCTTCTCTCACCCCAACCGGTCGCAGCAGATGGCCGCCCCTCCCTGAGCCTGGTTCTGCCGGAGGTTCCTTCCTGTTAAAAGGGAGTTTTTTCTTCCCACTGTCGCCAAAGTGCTTGCTCATAAGGGGTCATATGATTGTTGGGTTTTTCTCTGTATCTATTATTGTGCGATCTACTGTACAATATAAAGCGCCTTGAGGCGACTTTTGTTGTGATTTGGCGCTATATAAATAAAATTGAATTGAATTGAATTGAACTAAAGGTTAGCAGAAAACATCAGTGAATATATGGCAACTTAAACACATTATCGCTGATAAATTGCATGACTTATTTAACATGGAGTTTTAAGACAAAAGAACAAGGCTTTATATTTGTGGCTTTGGCTGATGCTTTAGGAAGCTAAAAAGAAGAATTTGTCACAGAACCTTGGCATTAGGGTTCTTTTTTTATAATGCCTCCGGTTTCACTTCATTATTACTCTTTTTAGACATTAGCTGTACTAGCTTGGCTTTAGGGAAGGCTGTGTATATGTTTGACACTTGGGTTCAGACTAAACTACTAAACACCTTGCAGTTAAACAGCACACACACATTCAAAGTTCCTAAAAGATAAGGTGATAGTGCAACCATTCCTTGACCTTACCATTGTGTCATTTACCATGTCATTTTGGCAGGGGCATATTTTATGGCTTTATTGGAGAGTAGATGGTAGATAGTAGAAAGTGGCAGGAAACTGCAGGAGAGAGAGGTGGGGAAGGACATGCGACATAAGGGCCCAGCTGGTAGTCCTCACTGTCTGCTGCATTTACAGCTGCATTAACAACCAGACCACAAAATTGCTTCATTTCCTGTCGTTGTTTCAGTAATGTTCTATAAATAAATCAAAGAAATCATAAACTTTTTATTTTTTGTTATACCAGAAGGACTCATTCTGATCCACACATACTAAACAGCTGCACTTGTATTTTGTATTTCTATTAAGGGACAAATTTGATTGATACTGTGACTTTAGATTCTGTCACATTGACTGGTTTTGTGTGTCACTTTCCACACTGGAAATTCCCTTACCAGGCTTTACATATTATTAAAATGAAGCCCATTTTTTACTTAAAATTTTCATATTAAGTGAAAAGGCCGCCTAATAGCACTATAAAAACAATCAGTGTGGGATTGTTGTCAAGAAATTTTCCTGCATATGCGAATGTTAGCACCCACCAAAAAGGTTTCAGCACTTTTTTTAAACTACCTCTATCCCCCAACCATTTTACACATAAAAAAGTTATAAAGAATATATATATATATATATATATATATATATATATATATATATATATATATATATATATATATATATATATATATATGAAGAATCTGACTAAAAAAATGATTAAAGAACAATTTTACCCACTTTTGTCCACAAATAAAGGAAGCCTAGCTCACTCATTGGTGTATGTGAAGGACATCAGCTGTGATTTAGTATGCATGCATTACTTTTTCTAGAAATAAATTTACTGATGTGTCTCTCTGTCTTCCTTATCACTTGTGTGTGTGCATAGCTGCACATACTCTGCTCTGATGTTTTGTCTGCGCCACGACACAATTATGTTTTAACACTGTAGTGCAGGGGTCCCCAGTGGCCTCATGAGAAACTGGGACTGTTGTGGAGAGGGTCACCAATAAGCTTATAAATATAAAAATTATTAAATTAAATTGAGCAGAACTAAGTTCAACTTACTGGTGTGACTTTTCACAGCAGTCCTAGTGTCTCGTGGTGCCTTGGGGAAAATAATTGCCCATGCCCACGATAGAGGGTGGATAGCACTACCTGAAGTGATCCAATTTAATTGTATCAAATCACCCCCTCACCTGCTACAACCAAGGAGTCATCCTGTAATGTGCTTCAAAATTCTCCCAAAGAAAGTCTCTTATCCATGGAGCCCAAGGTTATTGATATAGTTGGAGAGCTGTTATTGGCATAATGTGCAGGAGTTTTCTCAGGTGGAGCAGTGGTAGGGCTTAAGGGGTTAAGTATAACCGCTGTTATGAAACAGAGGCTCCATTGGAATGCACTGGAAAAATATAAATCCAGCAGGCATGGCTAAATAACTCAAATGCATGTCCTGTTGACTGTAGATATAACCTACTATGTTTCCTAACAGGCCTGTGACAACACTGTGGATAGGTTTATCTATTTTTCACTGACAGATAGTGTTTCAATGAGAATGACTGAGTGTGTGCTCACAAATAGGTTAGGTTATCAGTCACTGCTGATATGCACAGCACAATGGCGATTAGCCAAATAGATGTCCCAGTTTTAGACGTGCTACCCTGCAGCTGCTCAGGTTTCAGTGTTTGGGGAAGCGTGATGGAAGTGGCAACGTACTGAACTGAGGGATCATTGTAGACTCTGGACAGCTGTTATACTTTATGTGTGCAATGTTAGGGTAAAGCCAGCTATTGTGTGACTGAATGACTTTCCTGTTCTGTGCTAACAGGGTGATGTAACTTGCACGAAACTTTGGCTCACATGTCCTAAAACAAATTGTTTACCACTGTTATGTAAGCGATAAAGTGAAGATATGTAAGAAGAAAAGTCTGAATGTGTAGATTAAAAAGTGTATGTAAAAACTTTCTCTTTATCTGAATAGGGTTATTGCAGCAATGTATAAAAACATGACTGTTGGCTAGTGAAAAATCAAGTCGGCTCACAATAAGGAAACGAACATTTTGATTGCATTATCAGTTTAGTCAGTGTTAATAGGTCACCAAAGTCGGACAGATTTTCGCTCCTCGCAGAGTTTCGTCTCTATAAAATGCCACTGCAGTCTCTTACCAGTCGCTGTTACAACATTTCAGTCTGGAACAAAGGGGTGGACCAATGTTGTTGTCCCTAGAGACATGCTGGTAGCATGGCTAAAATAAGTAGTCCTCTTTGCTCCAGTTCCTTTGTACATTTCACTGGACTGGTTGTATCCATGGTTTTGCACGCATCGCCTCAGGGGTTAATGATACCACGTACAGTCTCACTCATGGGATTCAAGGGATCTCTTCCAACTATTTGAACAGAACAGTAATAGGCAGAGGAAAGCATTAGTGATTACATTCCAAATACTTAAAAAGATGAATGACAGGTCAGCCGGTAGCCATGGCCTAGCAGTGCTTTCAGTGATGAGCCAAGGGAACGGTTCCAAAACAACCAAGTCCAAGTCTATAACTCTTTAGCAGCCAAAGAAAAGCAAGGTCAAAAGGAAGGTCACTCCTTTGTAAAAATCACCAAATTGGCCATCAAATCACTGGCCTGTGATGTAAATATATAGAATTTAAAGTTCATTTAGTTCCTGAAATGTTTAGATGATCTCATGGTTATGCAAGATTTAATTCAATCAAAAAAATGTATTTTGTTTAATCTGCAAGGCACCAAATTACAACAACAGACATCTCAAGGCACTTTATATTATATATTAATATAAATAAACCCAATGTAACAACAACAAACCCCCCCAACAATGCTGTGTGAGCAAATCCTTCCATTTATCCTTCTTCTAACCACTCATCTGTCTAAGGGGCGGAGCCTCGGTTGGGAGGAAGGGTACACCCAGGTCATCTCATCAATTCATCACAGAGCTAACACAGAGAGACAGACAAAAACTCACACTGATATTCACTCCTAAAGGCTGATTTAAAATCACCGGTCAACCTAAGATAAATGTTTTTGGACTGTGGGAAGAAACTGGAGCATCCTGAGACACACAGAGGCCCCAGCCAACCACGGTGTTTGAACCCAGAACCTTCTTGAATTGAGCGAACAATGCTTACCACTGCACTGCTACTGTAGCAAGGAAGAACTCACCTTTAACAGATCAGCCTCAAGAGGAAAAATACTTGGGGCGGGCAGCTTTCTGCCAGGTATGGGGAAGCGCAACAGTGGAAATAGAGATTACAAAACAGACAAAATGACTAAAATTTAATGATATGCAAAAGTGGCTTATGAATAGTTAAAGGAGAAGAAAAACACAGGACCTGGGACCAAAGAAGCTGTAATGTTAAACTTTATTATTATTATTATTATTATTATTTTTAAAAAGAAGTTTTAAGCTTGTTGTTACAGATGAGAGAGGGTATCTTTTTCCTGAACCCAAACTGGGAGCTGGTTCCACAGGAGAGGTGTCTGATAGCTGAAGGATCTGCATCCCAGTCTACTGTGGAAAGTCTAGGAACCTCAAATAACCCTGCTTTCTTAGAACAAAGGGCTCGGTTGGGATAATATGATATGATGGGTACTGGGACATATAGGAACATTACTCTTCAGGATTTTAAATTTAATTCTGGATTTTACAGGAAGCCAGTAAAGAGAAGCTATTATGGGAAAAATGTTATTGCTCTTTGTTGATCTTGTTTGCATGATCGCCTTGCATTTTTCAGCCCGATTTTAAAGCAGGAACTTCCTAATAACAATATTATTCAGGAGAAAGAAGGCAATTCTTAATTAAATTTTTTAATGTTCAAGTATATGAAATGTAATGGTTATAAAATATTACAATTTTTAAAACTGTTTGTAGTGACCTCAGTGTTCACAATATAACCTTTGTGATGTGATGTACTGCTGTGACCCCACGATGAAAGAAGGCCTTTGAAGTGTTTGTGTTTTGCTTGAGCACAACGCAGGGCGTGCAGATCAGGAAGCAAATCTGTTTTTTGATAGACCTCAGGCCCAGGCTCTGGGGAGTGTTGATATTGCATCTTTTTGTTCTGTTTGCGTAAAAAGCTCCAGCAAGACGCAAAGTTTGCCGGACAGGCAGATAGTCATCCTGCTGTCGCATTTCCGCTAATAGGCTGGCCTGCTTATCTTTACATGTCATCAATAACAGTATCATTACATCAAAACAATAAAGCAGACTTATAAATTAAAATAACATTTAAATGCAAATCACTGCTGATATAAAAGCTGTAATACTTTTATATTTTGTACTAGTCCTACTAAACTGGCCATCTTAGCCCAGACAAGACAAGGCATGTAGCTGTAGTCTAGTTTTCGAGGTAAGGCCAGCTACCTGCAGTTCTAACATATGGATCAGACAGGAACATAACATTTTATTAGTGATCTTTTAATTATATATTTTACATAATTGCCATTATTCCCATGATAGCTGATAATATCCTCAATTCTAGCACTGGAACAAAACTATATTGCACTATAGCACAGTTCTGAAGTACTTTGCAATTAATAGCTGCTGTTGCATTTCATGTTCTACACAATGATTCATAAAACAAGCTTTTAAGTTACCACACACTGCTAAATATGTCTTAAAAACACTGTCTTTGAGTTATTAGCAGTTAGTTAGTTAGTTAGTTAGTTAATAAAATTAAATCAGGATTTACTGTAAATGTTCATTAAAAAAAGTAACTCGTATCTTCAGGGGTACAGTGGCTTGCAACTGGGATGGTGCTGCTGTTATACCATTGATATGTGAACAGTGGGCATAGTGGTACCTATTAATGTAATGTATACTGTTATTTACTGTCACTAATTGCCCTAACACCAATACACTACAGAGACAGAATATCCCTTTTGGGAATATATACATACCTTTCTAGCTCTTAAAATGGTACAGATAATTACCCTGGGGTTCAATAATTAACCCTATGGGGAATATATAGCAAAGGGGCCTTTAATGGTATAATAAGGTAATAAGGTAAGGCTTCAGAAGACAGAAAGTAATATCTCTAGACTAGAAAGAATCATGTTGCTTATCAGAAATTATTAGAACAATCAAAAATAGTAGCTTAAACTACTAATTTCAACATCTACAGCGGCAATACACTGCTTACACATCCAGTGATGTCATTTGTAATAACATACTAGTCAGAGAGACCACACGAGTGATTTGACTTTAAATGCATGTTGCTGCCAAAATGTATGTACTTTTACTTATGCGGGATTTTTAACAGAAGCCTTTAATTTGTAGTGGGGTATTTTTGCATCCCTGTAGTGGTACTTCTTCTACCACAGTGAAAAAAACAAAAAAAACCCCAAAAACATAACAGACAGTTTAGCAGAGAATACATTTTAAATTGTACTGTTAGGCACTTTGTTACTAGCAGCCTTATAACCCCTGAACAAACAAACAACTAAACCACATCATTTGTTCTAAATGCTTTAGCTAAATCTATGAAAAATGCAAAAATAGCAGTCTGACAGGTATAAAACAGTATTTTGCACCAACAAAGTGATTCCCAGAGAGCCATTAGCTTAAAACCTGCCATATCTTGGCAAGGTGTGTAGGGTGTCTTAAAAGAAATGTAAGTAAACTGGACAAATGGAGGGCAAAAGAAGAAGTAGCAGACCTATAAAGCTATCTAGAGCAAATAAACAGTATCTGATGAAGTTGAAATTTGTCATCAATATATACAGAAAAGGTCAAGAAAGAGGCAGAAAAGTGACCGTCTATGGTCATCTCTAAAACACGGTAGAGGCGCTATCATGGTTTGGGGTTTCATTTCAGCCAGAGGTGTTGGAGGTCTTGTTAAAAATGGGAGTGGATGCGAACTTCCATATACTTCCCCCCATTACTAGCAATAATGTAAAGAAATGAGGGTTGGCTCAAGACTTTTGCACATTACTGTAAGTGTAGGGATTAATAAGAATCAAATTGGTTTTATGAGGAAGAAGGGGGTTTGGTCCTGTGTTAATACAGCAAGGACAAAGATTCTCAAAGTGTTTGACAGAAAAACTGTGGGCTGCCATGCAACTGTAGGCTTGTCCTGCGGAGATTAGCACTGGCACAAAGGCTGGTGATGGACACTGACTCGTGAGAATAACAAAGCAGGAGAGCCTACGTGCACAAGGGCACAGGCAAGCTCTCGGGCCTTCATTGCGACCTGGAGAACTTGATCCGCCCATTTATTCAGGTGAAAAATAGCTTTGGCTTCAATAGAGGTGCTGTCAGTTGCATGCAAGGGCAACAAATGGACCAGGCTGCAGGAGAAGACGTGGAAAGAAATGGACCAGATTGGACTTTATTGTATGAAAAGTAATGGTCAGACAGAAAGCTTTCATTTGCTTTCTTGTGGAGAGGAAGGTGAGAACACTGATACCCGCTTCATGTTTGTGTGGTAAATACAGAAACAGGGCTGGCAGGCATCTAATAGTTCAGCACCAGTGCTGAAACCAGGCAGAAACAACCAGTCCGGTTCTGTCCCAAAACGACCGAAATTTGCCAACATTTTTATGAAGATTAGTACAAGTTTAATGGTAATTTATGAAAATAATAGCTGACCTGCTTTTTTAGATTCTGCATGACATAACCTGTTAATTGGGCATGTATTTACAGTTGTTAATTTTGACCTTTGTTTTCTTTTGTACCTCACTTTTGCCATAAACACATTAGAGCAGCAAGAAAAAAAACTGGAATATATTTCAAAATGTGATATTTCTTTGAAACTGGTCACTACTTATGCCAAAGTAAGGAAACAATAAGGAAAAAATGAGGAAACCAATTCTTTTGGCCATAACTTGAGGCTTCAAACCTCAAAGAGAATTCTTGGGAAAAAAAGATTAATAATGTAAAAATTCTTCCAGGAGGTTTATCCTCCTTTATTTTTTTTAATAAGCAGAAACAGGATGACACTCAGACTCCTTGTGACTGGCATCCTGAGCGTTTGATTTAGTGCACAATACCATCCTTCAGAACATTTATTCTTTGTTCCAGAAAAATGTCTGTTATTGTTTTTATTGGGCTTTCAAAGGATTTGCAGGTCAAAACCAAACAATAACAAAACTGTTCCATAACGTGTCATTTTTTCCCCAGCTGTCCCGACAGTGGTCCTTCCTCCTCTACAATCATGATTATTTTTTTTACATTCAATATACTGGGACAGGATATCAGCGCCACCAACTATAGAAAGAGGCATGTGCATCATATGTGTCTTTGCTTGTACGTTGTGCAATAAAGTAATTCTGGACAATGTGCTTTTGGAAAAGGAGCAAGATGTGTATTTGCTCTGCACTTTTATTAAAAATCCATATTTCAGTGTTTTAAAAAGTGGGAAAATGTCCTTGTTGTCATTCTTGAAGTGTTAGTGACAATGACAAGATTGTTTCCTGGATATACTGTTGTGACAATGCGACATTTTGCTTACACATAAACTCTCCTTTGCTTCAGATTCTGTTTGAAAAACTGGGTCAGTTCATTGGGGATCACTCGACGTTTTCCTCAATATTTCCCTGTTATTGTTTTCCCAAGCTTTCAATGGTTGAAGACAAAATGGAAAGGGAACAAATTTTGACTATTTCTCTTTGCTTTCAAGCACTGTGCAAACACATGCATTTCCCTTTGGTTGCTCCTAATTATTTACTTAATTTTGTGGCGCACACTCAAACCGGACACTTCTCCTCAATCCCAGACAAAAGGTAGCACACAGTTTTCCTCTTAAAAAAAAAAAGTTTCAGTCCTTTGACAACAAACATCCAACATCACAGCAGAGGGGTTGCAGAGAGGGCAGCTAAGACATTTCACCAAAGTAGTGGAAGACAAATAAGTCATAGATGATAGACTCATAGTCTAGACATCTAGGCTCATAATGCTTTCCAAGAATAAATTACACAATTTTAGTACCACATTGTTTTTCTTTTTTTGTATTTCATTTTCTTAATTTCTTAATCAGTGCAATGATGCCTTACTGGTCAGGTTTTCAGTTAATCAGATTGTCCAAGAAAAGGCTAAATAAAGAAAAGAAAGTGGTACTTGGCAACTGGTGAGCAACATGAAAATAAGCATTTGATGCCCATGAACTGCAGGCCCTCAAACAACACTGCATTAAAATACGTACGAGTTGGTCATGGAAATCACTACATAAGCTCAAGGACAGTTTCAGAAATCACTGTCTGTGAATACAGTTCAGCATACAATCCACAAATGCAAGTTAAAGCTCTATGATGCATAGAGGTTATTACTGTGTTACTTATGTACCTACAAGGTCACTGACATCTGTTGACCAGCTACTCCTCTGTGTACCACAGACTAAAGAACAAGATAGAGCTTTCTTGCCTGTAAACTGAGGAATAAGTTGCCTCTCCACAATAGGCTAGCCCCTCGCCTTTCACAATTTTTATTCTTTGGCTTTCAAACCACAGTGAGAGCTTAGGCATTTAGGTTGTTTCAGTATGTATGTATGCATGGTGCAAGTCTTGTTTTATTGTGTAGCCTTTTCCTTTGTGTGCAGCACTTTGCCCATTTTGTTGTTTTTAAATGTTCTTTGTAAATAAATGGAGATTGGATTTGGATCAGAGAAGAAGCCACACGTGAACATGATCCAGAAACTTGGCTCGATCTCTGATCTCGAGTTGCATTATTTCCTGTGAAACTACTAGTAGCTTGCACATCTGGAAACAATCTGCTACATCTGGCACAATCAATGCTGAAAGGCATACATACAGGTTTTTGAGTAACATTGCTCGCATCGGATGAGGCCTTACATATTTCAGCAAGACAACCGTCCTGCATACTGGATCCACTAATACAGCATAACTTTGCACTGGAAGAGTTTGGATACTGAACTGGCTTGCTTGGCAGTCTGGAGCTTACACCAGCTCAAAACATTTGATCCATCATGAAACAAGGACTGTTGAGCTGCTAGAATCCTATGTCAGACAAGAGTGAGACACCAATTCTTCTCTTAAAACCAGTAGCTAATCTCCTCAGTTCCCAGATGTGACAGATTGTAGTTAAATATGAGGGGATGCTACACTGTGGTAAACATGACCCTATTCCTGCTTTTTTTAGACATGTAGCTTTAATCAATGAGTCATCAGAGAGGTTCTTCAAAGAACCAATGATTTATATTAAAATGAGTATTACTAATAGTAACATAGTATTTATGTATGAACAAATGTAAAAACATACAATTGACTGTGTCTGATTGCTGGGATATCAACACTTATTTAATGTACAGTGATGCATTTTGTAACCGTTAATAAAGTGCTATCCAAATAAAGTTATTATTAGTATTGACATTTCACACATGTTTCTTTGGGTTTATTATTTTATTTGAACAGAAATCGCGAGACAGTGCATTTAAAAAAAGTAACTGAATGATATATACAGTATAATAACAAATAAACATCCATAACATGGAACAATACTATTCAAAGTACCAAATAAAACAATTTGAATGCATGCAAAAAAAAAAATCCCAAAACACAACAACAACAGCACATATGAGTCGCTGTGCCAGGTGTCCCACTTTACACAGGCACAGCATTTTATCCCTCTCAGGTTCAGGTAAAGGCTCAGGTTACTTTATTTTGAACTGCAGGTAGATTTGGTTTGCAGCAGCTCATCCACTCAGAAACACATTTTCAAAATAAACACAGACAGGAGAAAATGGTAAAGAACAACTACAGCACTAAAACAAATAATAATACATAACCAACAGCCCCATCTCACAGACTAATACAATGTAATATATGTTCACTGTCTAGTTCCCAAATGTTGATATGTGAGTATAACAAGAAAACTGTGATTTAAAGATTTTAAGATTCATTCCAATTGAACCCCAGATAGATAGAACAGCAGATGAAATAACAATTGACAGTCATTGCAATAGAAAAGAGATTATGTGGGTATCTAAAGAGCATTAAAAACAACTTCAGACTCCATTTATACTTTTTTATAATTTCAGGGAAACAACCATCCATCATCTATCCATCCATTTTGTTATGTTTATCCAATTCAGGATTTGTTTATTTTTTTTCAGGAGATGTGGTGAGCTGGAGCCTACCAGCTGTCACTGGGCGAGACATGTCGGCAATATATTGCAGGGCTAATTCATAAAGACAGACAGCTACGCTGACATTCACACTTACAGTCAATATGTGCAGTGGTGTGAAAAAGTGTTTACCCCCTTCCTGACTTTCTATTTTTTGTATGATTGTCTCACTAAAATGATTCATCAAACAAACAGCCAGACAGCCACGATTTAAGCCAGACATCATGCTACAATCCAAGGAAATTTAGAACAAATGAGAAACAAATTGATAACTGTGAGATCTCTCAGTCTGGAAAAGGTTATAAAGCTATTTCTAAAGCTGTGGGACTCAGAACATGGAAGAGTATAGAACCTTCCCAGGAGTGGCCAGCTGACCAAAATTACCCGAAAAGCGCAGCGACGATCTACCAAAACATCCTGAAGGAGAATGTCCGGCCATCTGTTCGTGACCTCAAGCTGAAGCACACTTGGGTTCTGCTGTAGAACAATGATCCAAAACACACCAGCAAGTCCACCTCTGAAGGCTTAAGAAAAACAAAATGAAGATTTTGGAGTGACCTAGTCAAAGTCTTCACCCTGTTTGGATTCAGTGGCATGACTTTCAAAAGGTTCATGCTCAAAAACCTTCCAGTGTGGCTCAATTCCAAGAATTCTGCAAAGAAGAGTGGGCCAAAATTCCTCCACAGCTCTGTAAAACACTTATTGCCAGTTATTGCAAACACTTGATTGCAGTTGTTGCTGCTAAGGGTGGCCCAACCAGTTATTAGGTTTAGGGGGCAATCACTTTTTTGCATAGGGCCATGTTTCATTTAGAAATTGCATTTTGTGTTTACTTGTGTTATCCTTTTCTAACATTTCAATTTGGGTGATGATCTGAAAAATTTCAGTGTGATGAACATACGGAAAAATAGAAAATCAGGAAGGGGCAGACACTTTTTCACACCACTGTAATCACCAGTTAAACTAACATGCATGTCTTTGGATGGTGAGAGTATTCAAACCCCAGACAGAAACCTGCTTTTAAATATAATGCATTGGTTTATTTTTAATAAATGTCAAAATTTCAGACAACTTCTCAGTGTGTCCCACATAAACACACATTTTGCCCCACGTTTAGTTTGTGGGGATCTGATCATCCCAGTATAAGTAATATTGCCAAACTGGTGCTTTAAGTTACTGCAAAACATTTTTACTTTTACATATAGAGACAATATTTCGCATCTTGATTGGCTCTAGTTTCCAAAGGTCAACACCATAGGATGTCACTTTTCTTAAGTTTGTTTTTTATTGAACGGGTGTCATCATGCAACCATCAGCCACGTCTTGATGCATTCTCAAGTTTTGTCACTCATCCAAGTGACTTCTTCAGTCTCAGCTGACAGACTGAAGAAGTCACTTGGATGAGTGACGAAACGTTTCTCCCACAAAACGCTACATCCAGATGAACAGAATCAACTTTTGGAAACCATCAGCTACGCTACAACTAAGGCTGAAAATTATAAGTCACTAAAAAGTCACAATTTATGAAGATTTTTGTGGACTATGATAAAAACTACCACAAATAAAAATAAATGTAGATACAATCAAGTCTGGACTGGAAGTCTCTTAATCTAGCATCAGGTAACTATCAGGTTACCATCACCATTTAAAGGCTACTGTAAAAAAAAAGTAAAAATACTACTGCATTAGACTAAACTTTAACTTTCTTATATTTGTCTCTTTAGAAAGCAAAGGGGTTCACATTAGCAAGGAAGGCCACATTTTGACTTTCAAATTGCTACCATAGGGGTATCTACAAAATATATCCATTGAGTTTGAATCTCAGTGACCTTGGGCTCAAGGTCACAGGTCAGAGGTCAAGTTTTCCAAAAATCTTGTGAATGTGATAAATCAAGAATGATGTCACCTACGATTTTGAAAAAGATACCAAAGGAGTATCTTCTAAAAATCTTGTATGAGCTCAAATCTCAGTGACCTCACCCTCAAGGTCAGGCTGTCAAAGGTCAGGCTTTTTTGAAAATCTTGTAAATGTGAGAACGAAGTGAGAACGAACTGACAAATTGATACCATCGGCATATCTAGTAGATTGAGGGATATTACTGGCCCCTGCCAGAATTTTTATTTTATATTCTTTGTTTTTTTTTTCAATGTTGTGTATACAAAATTCACAATATATGCCCTGCACTATGAGCACATGGCACTTTTACTTTAAGTATTTTGTTTGCTTATCATAGACTGTACGATTTGTTTTTTATTTGGGAATAACACAATACTATCTATCTATCTATCTATCTATCTATCTATCTATCTATCTATCTATCTATCTATCTATCTATCTATCCTTTCATATGCACTTCATACGTTAAAGAAAATATTAATTTTGTAGTTATTGGTAAAAACAGCTGAAAGAATTAGCACTAGAAACTTACATTTTTGATCTGAAATTCAACAAGAAGGTACGACAGTCATAACTCAACCTCCACCACAGCGTGCGTGCAGTCTCACCACGCGTCCTCCCTGCCTCTGATGCCCATCATTGGCTGCAAACAGGACCAACCTCCTTCATTAGCGCCACGCCTACTACTTATTGCGTCAGAAACAATTTGTATATGAACACTAAACCGGCTCATGTGCCTAAGAGCTGTTTTCATAATCGTGACAGCGGTACTACTCCAGCAGCACAAGACACTTAGGATTCATCCTGGAAAACTTTACCCAGCACCGAAGCTGTAAATTAAAGCTGCTGAAGCTCGTAAGTTACAAAAGAAGCAGGAGACAAATAACGGGAGCGGGTCTCCAGCCACAGCTTCTCCGGCTTTTTTCTTTTTATATCAGAAAGACCTTTGAATAATTTCTTCATAGAAAGAAAGCAAGAAAGAACTGGACTGAAGTTTGAGGTCATTTCCGCGGAACAAAAACTTTTGGGGATGACTGATTTGTGAACGAAACCCACCGGGACACCCCCAGGAAGTTGTTCCATCGTATTCAGCTCCGACAAAAGAAAAGCCGAAACAAAGAAGAAGAAGAAATAGAAGAGGAAAAAGAAGAAATAACTCCCTGCACTGCCATGGATCAAGGAAAGGTAATTACACTTCACTGGTTCACTCCTTGTCAAACCTGTCCGGTCTGTGTTAGCTTCGTTCAGTCCGTGAACGAGAGCTTCAGCGCTCACAGGGCGCCTCTCCTAAATGTGGCGTCAGCGAGGATGCAGCTAATATTTACATTCTGGGGTGAACCGGGTGACCTGCTATACTGCTACAAGTCACCTTTTTAAGTGCATTTTCATGTTTTATTGGGTTAATTGCGCACAACCTTAGTTATGGTCTATTATGTTATTACTATGATATTAATTAGGGGCTTTTAAGGGTTATCGCGCTCTGTTGTGCGTCACGTCGCACTTGTGGTAGTCATCGCCATGCGGCATTTTGGGGCATTCAGGGTCCAGCCCAATTTCTGTGACACTTTTGAGCCAACATAAACAACCAAATAAATAATTATAACAATAATAATAATAATAATGATAATCATAATAATCATAATATAATATTACTTGTGTGTGTATATATATATATATATATATATATGTGTGTGTGTGTGTGTGTGTGTGTATTTGTGTGTGTGTGTGTGTGTTAGGGCCTAAAATATTTGTGACAAGAGGTGTCATTTGAAATATGGTATTTTATCTGAATGAAGCTTTTTAACTTTTGCAACTCCCTCACTTTGTCACTTTGTAAATGCAAAAAAACATAAATGGAAGATCATACTCTCCTTACACTCTTTTATTGTGTCTTTCTGTCCCAATAACTACAGGACAATGAAAAAAATTATACACTTGTAAAAGAGCTGAAAAAGTGGAAGGTCAAAAGCTCCCCGGGTTGTGTCAGTTTTTGTATATGGAGGAAAAACCCCAATCCACGTAACACTATACTGCAAAATTTTCCAACAGGAACAAAGCAAAAAGCATTCCAAAGTAAAGGCTTGGCAGTGTCTTACACCCCAGGAAACAACTTTGTTTTACTACAAATATCAATATCATGATATTGTTCCTGAACTTAAAGTCAAAGTTGATTAATATTTAATATAAAGTATTTCTTTAGGTACCCGCACAAAATGTGGATTATGATTCAGTATTTGATGCCATAATTTTAATAGGGGATTTTTTATGATTGAATTCTTCCTTGAAACAAGACGAGAGGCACTGCCATGTGTCAGCCTTCCATACGTGTGTGTGCAGTTGTGATGCACTATTTGTCACTGCAGTCTGTAGCTTAGGGAGTCTATTCCTGTAAAAAGCCTACTTGAAATACATATATACACATACATGGACATTATACATTAAACGTTTACAGCAGAAAAAGTGATAGCAAAATAATCTCAAAGCAAAAAATAATTCATGTCAATATGCCATGTGTTTTAGGTCTTGAATCAGTTTAGCTGTTGCTACTTGAGGCTATCTCCAAAAAGTTGATTCTGTTCATCTGGACGTAGCGTTTTGTGGGAGAAACGTTTCGTCACTCATACAAGTGACTTCTTCAGTCTCAGCTGACTGCAGGTTTCCCCAATCTTATAAACAGTACATTTGCATAATGACTGAAACCAGCCCACTGAAGGAACAATGGGCTGGGAGGTCACTTAAGTCACTTGGATGAGTGACGAAACGTTTCTCCCACAAAACGCTACGTCCAGATGAACAGAATCAACTTTTTGGAGATTTACTTTGCTGGATGATTGAGAATGCATCAAGATACTTGAGGCTATAATAATAATAATAACGATATTAATGTAATAAAAATAAAAATCTAACATGTAATATAAAGTCAAGCAACAACTGTGTAATCAACAATCCTGTCAGCTGAATATTACATATAATTTACATATTATTATTCATGTATCCAGATGTGTGAATTTTTTTCTCTCACTAATTATCACGCTGTTGTACAGTTTCATTTTTTACAACCTGTCAAATTTAAAAAAGTGTCTCAAATAAATGTTATTGTGTAGGTATCAATTCATTGCTTTTTGGATAAAAAGGACCAAATATGCAAGATTTGTTCTCAGACAGTCATATGATGATTTCAGACTTGCTCCATCATCAGTTTACACTGATTAAAAGCAAAAAACTAACAAGCACATTTTGGGTACTTTTGCTCAACTTGTCCAGATTGGTGACATGAGTGATGAACTGTAACTATTGTCAGTATCTACTAATTGCCTAATCAATTATCAGCTCATGTTTTTGGATTTCAGACTGGTGATTAGACAATCTAAAGGTATCACTCAGTTTTCGTTATAGACTGTGATGCTCATTGTTCAGGAAGTAACCCGGACTTATCTGCCGCCTGATAACCTTGTCTCTGTCCTCGTGTGGCTTTTTGGTCACCGTTTGCATGCAACACAGTGAGGCACGTAGGCAAAGGACTTCAATCTTCTTCCCCCTCCTACTTTCTCATTGATATAAGCCCATTTAAACCCAGTGGAGCTGCACCAGGGCAGCTCAGTCTGACATGGTGGTCAGAAAATGTTTCCTTAGCTGTTTGTTCATATGTTCATGCTTTTTTTCCCACTGCTTGCTTCGTGCTATTGTGGCCTATCAGCTGGATGGGTTGCAGTTGACATGATGGGAAAAGTTCTCACTGTTCCCACTTTTCACTGTGACATGAACACATCAGATTTCCAGAGAGAGTGGGAGCTCACCAAGGGAATAGACAGTTGCCAACTCCAGGATTGTGAAGCTTGGAGCTTTCTTCTCACAGGCGCTTTTCACGTCATCTTTGCAATTTGTTACTTCCAGCACTGTAGTTGTGCACATGTGGGCTTATCGATAGCTCGTGCTCAGGATTTTCATGCCTGGCTTAGCATTACGTTGGACTGTTTACAGAAAGGACCAACTGTAGAAAGAGTCATAAGTACTAGGTGTGGTCCTGTTGATTTTGCACATTGGACTTTGTCATTGATTGTGAATTTGTGGTTTGTAGTTCCAACTTACACAACTTCATTTTATTTTATCTCCTTTTTTTAATCTTGATTCAGTTTTACTCTTGTCTTAAATCAAATTTTGGTTAAGCCGGCAACTAAAGCACATGAAATATGTTGGTTATCTGTATTTTTTTTCTTTTCCTGCCAACGTCATCATCTAGAGAGAAAAATCGTGAATGACAGGTTTGTTTTGAACTGAAAAGTCTCCCCAGCCTTTTTATTTCTCTCTGCAAAGAATGAAATGCTGTTTGGGAACAAGTATATGGCTGCTCTGGTTTAAATGAGAGGCCCTTTAAAATGTCAAATTCCTGACAGCCTTAACATAACAGCAGGTATTTTGATTGGGAATCCAGTGCCAAAAAACAGCTTCACATTGTACAGACTTAATTGCACCCGATTGATTCCTCTGCGTCCTCAGCCTTTCAGGCAATTGCCAGTTCCTGCTGTCTTTAAGACAGTCCAGTAGATTAACTTTCATCTGCGTGACTACTTCTCTTCAGTATGTCTTATAATGTAACTGTCAGCCATGTATTAATGGGGCATAATGAGGCTTTACTGTAAAACTAGGGATTAAGAGATCCAGGGGGGGGTTTAATTGAGATGAACAGGGAAGCAGGAGTTCATGTTTAATTCACTTCATTAGTGCTCACTGTACTGCATCACTCCCACCTCTGGTCACTCTGCAAATTACTGTTGAAATACAGTGTACCTTTGGGTTTCTTTTGACATCATTTTTCCACTGGGATTAGCTCTATTTAACAAATTAGATCTGACCAAGGGCATTACTTTTATGTCTGACCTTTAAATGTCTGGTGTCACCTCTGACTGTCCAGCAGAAACAGCACAAACTGTCTATTGTAATCATTTATTTATGCAGGTTAAAAAGATATAGGACTAAAGTATGCAGTATTTACTGCCCAGAAATACACTTTTATTTCTTTGTCTAAGAATTATATCATTAATACCCATCCAGCATCAATATTTGTGTATTTATTGTAATTACTATTCTACCTATTTGCTTCTGGATATGTTATTCCTTCTTTTAAATATACTGATACTGACAATAATGCTTAGTCTTTGGAACATGTGAACAGTTATTTAAACTTTGACTTGTGTCTCCTGGTGTTTATTTTGCATTTAACAGCTGACATCCAATTTAAGATGATATAGTAAATAAAGGACCACATACACATTATTAGTGTACAGGTTTCAATGGTGAGACTAACATTCCCAAGCATAGAGCACAGCTATAAATACATTTTTATCTGATCTCACTTGAGCTTGGCAGAAATTTCATTGGTACTGGTAGATAAGGCATTAACGGGCACTCTTGAAATGTTGTTTACTTTAACTGTATACAGCATTTAGAGGTAAAAGATGTCTTTAAGGATGACAGTAAAGGGTCACAGGACAAACATGTAGGTGACTAATATCTCACATGACAACAACTAGAACAGAAACAACAACAGTAGAGTGTACTCCATATTAGGATCTGCAAAGCTAAACTGTCATTATTGCAGTATTTATGTCATGTGTTATTAATTGCATAACATGCATAGAATGAAGCTACTTTGGAGTTTACATACCATAATAAATACAGTGCAAGCATCTGTGTCTGCTATAGTGTCTGGGCTGTGAGGTCCAGATTATAATGTCAAGGGTGTATTTTTACTTTTTCTCCTTATAAGAAGCATGGAATTTATTTGGAAACAGTGCTCACAGAGCACGATGTGCTGTTTCAGTCAGGTGACTTTAGGAGGAGGGCACATATTGGGTTCCCTACAGCAGTGTAAGCTGAGACTGCAGCGGTGACCTGGAGTGGTGGAGGGACGTGATGGTAGGTGTGTAAACCAAACCATGACTCTAGCACGTACTGACGAGAAAGAAACCTCTTGGAGTGTGGCTGTGATGAGTTACAGATTCAGCAGTGTACAAAACACCTTATTCAGTTTTGGCAGGGAGTAAAATGTTACAACTGCCTAGATGGATTTTTTTCCGATGGCCCCGTTTTTAAAAAACTGCTCAGTGAAATGATCTCGTCATATTCGGCACACACATACCTGCTTCTGAAGAAATTCTGTCTGATTTGAGTTTACACTTCTGCTGTGCTACATATAAAAGGGAAATGTACTTTTAGTTCAGTATCTTGTAACTAGGTCAATAAGTAACGATGCACTATTTAAAAAATAGTGTGATATGTTTATAAATTATAAATAATTGCTTCTGCAGAATGCATGTTTTGATCGCTAACTTTCTTGTATCTGTAAAAGGTCTTCTTCTTTAGCACTATATAGAACTGGTTAGTATTATTTTTATAGTTGCTGCAGCTACAATAGCTGTAAACAGTTACCTCGTTGCTTCAGTGGTTTTTGCAGCACTGTTGGATTTCCTGTTGACACTAATTTGTGGCCAAACCCCAGATTTTCTTTAAATATTTATTTTATCACAACGCCCTGCGGTTTCAAAATTTTACGTCACCCTCATGTCAGCTGGTTTTGTTTATCAGAGCTCAAGTTTCCTTTTCCTCCTTTGGCTTTTTGTGTTTAAGCAGATTAGATGCTTAGCTGAACAAAGAGACACTATATTGTTTAAAAAATAGTTGTAGGAAGTGAGGATTCAATGTCATGATTCATGTCTGTTGAATTTCAACTTTTTAGAAGGTTCTGGATGTTGTTGTTGTTGTTGTGTGGTTGCATAGATCCTAATTTGGGGAACAAATCATTATGTCTTTTAGACGTTTATACGTTATATGTTTAGACGTTTTCTAGGGGCTAAGAAAAGGAGCAGCATGGTTGAATGGGAGCTGCTAATGTGCTAATATTTGCTCAAATCCACATTTTGTGCTTTTCCATTTCAGCAGTTTGTTTTAATAATTCTTTATGAGCTTTGATGTCTGTCTGTTTACACTCAGGAAGAGCAGCAAGCTAAGGGCTGCTAAGAAACCAGGGCTACCATAAACACAGCCATGACTCTGCAGGTTTTTCCTCACTGCACATGCATTTGGCTGCTTTACTTTGTCCATGCAACGAGGGAACATTTGCATGTACCTAGAGCATATTTAAAGGTGTGGGAGGAGGAAAGTAATGATACTTTGACCCCAGGATCCATGTTTTGTGGTTTCTTTGTAAGATTCTTTCTTTTTATACCTTTGAAAGTTAAAAAAAAAAAAAAAAAGATTTATAAGCATTTAATGGCATACTTGTAAACTCCAAACTTTTTCATCTATATCTGAAAAGTGCATGTTGAGTTCTGTCTGTCTTCTGTTACTGTCACAGACACAGTTTTATCTTTTCTACATTTTCTTTTACAGTTCTTTGAAATTGCTTTTGAATATTCGTGGTAGCACCGCCCCAGAGTGTGAATTCCTGTAATTAGAGCCGACTGTTAAACGCTGTGGTATGCAGTGTGTGATGACCAGCACTTGTCATGCCTTTCTGAGCCATAAACAAACATAAAGAGTCCATTTATGAATGTTAACACAGGTGAAAGCTGCCTTACATATTTCGAGAAAGAGAGAGAGAGAGAAAGAGATGATTTTAAGCTGGAGAGCTGAAGCAAAAGCAGAGGAGCCGTCGCCACTGAGCTTTTAAACATAGAGTAGAGTTGTTTTGGATGTGACTTCATTGTTTCCTCTTTGAGAAAGTCATCCATTATACTGCTCTTCTCGTTCCCATGTGCAAGTGATCTCACCTATAAGAGGTTTAACTGAAACTTGCACGAGTCATTTTGGGCTAAGCCAATTAATCAGTTTTATTGAACAAATAATTTCCAGCCTGATAAAATGATGTCAAGTATATGTTTGGATAAAAATGACTGGCTTGCACAGAAACACCTATAAGCTGAAGGTAAAGATGTTACAGAAAGGGTTTTCAATTTCACTTGGACACATGCTGCTCTCCCTACTTTTTTGTTGCAGCTCTACATTTTTTTGCAGATAATTGCAGCTGTCCCCAAAAGGGGACATAAACAAACTCAAAGCATGACTTTCCCCAAAGGGGCCAGTCAAGATTTAGCTGTTTAGAGTAAAAAACAGCTGGTAGGTCACTGAATTGCCTCTTGTCTTTTTTGTAGCTGTAACTGACAGACATCCGTCATGATTGGTCTGCTCATTTGCCCACAGTGTTGAAAAGAGTGTGTATATCTATGTTTATACACACATATATGAACCTAGTGACCCTCCCTAGACATGCTCCCGAGAAGAGCTGCTATTGGCTCAGAGGCGTAGGCTGGTCTGTAAATGACTTCAGCCAAGCCCTCATTTTTTTCTTTTCTTCTTTGGTTTGAGCAGAGCTTAAGTTACTGCCTCTCAAAACACACACAGACTTTTTTCTTCTTCCTGCTCTGGAGGAGGAACTTCAGCCCCCATAAAAAACAGTTTTAGATGTAACCAAGCTGCCTACAACACAAAGAATACCTGTGTTTAAATACCTGCGGCATTACAGAGCTGATTACAGGCGCAGTCCTTTCAAATCCTTTATAAGGAATGTTTTGTTTTTTTAAAAAGAAACCTGTTGGGCTGTTTTCTTGGGTTTTTTTTTATTCCTTTAAAAATATTCGTCATTTGAAAATATTGTGAAATTAGGCTGGAATAACTACTGAAAGCTTCTTTTACCAATCTGTTTTGATTTTATGACCCACAAAGATGTTAAGATGCAAAAAAGCCAAAAAAAAAAGAGCTCATTAAGTAATCACAAACTTCTGCAACTTCATTTGTCAATTTGATAAATATTTCTATATCGAAAAGATTTAATTCAGGAGAACTATTCTCTGCTTTTCAAGTCAAGTACCTTTGCATAAGTGACAGTTAAAGATTATCAATGTTATACTCAATCTTGGTGCCATCTTTCTCTTCATCTCCCTTTTAAACCAAATTTTCTCTGATCTTGATGCATGCTCAGTCGTTCAAGCAAGGAAATTCCATGAAGTCGATTCGGTTGATCTGGATGTTGCACTTTCAGAGGAAAAGACATTTCGTAACTCATCAGTCACTTGGATGAGTGAGTAAACATTCCTTCCTCTCACAACGTCTAGATGAACAGAATCAACTTTCTAGGAAACAATATCTACTTCGTGGGAGGATATGATCACCTAAGTTGTAAGCAGATTATCTCTGGTCACCTGCTGTTTAAACCTGAGCTTTTGCAAGCGGAAAGAGAAGAACGACTTTAAGGAAGGGGATTATTAATCAGAGAGGATTATTTAAACAGTGATTCATGCAAAGGTATTCTAGTAGAGTGTAAGAATAATGTATGAATGAGCAGACAGGCAGGCCATGTGAGGTTACACTTATACCAGCCAAGAGAAATACAAGGCTGAAGTTAAATGAAATTGGGCAGATATGATATGAAACCAAAAACATAGGCTTATCAGCAGAATCTCAGTTCTGAGGCATTTCGCTCAACAACACAAATCAATGGAACCAATCAGCCTTGTGTTAGCAGTTCAGGTGACTGATGGCGCAATCATGAGGAAATCTTTTCTTGGCAACTCTTGGGCCCCTATTCATTCACCTTTAAATGCCACAGCCTATCTGAGTGTTGTTGGTTATGTGTTTTCCTTTTTGGCCATAATTGACAGTCTTCTGATGGCCACCACCAGAGTGATAAGAATAGAAGTAATCTGAAATGGTAGTCACGAAACCACGATTGATTTTCAGTCACCAGATCAGAATGTTGTAGAACATCACTGAGATGTGGACAATGGCACATTATTATGGTTTCCTCATAAAAGTTCTTGGTAAGAGCAATGTGAAATGTATTTCAAATTTTCTACCTGATTAGCTTTGTAAATTCGCTGGCCGTGAAATTAGGAACAAATGTCATTCTGCACTGCTCCATGTTAAAGACTTTAACAACCTTTAGACAAGGTGATTTTTCACCTCCTTTTTACCTCATGTTTGTTCATTTTACTTGACTTCTTAGACTTGAATGGCCATTGGAAACTTTTTCTGCTGGTGTTTCAAGGTGGAGTTGAGATTATTAAAAAATGTAATAGCTAAGCGAAGGAGAGATCCTTGATTTGTGTCATCTCTTAATCAGTTCAGTGGGTTTGAATATAAAAATACTTACAACTAAAACTAGGTTTCTTCAGGATACTCAAGTTAAAACAATGACACGTTGAGGTGACATCTACTCTCATAAAGGTCAGATCCTTTGTTGCCAAAATACAAGGAAGGTATCTGTTATGAATCACTGTACCAAAGGATTTGGCACGAATCACGCGGGGTAGGATAAAAAAACATTAATCATCAACAAGATGACTGGTTTTAAGGAAATGAAGGATTGGAATAGTAAGCAACACTGGATTTAATTGAAGTTTAATCTTGAGTATGTGAAGCCTTTTGAGATAAATAAGAAAATGCAATGTTAAGGTATACAGTTTAACCGACGTTTTCAGAAAACTAGCACTCAGAGGTGGTCATATGCACAGTTAGCTGAAGCAGAAATGATAAAAGGGGTCAGTGTTGGTTAGGGCTGCCACAAACGATTATTTTGATAGTCGACTAGTCACTGATTATTTTTGCGATTAGTCGACTAATCAGATCATCATCCACTGGACGTACAACGTACAGCTTATTGCACCAGCATGCATCTGCTCTTATATAACTATCATTAGCTTACAGCTTTAAGTGTTTAAGGTATGTGCTAACTAAAAATAAAGACAAGATGATAGTTGATCAAATTTTAATGAAATTTGCAGATTGTTTCGGTGAAGTTTAATAAACTCCTTGCTATCTAAAATATAACGGAGTATATTCTCGAGCATCTGATAATTGGTTGTCTGCTTGACGTTTATTCAGCTGTGTAAAAACTATAATTTTAATCTCAGCCAAACCGATTTACTCAGGAACAAATATAATACAAAAAAAAAAGCCAAACAATAACATTTTTAAGTTATCTAAGTGACTTATATATGTTTAACCTGAGTAGCGAAAGATGGCAGTGGGTTTGAAAACGATTTGCCGGGTGTCCGGTGTTCTCACGGGCTCTAGTGAGCCTTGCCCCCGGCTAGCTATTGAGCTAGTGGGTAACGCTTTTGAAAATATGTGGTGTCTTGATAAACTGAGCAGATATTTGAGGTTTACACAGCTACATTATCGCCTGAAAAAATGCTAAATGTTTATTTTGTGACCCAGAAAGAATAATAAGAGTAATATTAAAACTAACTAGCTGCCGCCATTGTTGGAAACTGAGCTGGGCTGCGCTATGAATTCTGGGACACAGCTTCTTCTTCTTCGGGGCTTAACGGCAGCTGGCATCCTTGTACATGCTGTGCTGCCATCTTCTGTTTCAGTCCGTTATTACACTCTTAAATCCTACTACTTATTCCTGCGTCTTTTGGGATCTTACAAAGCTTCAAACGACACGTCGACTATTAAATCAGTCGTCGACGATTTTGATAGTCGAGGTAATCGTGACTAGTCGACTAATCGTGGCAGCCCTAGTGTTGGTGGACAGTAGCTCGAGGCGTTTGCTTCCCTGTCTGCGAACTGGAAACAACTGAGAGCGACATACCATGCACTGGTTTGTTAACTTCTTGGTATTCTTCTAATCTACTGGGCTCTGGTGAGATCAAGCTAAAAATGAACTCTGTAATAACAGGAATAAGAGCACAGACAATAAGATCAGTAGACCTGAGTCTGACCTGGACGTTTTTCACAAGGCAGCTTTACTCAGAAATCTGGAAAGCTTTTGAAAGGACAAACCTGTGACCCCCCTCAGACCTAAAAATGTTTGTATGATCCATTATTCATCTCAGTCTGTTAATAATGTCTTCAACAGACATAGTTACAGCTTGACGGTGGATTTCTCTTTTTTCTCTGTTTGTCTGTTTGGAATAAACATCTTTTATGCTCCATATTCACAGTTTTATGTACTGTAGCAGTATATTAAGTGTCTTTAAAATATTTCAGGAAATCTTAACAGTGTGTTCATTAGACATTATAATAACTACATCAGGGTGGAAAATGTACTTGTCATCAATTCCATTCTTGGTCAGTAAACTGAGATCTGTGGGATTTTCTGGGCAAGTAATGCTGTGCCAGCTCATGGACACAAATGTTTTTTAATCGCTTGGTAAAATGTGATTAACTGGTCAGACTGGTATCTTTACTGACAATATTTTCCCTGTTCTCTTTCAGCAAATAACGCTTCCATTGTTGATGAGTGTTGGAACTGCGGTGATTGGCTCCCTGCAGTTTGGCTACAACACAGGTGTTATCAACGCCCCCCAGAAGGTGAGCTGTAAACTGTTTTATTACAAAAAGCTAAGGGAGAGTGAGGCATGAACAAGAGGCTGTTGTCATAAAGGTTCAAATTGAAAGTTTTTGGTTTCAACAGGTGTTCGTTCAGTGTTTATTGTCATATCAGACGAAGGAACACAAAGTACAGCCTTCAGAATAACCATAAAATAACCAGGGTTTCCAAAAAATGTCCAGAATCTCCGGGTCTGCAAAAATCAATCAAGCTAATCAAGTGCTTTCCAACTATCCAACTTTGTTCCACAGTTGGCTGTTAATTCACTCGCTGCCTTGAAGAACATCGCAGAAAAGGGAGGGTGTAGGTTAAGAGGTGAGGTAATAATAGCTGAATTTAGGCCTAATGGGTCCAAGGACATCTGGATCAACAGAGAGCAGCAGAGAGTGTCTATGCCCAAACATGGACCTCTTTTGACCAGAAGCCAGCTGGCAAATGCTTGAGAATGAAATTTAGAAATTAAATTTAGGAGGCAGACAGTGACTTATCCCCGTAACAAAAAGAAGATCACAAAAACAATGTTCCAAAGCCCCCCAGAAGACTAAGTCAGACAGTCGATTTATTAACAGGAAGGTACAGCAAAGACATTCATTTCCTAAGGAATGCCTGTGTCGCATTGTGTGTGAGAACTACTGTCAGCTCAGTTTGCGTTGGTCTGAACACACCCTATGGCTACTCAGACTACTCTCTGCAGGTAATAGGTGTGTCTCCAGACAGGCTAGAGCTCCACTCCTTTTATGTTATCTTTGACCCACACAGAGGTACTAGGAAGGAGGCCCAGACAGACCCTCCTAAACTGAGCTGTTCTCTGTTATGCTCAACCTTGATATGGAGGACCCTTTTCAATTAGAGAAGCTTTCAGTCCACTAAATTCCTTTAATATTAATAAAAGTGTGACGTGAAATAAAACTAAGAGTCTGATTATCATATTAGATTATCATGATAGTAATGTGGTCTAAAATATGTAAAAGAAAAATAATTAAAGCGCATAAACTATAAAATGTGTTAAATCGTCACAACTAAGAAGCTGAACACAGTCTTATGTTATTTTCAAGAATAAAACGTCACAACTTGTTGCTAATAGTATTCAAATCTTTCTCTACACTATTAGCAACACGTGTTCATCATCATATAATCACCTACAGCGTGTCTTGTGAGTGGCACAGGGAGGGGTAATTATTACATAGTGGGCTAGTGTGAACTTGTCCCCTTGATTTCCCTTCCCAAAAAACCAGCCTAGTTCTTAAGCTTACAGACACACAGAAACACATGTCTGAGCAATGGCAATAGTAAAGACTCTAATTATGACCTCTGAGGCTACAATTTCACAAAAAAGTTGTGTTTTTTGTATAGTAGCAGAACCTAAGATTATCTCCACCACCTCTTTCTTCAGTTCATATGTGTGATAAAGGCTGCAGTAATGCTGCTACTGCCTGTGACGCAAGCCTTGTACTGTGTTGGAGTGTCTCTGATTAGATACGCCTTTTCAAGGGCCTTGTTCAGGCTGTCCTGTGCTCCAGCCATTGAATGTTTGCCTGATCAACACCTGAATGTAGGCTCATTGGATGTATTGCAGGAGGGAGGGTGCTTCACTTTTCTTTAAAGATTTCTCCTTTTGAAACAATATAACTATGTAGTTCACATCTATTTTAGTGCTTTTTAATTAGAAAGGTCTTAAAACAAGAGAAACTATATTATTGTTGCCTTTTTCAGTATTTTTATCCTGTGTGTGCTGAATACATTGCTTACCTTGACAGCCTGGTCCCCAGCCAGTTTCATCACCAAGGCTGAAGGCCAGTCAGCATGAATAGACAGTTTTCACAATGTGTACTTTAGGCCAGCTGGTGGTTTGGATTGTGTAGCCTATTGAGATTAGAGAACAAAAACCAATTATGTAACTTTTCAAGGGCCACCTTGTAATTTGTCGCTAACAAGTTAAAGTTTGTGAGAGTTTTAAAGTAACCATTAAAAGATGGCAGTGGAAAAACATGTAAAAGATGTTGTTTGTAGAGTTGAAAACACTGTTTCATTACTTAAACCTGGAGTTTGCTTTTAGTTTTGCAGAGCTCTTTCTTTGGTTTTTCAGATCAAACTGTTAATGCAGGCAGTGATGAAGCTTCAAAAACCCACAGAAAAACTACACGGTCCAGCACAAATTTCAAAACAAAGTTAGTTGACAGTTGTTTGAGCATTTAGGAGCCTAATGAGCCAGATGCTTTCCTTTAGGAGTTGGTAGAGATCAAAACGGGAGACTTGCAACTTAATTTAAGATTCACCTGTGCCCAGGATGTGCCTTTCACTCTTCAGCTCATACCTAGTTCATACCAGTTTACCTCTGGTTTTTATTTCTGTTCCACAGGTTTTGCGTTTTAGTGTCTGTAGCTTTAAAAGCAGATAGGCTGGCCACGCCCCCTTTTAGGGAACAGTACCTTCCCTGATGGTGTCATGGTGTCCTATTTCATGGACCAGTGAAATAGGAGAGCTAATAAAGCTGGTAATACAAACACAACCATGCTTGAAACAGAACTGGAATACAACGTTTCAGAGTAACAAGGAATTTTAAAAAAGCAGTAGTTTATTAAGATATTCGTTTATTAATCCAAGGATAAAGGAAAAAAAGTTATACTGTGTTGGTCTTTGACTTGCGAATGTAATGAAAAAACCAAAAAGAGATGACTTTGCATAGTACATCTCCTTTTAAGACAGTGAATAAGGTCTTACCTTAAAATGTCTTACTACCAAATGAGAGATTGTGTTGCTCTGTAATTCTGAATGCATAAGTAAACAACTGTGTGCAACCAGCTTCATATGAACTTAAAAGCTGATGGAGATCATGTGTAAATACATACTTTTCTCCTTACACTTTTGCTCTTTTCCATCAGCTTTGCTAAACTACAGCACTTAAGTAAAGTACTTGTTTATGTTCGATCTCTGCTTGCATAAACTCTGTGAACGTGTTCTTTTTAAAGGGCAGACGTGATGGGATGAAGGCAAGGGGGACAGTACAGTATATGATACCATACATACTTATCACCAACAAGGTCTTGTGAGTGTAAGTTGATAGTGGATGTGACCCAGGCTCCGTGTTAACAGTGTCAGAGTGTCATTTAATATGTATCCCTCCACTACAGAAAAGCCCTTGACAAGCCAAAGCCTCCTATTCATAACTGCTAATAAGGACATCTCAGAGTTTGTTTTTTTTTCCACATGCCGTCACTGATCTCTAGTACATCACGATCTCCGGGACTAGATTAACTGCAGAGTGCCTCAAAAAAAATGTGCTGCACGAGCTCAAAGGCACATGATCCAGAAGATCCAGACTTAGATTTTGGTTGCAGTAGAACTATACTGGTGAAGTCATTTACGGGGCATTGTGGACTGGGTAGTGACCTTTTTGAATCATGCCAGAGGTGTCAGCGTGACTCACAGAAACAGAAGCAGGCATTGCTTTTTAAGCACCGTCACCCGCACTCCTGGGTGTGTTTGTCAACACTGGGATGTGGTGACACAGTGAAGGGAGGGGACGTGAAACCTGACACCCGTGTCTGATAAACTTCCTGGTGGCCAGGAAATGCTGGTGATTATACAGTGCTGCCATCAGCTGGCTGTAAAGTGGCATTTCAGCTATGTGGCAGGGTTCAGAAGAGGAAAATCTCAAGCGTGTGATCTGATGTAGACATGTTTATTTAACTGGAATGATCACATTACAACTATGACAACAGTGGGATTTGTGGATGTGTTAAATGATTCTGTATGATAGATTTTATCCTGTTTATAATCCTTGGAAACAAAAGTAACAATGAAATGTGTCTTTCTTAGATTATTGAGAACTTCATCAATCAAACGTGGTATCACCGTTACAATGAGCCCATTCCCAAAAGCTCCCTGACAGCTGTGTGGTCCATCGCTGTTTCTGTCTTCTCTGTCGGTGGCATCTTTGGTTCATTCTCAGTAGGACTCTTTGTTAACCGCTTGGGGAGGTAAACAACACACTGAGTCACTGCTAGTATTAAACAGCATGTTAGTGCTTTGCTGAGAGCCTGCCTGCATTTAATTTGTCTAAATTGTATCTTGTTCTTTGATGTCTACAGGAGGAACTCTATGCTCATGGCCAATATTCTGGCTTTTATCTCGGCCGTTCTGATGGGTTTTTCAAAGATGGCAAAGTCGTGGGAAATGCTCATCATTGGCCGTTTTGTGGTTGGGCTGTACTGTGGCCTCTCCACAGGTTTCGTGCCCATGTATGTGGGTGAAATTTCCCCAACAGCCCTACGAGGAGCCCTGGGCACGCTACACCAGCTGGGCATTGTCATTGGAATCCTCATTGCACAGGTTGGTGAATATGTATTTGTGGCATTCGTTGTCTTGTGATATGTCTTATCCTGTGATAAATTGTTTCTACTGGTGGTTGCTAGGAGCTATGCAGGTGGTTCATTAGCGTCTGTGTGGGTTTTAGATATTTGGATTGGAAGTGATCATGGGAAACGAGAACTTGTGGCCTCTCCTCCTGGCTTTCCTCTTCATCCCTGCTGTGATACAGTGCGTCCTGCTGCCTCTCTGCCCAGAGAGCCCCCGATTCCTGCTCATCAACAAGAACGAAGAGAACAAGGCCAAATGCGGTGAGCACATACATACAAGTCATACAAGCCGGCATATGTGTAAACATAAGTTAATTTTAAATCATCTGTTGTGTTTTTTTCTTACATGTTTCAGTGCTGAAGAAGCTCCGGGGCACCACTGATGTGAGTGCTGACATGCAGGAAATGAAGGAGGAGAGCCGGCAGATGATGAGGGAGAAGAAGGTGACCATCCTGGAGCTTTTCCGCTCGCCCCTCTACCGTCAGCCACTGCTCATTGCTGTCATGCTGCAGCTCTCCCAGCAGCTGTCTGGTATTAACGCTGTAAGTTTCAAGACCTACATGTCATTCAGATTATTCCCTCTAAAGACTGCCACTGAAATTGTGAAGTTGATATCAGGAGATAATATCCTGAACCAACCTACATGTCAACTTGTTTGTTTTTAGGTTTTCTACTACTCCACTAGTATCTTTACGAAAGCTGGAGTTGAGCAGCCCGTTTATGCCACCATTGGAGCCGGTGTGGTTAATACAGCTTTCACTGTGGTGTCGGTGAGTACAGCAGTACACAAAATAGCATTATAGGTGTCAAAAACATCAGATTGTGTTCTACCAAAGCACAATTCAAAAATTATTCTGGTCCCTTGTAATCAGATTTGTGATACAAAGCATGTATATGGTACACTGACCTTTCTCCTCATTTCTTTGTGTTTGTAGCTGTTTGTCGTAGAACGAGCAGGGCGCAGGTCTTTGCACCTACTGGGGCTGCTGGGAATGGCTGGATCAGCCATCCTCATGACTATTGCTATGGCTCTGCTGGTAGGTGTATTCCTGACAAAGGCACACTTCAGTGTCACCTGATTTATGACTTTGACGTGCAACTTTCAAAAACTTTCCTCTTGTATTTTTGCAGGAGCAACTCAAATGGATGTCTTATGTAAGCATTGTAGCCATTTTTGCCTTCGTGGCATTCTTTGAGATCGGGCCGGGTCCCATCCCTTGGTTCATCGTGGCAGAGTTGTTCTCACAGGGACCCAGGCCTTCAGCCATTGCTGTCGCTGGTTTTTCCAACTGGACTGCCAACTTTATAGTGGGAATGGGCTTCCAGTATGTTGCGGTGAGTAAAAGTACATAACTATCACAAAAACATAGGCTCTTGCATTTGTTACTGACTTAATTTATTGGACCGGTTGTGTCAAATAGTAAAGCTGAACTAGGTTCTTTTTAATGATGACTTCCTCATTTTATACCAAGAGTCTGTCACTGTAAATGAAACACATACTTTGTAGCCAGATTTGAGATATGAGTTGAGCCCTTTTTAAACAAAACATTTCATTTGTTCTACAGACAGGCACAGTTAAACCCAACATTTAGCTTTATGTTTATTAGGATTTTTATGCTTGAAATTTGTGTGTAGACTTACATAACTGTATGTAATTATACATGTATATTGTATATTGAGGTAGGATCAAATGAGTTTACCTTTAAGTCTGTGTTTGTAGCAACTCCTCCTTTGTTTCGTTATTGTTAAAGTGTATTTTGTTGATATTTTAGTCATGTTCAAATTCAATCAATCAATCAGTGCTTATGTATGATACTGAGTTCAAGATACAAAACAGAATTGTGAAAGATGAATTGCTTCTAAGTACTAACAAATAAGTTGATCAATCTAATATCTTTTGTTTTGCTTCTTGTGTCTCTTCGCAGAGCGCGTGCGGTCCCTACGTCTTTGTCATCTTCACTGTGCTACTGGTCATATTCTTCATCTTCACTTACTTCAAAGTGCCAGAGACCAAGGGCCGGACATTTGATGATATCGCAGCCGGCTTCCGTCAGACTGCTGCCATGGCAGAGAAGCACACACCGGAGGAGCTCAACAGCCTGGGAGCTGATTCGCAGCTCTGAGCGTCTGGGACTGAACTTTCCAACAAACTCTTTCTCAGATCAACAGCAAAGGAGAAGAGTCTGCTGACTCGAAGTAGACGGATACACTGATAGTATATTCTTCACACTGTCACCACATTTCAGGTGTCCTCACCACCAAACAGAACAGACCTGTGTGATTCGCTCTGCCACGACGTCTTCTGCTGCTGCTTTCATGTCACACATAGAAACGAGAACTCGATGAGCACCGCGTCGCCTGGCAGAAAATATACAGTGGAGAGATTAGGATGGTGGGGAAGGTTTTAATATTTTTAAAGATATTTTTACAGAAGGAAAAGCCAAGTCTGCAATCAACTGGCCTCTTTTAACATCTTTTTTCCCCCTCACTAAATATTTTACTGATATGTGCTGTTCTGTCACCTGTTACAGTGATTTTTTAGCGACTATCTGGTTAAAGAGCGCTGTAGCTTAAGTTCACTGTGCAAAAAATGTCTTTTTTAAATGATCATACTGTATTGCTGTGTTACTGTACACTCTGGCACTGTTGATGCTGCACAACTTGACTATGTTACTCCACCAGATGGGGCACTGCCCTTAGAAAAAGGTCCCAATACTCTGCTGAAAAGTAATAAGTTATTTATGTATCTTTTACCGAGAAAGTTACTGCATACAAAAACTGTGATATTTGGGTGTGAGATGATGAGAATGTTAATTTTTGCATGATGAAATTTAAATTAGCAACAACACTTCACAAATTATACATATATGTAACTACTACTCTTTTTACTCTTTGTTGGTAGAAAACTATAGAACATTGTATTTTTTTGTACAATATTTTTGCTCATGAGGAAATGATATCTAGATAAATATGCAAAAAGAACCAAAATTGATTCTCCATTCCTGTATTTATTTATTTTTTACACCATTCCTTTTTCACAGTTCAAATGAAGAAATTGGAAATAGGGAACAGTATCTACACAGATCACTACCAGAGAGCTAAACTTGGCAGTAATGTTGAATACATAAATCATCCATCCATGACACAAGTGCCCACTTGCAATCAGCAGCCATAAAACCAAAAGTCTGCCCCACAAAACCCAGAAAATGTGTCTGTTTAAGTGCCTGTCTAATACAACCCTCAGTCTTTCAGCCTTATCACTTTGGTACAGCTTCAGGTTAGACTAACCTGATCCAGACAGAGAGCTTCTTCTCTCTCGGTGTAGGATCTTCTCTCTCTGTATCTTTGTGGTGAGATTACCTCCTGAGCTAACATAGTCTGGTGAATTGGCTTCAGAGCTATCATGCATTCTAGTGTTACATGCTGTTATTCAGTGACAAACAAACGTTTTTTCATAAAAACAAAAAGAAAGAAAAAGAAAAAATGTGGCCTAAAATGAACGTCAGCCTTTTGGAGATCTTTCGTTGTTCGAAAACCGCTTTCATCTTTCTTGGGTCAAACATTCAGAACAACTATATTATGGTCTGTGTTTCTGCAAGGTCTGTGTTTTTGCTTTTATTTCTGAATTCTGCAGTATTGAGTAGCTCAAACTCTCTTTTGGTCATCTATTTTACTTAACTTACCTGTGCAGCTTAGGTAAATGCCCAAGTTGCTGTCAATTACTGCTGAATCATATGTTTAAATGCATAATTAGAGGAAAATTACCCGTTAACAGCACTTTATTATTCACATTTATATTATACCTGATTTTATATCATATATATCAGGCATAATGAGATTATTTCAACATATTTCTGACAGGGTGGAGTCTTTGTTACTAAAAACAGACTGAAGTACTGCTGATGGACTGCTCAATGTTATGTGAATGGAAACAATTGCTGTTGTACCATTTGTTTATATTCATTACAGTTTTTGTGTACTCACCTAGAAAACTTGTGTGTAAATATGATAATATTCATTGGTAGATGAGAACACTGATCCAACTCAAACACAGTAGTCGAAATCCTTAAAATCATTCCATAAATCGTTGTCAGTTGTTGTATATAGTAGCTCTTTAAAGCACAAATTTGCCTTTTCATTCACACAGAAAGCATTCACTTTATTCACTGTGTGCCTTTGTGTTGCTTTCACACATCTTCAGCAATAAAATCATGTAAAGGCACCAGCAGATGCACTTCCCCACGCAAACAGATGCCTATTGCAAGTATAAAAACTGTATTTTATGTACATAGTCACATATCTGCTTGGGCATTGAATTTTTTTATGTGGCCTTTCAAAAATCTTGTGGCTCAGGTTGGTGGACTGAAAACATGGGATGTTGTAAATATCCCTCAGTTAACCTTCACCCACTCCTACCGTCTGAAATCTTTACCTTTTAGAAGACCTTTTGATAGTTAAATTATTAGTACTGTAGTGATGAACATTGTTTTGCACCTAGATATATTTTACTGTATCTGTATCATTTTGATTTGATGGCTGAATATACTCTTGTGGCCTCATGATACTATCATACTTTTCCAGAATTTACATGTTAGGATTATTTTCATTAGTGGTTGCATTTTAGAGCACAGAGCATAATGTAATTTTTGTAATAGTGATGGTGTTGGAATGCTACTTTTGTTGGAGAAATATAAATTGTGGTGGTTGGTGCAGTGAGCAGTTTAATAGATGAAATAGTGTTGGCTTAATAAAAGAAATCACAAGTATTAATTTGAAGTTTTTTGGCTCAGTTTTTAGCTCTTTTTTGACTTAACCAGGCAGCAACATCAGTGGCTGAATAAGAGGCAGAGCTACCAAAAACTGGAGTTCCTCTAGTGGCCACTCGAGGCTTGTTCAATCCCCATAAACTCGCCAACTTTACCCAAACCCTGCCCCTTGGTTACACAGGAAAGTTACTTGTTTGGTCATTTGATTTACTTGTTTGTTGGCCTGAGTCTCGTCGTTTCTCTCTACAGTGAGGTCAATGAAAAGGATATGAGCTGTTGCTAAGTGCCGTGGCGAACCTCAAAATGGATGCAATTACATTTGTGATTACCTGCGACATGCCTGACTTCACTCATTTCTTCTAGCCATCTGTAAAGAGCGAGAGAACCACTTCATCATTTAGTGCCTTTCAGAGACATCTCTTATTACACCTTTATCAGATATAGTTTCTCTCCAGAGCTGCAGTCACACACCCACAAACATTAAAATGTGATAATTATCAATCATCTTTGACCTTTAACATTTAAACTGTCAGCAAAAAGAACTTGAGAACAAATAATGCATTTTGAAATCCTGGTTTGTTCCTGTGAATTTTTTCTACAATTCTCAAGGTCACTCACAGTCAAATACAGACTAATGAGATACAGGGGAGGCCTTGGAAAATACAAGTATTTGAATATGTTTGATCATGCCCTGGCACATGGGCATTCATTGCCTATCAGGCAGCTAGGCAGCCTGACCTTCAAGGTGGAACAAAGCACAGGGGCCCTCAGTCCACGGGACTCTCGGTGCAACTTCGATATCTACCTCCCTTGTTATTATGAATATAAATCCCTCACACTCCTTGATGGATTAGATCAGCCAGTTCACAGACATGTTTGCGGGTAAATAAAACTATGACATTGCTTCTTGTCCCGCTGTTATTGATTACAGCGAGAGGGAAGAAGGGAGGGTAGGAAAATCCTCAGAGGTCAGAACATGTTCTGCACACAGGGTTAGCTGACCCCTGTTGTAAGCAAATTTACACTTTTCCTCAGATCAGAGTTGTGCATGCAAATTTGTTAGCAGCCTCTGTGTTTGATGATCTTCTTTGTTCCCTAATCCACTGTATTTATTCATATTTATATCCTTTATATGTCTTAATCTATTGTAAAACCTGCTCTCACAGTGAGACAGAAACAGATGGTTGGAAATTTAAGCTCAGCTCATATCTTTACAAAACATTATTGTGGCTTTAACTACCGAGGTGAATCCAGGTAAAAACTAAAGCTTGAAAAAAAAAACTATAATAAAACCCAAACTGTAGCTTTGAATCAGCAGCATGTGGCTTATGTAACCAAACCGCAAATCAATAACAGGCAGCAGATGGTTTATAACTTATCTCCAAAAGCTATAAACTCACATACGTGAGATGAATCACTAGGATTTAACTGATTATGAAAATGAGACACAAAGGAAATCGATACATGGATAGTGAGAGAAATGCGGAATTGGTGTTGACTTAAAGTCGATCCAACAGAAGTACTAAAAGACAATCAGATCAGCTGTGGAGCTACCATTAGAGGCATGGGTGGTGTCTCTGTAGGCCAACAGCGCCAAACTCTCTGTGATCTCACCACATCAGTAGTCCTAAAGGGTTTCTAAAGGGTACCTGGTGCTGTTTTAAAATGAATAAAAGCTTGGCTGTGAGCAGAATGGGATCATCAGCAAACCTAGAAAGTCAACAAGAACCATGTTGTGTCGATTTGGCTTTAAATAAGATATTTGACCCCTGGCTGCTCTGAGGCAAACTGCTCAGCAGCCAATACTAACACAGTGGTGCTTTCAGAGGAGAATGGACATCAAACAGGTGGATCTGGATAAGGGGATATACAGCCTGTCCCCAGAGAAATAAATGTCAGGGTGAGAGACAGCTGAGAGAGTGTATGAAGAAAGGTTTTAACGGCACACAACAATCCAGATGCAGTATGACTGATTAGCTTGCAGGATCGAAGTAGGATGTTTTTTATATGGAGCTTGTTCCTAGACAGAAAATAGCTCTTGTGCTTAAGATGCTCCTCAGAGATCACTGTAGTTCCAGGCTGTATGATATAAACAAAACCTGCCAACAATTAACTCAGATTTACAGGTTTAAAAGACCACCTACTCTAGCTGAAGTGGATTGAGCGATGCAACGTCATTCCTGTTGCATCTGATTTGGCAGAGTTGGAGGTGGCATTGAAAATGTAAAAGAATGGGTTTGATCAAATCAGTTTTAACTTTACAGTTTTAATTTGACAGAATTTGACAAGTTCTCTTTCAACAAAAGTTTCTTTTTTTACTTTAACCCTTTCACGCACAGTGGTCACTACAGTGGACAGCTATTCAAAGGCTGTTTTCTTGTATTTGTGTCAGTGTTGATGGTATACTTGCACATAAACCACTACATTGGACACTCCATACCAAATTCATAAGTCAAAATATATGTTGTCCACCTAAGTGGACATGTAAAAAACTCTTTGAAAAGTACATGTTTAAAAAAAATGAAGTTCAAAAATCTCTTTTTCATGCCTAAAGATGAATAAAAATACTTAAGAAAAAAAATCCTGATTGAGGTTGTCATAATTCATGCATGAAAGGTTTAAAGAAAGCCCCCTTCAATTGTGAAGCTGTTACTGATGTTATTTTCGGGTGGACATTTAAAAGAATTGCCTCTGGTTCAAGGAGGAAAAAGCTTTGTCCTTTGCCTCAGGGAAGTATTGTTGTTGGGGGACAAATTCATTCATTCATTTTTTTTAGTTAAGATGTGCTTGAGGTGAACAATTCTCCAAAAAACAGTTTTAATCTTTAAAGATTTAAGATTAATTACACTTTGTAACTTTGGAAAATATCCTTGCTCCACTTCCAGGAATCTTACACTTATTTTGGGAGCAGGACTCCTGATACTCCAGGCTTTTCATGCTGTGTTACAGTATTTTCTTTATCTTATCTCTCTCTGCAGGTTGTAATTTTCATACCAGAAGCAGTTATAAAAAACCTGTACACACAAATTTGTGTGCAAATCATGCATATGAAGGTTTCCCTCACAATTCAGTGATTTATCAAAATTTCCATACCTGAATTTGTTTGTATTAAACAAGTAAATCTAGAAGTGACCATACGTACAAACAAATGCATTGTTTGTACGTATGGAAAGATGATTGGAAACATTGACTAATATACGTTGTATTTTCTATTATATGGTAATATTAAATATTGCATGGTTCTATAACCATTATTTTTTAATTTTTTTTGTTTCTCCATAGCAACAGCTCAGTATCCCATCTCTGGCCAGCACAGCAGTCAAGTCAGTCCATTTCGATACCCCATAAAAATCCAATCCAGCAGCAGTGTGACTGATCAGCCGGCAGGTTGGGAGTGTACTTTTTTTATTTGGATCCTATTTCTAGAAAAGAAACATAGTTCTTATACCTAACCTTTCCTGACTGTACAAGCAGGTTTTATTGTAAACAAACTAAGATCTGCCATCTGCGTTTTAAAATGTTTTCTTTTAATATTTGCTACTGAGGCGTTCTTACTGAAAAGATTGCCTACTTTGACTGAAGTGGATGGAGGACTCTTGGCCATTTAATTTTATAGAGTTGCAGTTAATGTTGAGAACAGACTCAATAACATCAATGCTGACTTCAGTGTTTTAAAGCGGTCTCAGTTTTACGTTTTTTATAAGGCAGAACCTCTTCTGTTGGATGGGTTCAAGGTGACTTTTTATTTCCTTTAGATTTTTGGAGCTCATGTTTGTTCCACTTTGGTTTTACAGTTGCAGAGCTCTTACTGATTTTATTTTATGGTGGACATAATAGCCTCAGGCTCAAGCAGGAATAATCTGTGTCCTTGACTCAAGGCAAACATCCCGAGTGGGGTACAAGGCTTATCCATTTAGTGTTTTGTTTACCAGTTCTTGAGATGAACAATTCCCCAAATAAAATCATTACCTTCCTGATTCTATAATATAATTTTCTTACACGTATCTCAGAAACAGGAAAATTCAAATTTTTCTCCTCCAGGCGTTCCTCATCTCATGCTGTGTTACAATATTTGCGTTATCTTGTCTTTCGCTGCAGGAAGTAATTTCAGACCAGAAACTTGTGGCTACGTGACACAGTTACATAAAGTCTTTAGAGTCAGGTGTTTGCATTCAGGCAAAACTTTAAGATGTATACTTTAATTTTTCAGTTTATAAGCACAGTAGTTGCTCTTTATTATGAGTATCTGACTGACATGAGCAGTGTGCTCTCTATCACATACTGTGCTGTGTGCACGACATGCCGATTGCCACAGTATGATTTTTTAGTAGTTATCATGCTAGAAATAAAGGTTAATCAATTATTATGAATTACTTTAACAGGGAAAAACTGATCTGCAAAATTGTTTGTTTTGCAGATCTTTCTGAAGATTTTTCACTATCTTACATAATTGATTTAATTCTCTCACCTCCTTAATTGTGTTGCCTTGCATTGTGAGAAAAGAATCCAATTACAGCATGGTCAGTCTTTTATATTTAACATGCAAGTGTGCAACTGCGTGCTTTATTTTCTCAGTTCTCTCTCATTTCCAGTCAGCCTTGGAATTATTATGTTTATGGATTTGGGGAGTGCTATATGTAGTTTATTATAGCACATATAATGGGTGCAGGCTTCTATATAAGTTTCCTGCTACATTTCAAACCAAATTTTCTTTGATAATAAAGATAATCAATCAATGTACTTTGGCTGTAACTGAAAAAAACCCTAATTATTTCATGTCATTTAATTTGGTTTCAGGGGTCTGTCTTTCCAGAGAGGTGTACACTTGTAACACTTGGGGGATTAAATATAATTCTCCTTCTAATATACAAGTTTTGACTCACCACAACATAAAGAGGATTTACAAGTTGCATTAAGCTGAGATGCTTTGCTGGCTCTGCATTTGTAAATGCTTTGTGCTTCTCTTAAGCTCTTTTACAAGTTCTTTGAACATTGTCCATAGATTCTTTTAGGAGGCTAAACCGTACATAATATAATCCCTAAATTTTCAAGCAAGGTTTCTTTAGTTGTATTAACGCTGCAATGTGCAAATCACTGAATTTAGAAATTTACTGTAATAATAAAAAACAAGAGTTGATATATATATATATATTTTTACAAAACATTCATAGAAAGGGACAAATTCAACAATATTTACTTGGAGAAATGCTGGTGTTTTAATTGGTAGAGCAATTATGATACCTGTTGGTTGACTTAAACAATTAACATCTAAATATGAATTAATGACAGTTATACAGAATATATTCTCTTCCCTCCTGCTTGGTATTGGAGCTCAGCCCTCCTGTTGTTTCTGCTGTTGTTGAAAAAGACCATAATGACAGTTGTGCAGTAGGTCCTCTGCCCTCCTGTTAGGAGTTGAGGAGCTGGTCCCTCCTGTTGTTATTGTTATTGCTCCTGTGGTGTGTTCATTAGCTCAATGCCCCTGGTGATTATGCCAGCTCTGAGTCTTCTTTCCTTCCTCCCTGCTCTCCTCCACCACAGGCGCTGTCTTCCCTTTGGCACCCTGCCATCATCACTGTGACCCGGGGGGATGCTGTTCAAAACTGAGTTGTTGGTCGTGCAAAGTAAAAAAAACGATGAAGTTTGGGGGATGACATAAACAGTTAAGTAATATAAAAAAGGTTTAAAAGATTACTGTACTCTGTATTCGGCACAGATGTCTGTGGTCCCAGAGGTATAACAACACAAATTGTGAACAGGGTTTTAAGATTAAAGGATTTAATAACATATTCTTGATGGGGTTAATATTTTTCATTATAAGACACCCATAATTCAAATTGTTAAGTCAAAATGCTGATTTTCATGCACGAGTGGGTGTGTGTACTATACTTACTTAAGCCGTTGAAGTAAACATTATGAATTAGAATGATGAAGATAATTATAGTAACTAAGAATTTTAAACGGAAACACATTCATTAATATATTAAATCTAAATGTAAGTACTCGTCATGGTCCCTGGGTTTTGGACCCAAGGTTTTTTGTGAATATATGATTCATTTTTGTTTTTCAGGATCAGTTTTTTTAAATTTTGAATGACCAGTGAATTGTTTCATTGGTTGTGTCTCATAGTCTCTTACTCATGTAATCCATGTGCTTTCTGTGTTTCCTTGCCTTTGAATTCACTGGATTTCTTTTTGTTTATGTCTTGGATTTAGGGCTTTGTAAGTTTATGGATCTGAATTTATAACTTTTGTCCACAAGCTATCCACAATCCACACAGCTGTTTATCACAAAAGTTGTTTAAACTGAAATCATTGTTTATTATAATAATATACAACATATTGTACTATTTGCAATGCTTTAGAGTGTTAAACCACTGTTGGAAAATATAGTACTCCAAAAAGATGAATTCAAATCAGAGATTTGTTATCTCTGCTCTCTGACTCCCCCTCACCATGTGCTGAGACATCGCTGGGCAAGACCCCAAACTGCATCCAGAACCAAGGATACATTTAAATGTGCAAAAAAAACCTCCCACACTTGCATGTCTCCTAAAAATCTACTGCTTATCATTTGTTTTGTTTTTCTAAGTACATTCTGCTGGTAATTTGTATTTAATTTAGTACTTAAATGTGTAAGTACGACTTTGTAAAGCAGGAAGATGAAAACCTTGGAAAATACCTTTCTCCTGAGATGAAGATAAAGGTGAAGAAAAACTAGCAGAAAAAGCATATGTGAAACAATGATACATGTGATAGTTTTAATAACAAATTTCATTACTTTTTATGTCTTTTATGAGATGGGATTCACTATTTTTCTGCAGTCCAGAAGCACTACCTGAATCACTACAGAGAGAAAAAAAATGGACACTGGTTTGTCTTATTATTTTAGTTCCTTTACTCAGGGTTAAATACACGGGTTCAAGATTTAAGATATAAAACTTGAACTGATTCCTTCTAAAAGTATTTATATATAGCTAAATATTTATAATGTGTGTTCAAACAACAATAGAAAATAGGTAGATTAAAATTTAACGAGGATGGTTGGTGGGCTATTTGAATCGATGGCTGAAAACTATAGAAATAATCTACCCGAGGCTATAATAAATTATCCAGTTATCTTTTTCAATACCTGCATTGAAGAAATAAATTAAACAAGGAAAAAAGAAAAAGAAAAAATTACTAGTGTGTCACACACGTAGCCCTGTCAGCTCTACTCGATCCCCCGCAGTGCAGAACTCCATCATCTGTGATAGCAACATACAGTAGGCAGGTGCTGTTTGTTCAGGGAGAAGTCAAGGAAGGGTGAAGGGAAAATCTCCCCCCATGATAACAAATGCAAACACTGTGTTCACACAAAACACTCTTGTGTAAATCCAAGAGATCCTTGATTCCTCAGGGTCATGCAGCCACATGAATCAATGGGCTCAGTGAAATTGCAGTTACTCCTTGGGTTTTATTGAATCTACAGATGCAAGCAGGGCCACATCTAGACAGATATGACACATCTTTTAGCACAAAGACTGTCATAAGATGCTGTTAACAGATAAACTCAAACTATAATAAAATCCCTCCGAGAAATAAAACACCAGCGTACAAGCTAGTGTAAAAGGTTTGTTTTTAAATAAGAAGTACAGACCATACTTTGCTCTGAGTTCAGACCTGACTCTGCATGATCTAAGATTCACAGCAGTTGCTGCTGATATTGAGAACAGGCTTACAATACAGGGCAGTTCTAGCTATTGGCCAGTTATTAGTACCAGCAAACAAAATGATACGACACAAATTGAAAGCTGCTCAAAGCTTTCCTATAGTTAGTTCCATAAGTGACACAATGTTTGCAATTTTGCCTCTGTACACAACCACATCAGACAGTTAGGACAGGTGCGGATTTTTCGCTTTTTCAAGGTGTTTAATAAAAGTATTGCATTACTGTTCAGGGATTACAGCCTTTTGTCTTTTAGAAAAAGTTTCCAATTTCCAGAAAGTCAATGGTCTGAGAGTTTCATGGCCAGATGAGGCCTGTTGCCTTGTTAGTTCATTACAAGTGAAGCAGAAATAATCTCTAGAGTTGACTGAGTTGTTGAACATTTGGCAGCTTTTCACTATAGCTGTCAATATGATGTATTTATTCACTTCAAGTGATAGCAAAACCTTTAATAGTAGCTAAAAAGCCAAAGTGTAGAAGTCTGGCGGAGGATCTCAAAGGAAGAAACCAACATCCACGAGCGCCTTCCTGAAGTTTGCAGCCCATGCACATGCAGAGTTACTGATTGGAAAGGATTTTCACACAAAAAACACAAAATCTTGTATCAATAATCATCTTAATTTGTCATCTTTGGTAGTGCAATTACCGCTGAGCCTCTAAAAATGGGGCACTCTGTATGAAAACAGTTGTAATTTCTAAACAGTTAACAGCATTTTTCTTGCACCGCTTGAATTAAAGATACCATAGAAAAGAAAGGAAACACTGAAATTTCTCTAGGACGTTCAAAAGAATAAAATTACATTCTTGCCTAGAATTATAACCCCAATTCTACCAACGTTAGAGCAAAATGTAAAATGTAAATATAAACAGAATGCAGTGATGTAAAAATCTCATAAACACACATATTATTCACAAATCAACACAATTTAAACCCAGATCTCAAAAAAGTTGGTGCAGGGTCCTGTTTAGGACTGAGAAGCATCTTTTTATAATTCACCCTCATACCATCAGGGATTGAATGCTTTGAACAGCTAATAACAAGCTGGATGTTCATCTACTTTTTAGTCCAGTGGACGTGGTGTCCATGTTTTCCAAAAAAAAATTTCTAATTTTGATTCGATGACCACAGAACAGTTTTCCGCTTTGACTCATCATTTAAATGTGTGAGAGAAGATGGTGGCATTTCTGGATCGGGTTCACATATGGCTTCTTAGCCTGTGCAACAATTTCCACGACAGAGTCACACCTGTTGTTACTGCAGTGCTGCCTGTGGGAATCACAGGTGTCCAGTATTGATTTTCGACCTGGACTCTTGAGCACAAAGATTTCTCCAGACTCTCAGAATCCTTTCATTATATTTTCTACAGTAGGTAAAAGTCTGTTCAGTGTTATATGTAGGAAGGTTATTGTGAAATTGTCCCAAAATTTGTACACTTTTTGTTTATTTGTAGATTGGTTAAGCACTGTCCATCTTTATTCTTCAGGCACTCTGAGGAGTTACTAAGTAACACTTTTGATGTCCAATCATATTACTGTCCTAAAAATTGAAATGTTTGCAAATGTTCCTCCAGTTGATACTTGTTTTCTTTTTTTTCTTCTATGTTTAAAAAAAAACAAACTTTATGGCTTTTTTACTTTGTTACCTTTGTACATTTTTTCCAGCCTATAGATGAGACATAAACAAGCTAATCTGTAAAGGCTGTAAAGAAAGAACATTTCCCAAATTTTCTCACAGGCTCAGTCCTGATGGTGAAATAATTTTAAAAAGCATTCACAATATTCTGTTTTATTTGCACAACTGAAAGAGCATTCATTGTCTGCAAATATTTCAGCACATAAGTAATTGAAATAGTATAATTATCTACAATCTGCACAATTATTGGTTGAATAGATGTTTATAATCAAACTCCATGATATTATTTCACAGCTTTTCTATACAAAATTATGAAACATCATTCATTACATGGAGAATCATTTTAACTGTCAAAACTCCAAGTCATGAACAAGAGTAGGGGTGTTTTGTGTTATAAAAATGCATTTACTGTTGAAACAAAATTACAAGAAATCGTGATAATGGAGGAGCGTACTGAAATAAACATTTTACATGGGCTGCGACAGGACGACAAAGAGGACTGTGTGAATGTGTGGCAGTGTAGGGGAAAAGAACAGAACATAGAAGATGCAGCAGTAAGCAGAAAATGGTTGTACACAGCAGTTCTTCCCTTGGTACATTCAATGTGAGGTCTATGAAACACTGTGGCCAAACAGAGCGACAGGATGTGCAACAATTCCCAGCACGATTTTATGTCTGCTTCCACATTACACATGTTTTTAGTACTGATATTATATATGATTTGTTTGGCTTAGCCCTTCTTCGTGTTTCTGTTTCCTATGTTGCATTTCATGTCACCACTAAAATAGTTTGCAAATGCAAATGTAAATGTTCCTTTGCTTTATAATGTAAAATCACTGTTGTGTGAAATCAGCATATGAGGAGAAGGTCAGTTATCTTTAGAAAAATCATGACCTACTGCAGCAGTAGGTATTCACTGTCATTGAAAACATGGTTAAGAAAACAGAAGATGGGGAATGGAACTTCTTAAATCCACCATCATTTTCACTAAATGTCTAAACATTTTGCTCACCTTGGTTCACACAGTTCATTGCATAAGTCATTTTGGTGGCAGCTGTTTATTCCAGTCATCCATCAATGTTCTTATGCTTATGTAATTCCGTGTTGTGGGACAGCTGGAGCCTACTCTAGAGAGGGCCACAGGGCAGTAGTTGGGGTACACTCAGGGCATGTTGCCACCAATAGGAACAGATGACTATTTGCATTCACATCCACACACAATCATCAATTGATCTAACTTAACAGCATGTCTTTGGAAGGTGGGAGGAAACTGAAATACCTGGGGAGAACATGCAAACTCCACATAAAAAGGCTCAGCCAGATGTGAGATTCAAGGCCAGGACCTTCTTGATGTAAGGCAACAGGAATACCTATTATATTACACTATTCCACAGTGCTTCCCGTTGCTTATTCACTGATTGAAAATTTCATTTTGAAGGGTTTGAGCAACTCCTTTGATGCATTTGTTTGAGCTATTTAGAGACATGCATCATGCATGCTGAGAACTTCCAAAAGTATTTTGAGAAATACACCAAAGCAATTAAAAAAAAAACCCAAAAAACTGTCAAATATTGCCTAAGGCATTAACAAGGTCAGTAATTCTCGCATTTTATTTATATGCATAAAAAGATGATAAAACAGATCACAAATCAGTGTACCTTATTGACACTTGCTCTCAAAGTAAAAAGATGGAGAGAGAAAGATGACGGCATGGCCTGAGAACATGCTGCTATTCATTTTCTATCTTAAGCAATTACTTCTGACATTGCACATCAGCTGTGACAAACTGTGACAGCTTGCGACATTCAGGACTGACAGTGCGAGGAACATGACAACGAAATGAACCTTGAGATAAAGAGAGAGGGGGAGGAGGGGGAGAGTAAGACCGCAAAGTGTCAGAAGCAAATAGCTAAACATCAGCAGGGCATTACTGGGTGAACCACGAGGAGGTGAAGTGGACATAAAAGGGTGAAGAGGATGCTGCTGTTGGGGGATGGCAAAACAGTCGTATGGATATGAAAGCTATGTTTATGCACTGAAAGCACAGCAAGACAGCACCTATTGCTTAGCACTTTAATTTCAGGGTGTAAGCTAGAAAATATGAGGAACAACCTGTGCTGATAAGGTTTGTAGTCAAACTTCATTTTAGGTCTGTCTGCCTATCATAATCCAGCATAGAAATGGAAACAGTAGCCCCCGGTGAGTGTTTCTAATAAGGTAGGAGTTCTCGGGACTCTGGTGAATACTAATGAAGAGCAAAAGTATTTCTCATTAGTCGGCCTAATACTGTGCTGGTGGACTCGTTCAGTCGAAGCTTTGTGTCTGCGAGGTGAAAAGCAAATTTGACATTTTGAAAGGGGCTGATGGGAAGGAACAAGTGTTCCCTAAAGCAGATCCATTTTCTCCACAGTAACTAAGGTCAGTCAAATTTAGAGTCCCATATTCATACAAAGCAGAGCTTGGTCATTATTTTACATTACCTCTCATTTCTGTGTCTGGTTGTTCATCTGCATATAAATTCAGTTCAGTTTTTTATATAAAGATAGCACACTGAAAAGCAGCTTTTTAAAAAATAATAACAATGATAATAAACTTGATTATGTAGCACTTTTACTTACAAAGTTACAAAGTGGTGAAAATGATGCAATGATGCAAGTGCATGCCCAGGCACACTTGGAGCAGGGCCCTTTAATGCTTTAAAAGTCATTACCAGGATTTTAAAATCAATATTAAATTTAAGGTAGCGTTCTCTTTTGGAAAGAAGAGAAAGCTTCCAGGAGAACAAGAAGCTCACTAAATAAACCAAGGCATCCCTGAGGTTACTAACCTTTACTGATGTGTCCAAACTGAATTGTGTCCTGAAAGCTGCTAAGTATGGCTATTTCTGTCATAGTGCTGAACAGGACAAAATAATAAAGAAACTTTGTATGTTTTTGATTTAGAGAGGTTTCTCTCTTTTCCCTCTGTGGTATTTTTTTCACACTTTTCCTTTGAAGATTTAAAATGAACACAATAAACTATACTGAAAAACAAGGAAATATAACCTCTGGGCTTACATTTTCCATGCTAATTCAGTCCAGTTTCAGCACCTGGAATATTCTGCGGTATTGCAATGGGTGTATCTAGCTGCTGCTATCACACAAATTGCTGTGAAAAACCAACAAAGAACACCACATTTAAGATTTAGTGAAGGGGAGAGACAGAGAGATTTCATTCACACTGTTATGGAGGTCTCAGTTGATGCACTGCAGAGAGGAAAGGAGGCAAGCAGGGTTGGGGATATGAATAATTCAGCAGCTCTGGCACAGTGAGCCCTGGATTCCCATCCTCCACTCCACCAGCCTCAATCCCAGAGGAACCATAGTGGGGTTGTAGTACAGCTGAGCCGGAACCGCATTCCCACTGGTGTCACATTCCACAATGGAAAAGATTGCAGAGTAACCTTAGGTGTTCAGGTAATGGGGGAAAGCTGCAGGAACTCACAGCTCAAAGCAAAGATTGTTGTTGTTTGTCATCCTGATGAACCTGATAAAGGTCCTCATACGTAAGTGCAAGCCACGAACTTGGGATATAAAATTATAAAACACCACACTACAGGGAAGAGCGGTGATTGGCATGAGAGAAAGTTTGGAAATGTATTCTGCTACTTCCCTGAGTGTAAGCAGCTTTGGATGAGAACATCAGTGAGATGCTAAAAATGCTAATTTAATGCAAAATCTAAGCTAAGCAAGCAAAAGTCAAAAATACTGTTAGAGTTACAGACAGACAAACAGATAGAGTTACCGATACAGGACATCACACAGTGAAATGAATAACACTTTGTGGAAGCACCAACCCTGTTCAAAGGCATGTTCTTTATTTCATTTGTGTTTTAAAAAGGAAACTAACAAGGTAGGCTATCATCAGCCAAGTTCCCTTTGCAAAGTAATTACCAATATCATAAATCAGCTGCAGAGCAAAGCACAATCCCTTCTCTTTTAATCTCTCGTGTTCCAAGTGTCTCACACACATACACAAAGAGTCTCCTGATATACAGGGAGTGCAGAATTATTAGGCAAGTTGTATTTTTGAGGAATAATTTTATTATTGAACAACAACCATGTTCTCAATGAACCCAAAAAACTCATTAATATCAAAGCTGAATGTTTTTGGAAGTAGTTTTTAGTTTGTTTTTAGTTTTAGCTATTTTAGGGGGATATCTGTGTGTGCAGGTGACTATTACTGTGCATAATTATTAGGCAACTTAACAAAAAACAAATATATACCCATTTCAATTATTTATTTTTACCAGTGAAACCAATATAACATCTCCACATTCATAAATATACATTTCTGACATTCAAAAACAAAACAAAAACAAATCAGCAACCAATATAGCCACCTTTCTTTGCAAGGACACTCAAAAGCCTGCCATCCATGGATTCTGTCAGTGTTTTGATCTGTTCACCATCAACATTGCGTGCAGCAGCAACCACAGCCTCCCAGACACTGTTCAGAGAGGTGTACTGTTTTCCCTCCTTGTAAATCTCACATTTGATGATGGACCACAGGTTCTCAATGGGGTTCATATCAGGTGAACAAGGTGGCCATGTCATTAGTTTTTCTTCTTTTATACCCTTTCTTGCCAGCCATGCTGTGGAGTACTTGGACGCGTGTGATGGAGCATTGTCCTGCATGAAAATCATGTTTTTCTTGAAGGATGCAGACTTCTTCCTGTACCACTGCTTGAAGAAGGTGTCTTCCAGAAACTGGCAGTAGGACTGGGAGTTGAGCTTGACTCCATCCTCAACCCGAAAAGGCCCCACAAGCTCATCTTTGATGATACCAGCCCAAACCAGTACTCCACCTCCACCTTGCTGGCGTCTGAGTCGGACTGGAGCTCTCTGCCTTTACCAATCCAGCCACGGGCCCATCCATCTGGCCCATCAAGACTCACTCTCATTTCATCAGTCCATAAAACCTTAGAAAAATCAGTCTTGAGATATTTCTTGGCCCAGTCTTGACGTTTCAGCTTGTGTGTCTTGTTCAGTGGTGGTCGTCTTTCAGCCTTTCTTACCTTGGCCATGTCTCTGAGTATTGCACACCTTGTGCTTTTGGGCACTCCAGTGATGTTGCAGCTCTGAAATATGGCCAAACTGGTGGCAAGTGGCATCTTGGCAGCTGCACGCTTGACTTTTCTCAGTTCATGGGCAGTTATTTTGCGCCTTGGTTTTTCCACACGCTTCTTGCGACCCTGTTGACTATTTTGAATGAAACGCTTGATTGTTCGATGATCACGCTTCAGAAGCTTTGCAATTTTGAGACTGCTGCATCCCTCTGCAAGATATCTCACTATTTTTGACTTTTCTGAGCCCGTCAAGTCCTTCTTTTGACCCATTTTGCCAAAGGAAAGGAAGTTGCCTAATAATTATGCACACCTGATATAGGGTGTTGATGTCATTAGACCACACCCCTTCTCATTACAGAGATGCACATCACCTAATATGCTTAATTGGTAGTAGGCTTTCGAGCCTATACAGCTTGGAGTAAGACAACATGCATGAAGAGGATGATGTGGACAAAATACTCATTTGCCTAATAATTCTGCACTCCCTGTATGCAAAGTGAACTGGAGGGATGATAGGGAGACAGGCTTTAATGCTCTATTTAAACATGAAGTGCCTCATCGACAGCATTTGTTTGCCGCTCCTTTGGGACTGCATGTACTCTGTTATGATACAGCTTGCTGCCATTTGTTAATATGCATCAACCTAAGTCGAAAAGGAATGGTAAAAGGTAAATGGCCTGTATTTGTATAGCGCTTTACTATACAAAAGGTTCAAGGTTCAAGGTTCTTTATTTGTCACATGCATAGTTATACAAGTATAGCACACAGTGAAATGTAGCCTGACACGCTCCTCGACATGTGCAAAAATGGGGGGGGGGGGTAGAGGAAGAACATTATATATATATATATATATAGTATGTACATTGGGTGAATGTGCAGTAGTAGCAGCAAGCAGGTGAATTCTGTACATTAATATGAATAGACATCTGACTATTTTACAGAATAGACAATATAAACATATTTAAAATTAAAGGAATTTGGAATGTACATTGTGCCTTGGTTTAGAGTGTCTGGAAGAGAGTCCTGTCTCAGTCAATTATAGATGATGTGAGAGGGCGGGTGTGTGTGTGTTTAGGGCCCGGATGGCTTGGGGATAGAAGCTCCTCTTGAGTCTCTCTGTCCTTGCCCGGATGATGCGGAACCTTCTACCAGATTGCAGAAGTTGGAACAGTTTGTTGCCAGGATGGGACGGGTCCTTCAGTATCTGCGCTGCTCTAGTCCGGCATCTCCTGGTGTAGGTGTCCTGAAGCGGGGGGAGAGCAATCCTGCAGCAGCGTTCTGCTGTACGGATCACTTTCTGGAGAGCTTTTTGGTCCTTCACACAGCTGTTCCCAAACCACAATGTCATGTTCTGTGTGAGGATGCTCTCCACAGCGCCTGTATAGAAAATCCTGAGGATCTTTGGAGAGACCCTGAACTTCCTCAGTTGTCGTAGGTGATACAGGCGCTGCCTAGCCTTTTTGGTCTGGACCTGAATGTGGGCAGCCCATGTCAGGTCTGAGGAGATGTGGACACCAAGATACTTGAAGGACTGCACCCTCTCCACTGGAGCTCCATTGATGATAATGGGCTTGTAGTCTCTGTGCTGACCCCTTCTGAAGTCCACCACCAGCTCCTTTGTGGAACCCACATTTATGTGTTCCACAGCCAGGTTTTCTTTCTTATGTGTCACGTAAGGCTCGAGGCTTGCCCAGCATGCACAAGGTGGGAATCAGGGAGGGTCCGCTGTCCAAAGGAAAGAAAATGAAAAGAGGAGCCATGCAAAGATTAGATGAAAATAAGCAGAGGGTGACACGCGGTGGTCCGGTGTGACCATGAATAAATGATTGAGAGGAAAACAAACTCAGACAAACTGGATGCATTAAATGTGAAAATGCCAACTTGAATTTAAATTCAGGTCACCTTTAGATTAGAGACATTTACATGAGTAAAGTGACCATTTAGAGTGAATGACTTATACTATCGAGTTGGATGTTGATGTTACAGCAGCGTACTAAAATAAGAGTAAAACACGGTATAGTGCACGAATATGATCAGGGACATGGGTCATACCCTTTTGTGTAAAATTCCTCATTCCGCAACATGAGTAATCGGGACAGGGCAATTGGGTGCCTGAGGCAACATATGTTATCATTGATTTATGTTTGCAGCATGTTTATTGCTATTTGTCAACAAAAGACCTTCAAAAAAACTTTCACGTTGCCCAGTGATGACAGTGGGCAAGGTGAAGGTTTTTTGAAGGTCTTTTTTTTGACTGCGTCACGTGTGTCACATTATGACCCAGAATAAAAGTTTCATTGCTTGAGAAGCGGCCCTGTCTGATGTTCAGAGGCTTCGGGTATATGGGTATTGGGTTCCTCAAAAACTACTAGTCTTCAATAGTAACTTCAATTCAGTTTTATTTATATAGCACCAAATCACAACCACTCTCACCTCAAGTTGCCTTATATTGTAAGGAAAAGACCCTAAGAAAATACAGAGAAAATACTGAAAGCTAACAATTAGATGACCCATTACGAGCAAGGACTTGACGACAGTGGAAAGGAAAAACTCTCTTAATAGGAAGAAACCACCAACAGAACCAGGCTCAGGGACGGTCAGCCATCTGCCCTGACTGGTTGGGGGTGAGGGGAGAAAGACAGGACAAAAGAGATACTGTGGAAGAGAGCCAGAGATTAATACTAACAAATGATTAAATACAGAGTGGTGTATGAACAGATAGTGAAAAAAAAAAAAGATGAGTGAAGAAGAAACATTTAGTGCATCATGGGAAGCCTCCAGCAGCGTAGGCATCATAACTGAAGGAGGACTCAGGGTCACCTGATCCAGCTCTAACTATATGTTTTATTAAAAAGTAAAATTTCAAGCCAAATATTAGAACAAAAGAGAGTGTCCGTCTCCCGATTCCAAACTGGGAGCTGGTTACACAGACGAGAAGCCTCAAAGCTGAAGGCTCTGCCTCCCACTCTAGTTTTAAATATCCCAGGAACCACAAGTAAGCCTGCAGTCTGAGAGCGAAGTGCTCTTTTGGGATAATACACTACTATAAGGCCATTAAGATAAGATGGGGCCTGAATATTAACCCTCTCATGCTCAAATTAAACTTTTTGTTGCTAATGCACAACCACGTCCTGCAGTGGTACTTCTGAGTAAAAAAAAAACCTCATAAAATATGTATGTGGGGTAATCAGGTTGTTAGTTTTTAACTGTTGCAAATCGGCAAAGCCTGCCTTGAGAGGGTTAAAGACCTTGTATGTGTGGAGAAGGATTTTAAGCTAGATTCTGAATTTAACAGGGAGCCAGTGAAGAGAAGCCAATGCAGGAGAAATGTGCTCTCTCTTTCTAGTCCCTGACAGTACTCTCGCTGCAGCATTTTGGATCAAGTGAAGGTTTCCAGGGAGATTTTTGGAAACCTCTCTAGTTCACAATGGCTCATCATAGCAGGTAGTTCCATATATCTGATTTGAGAGACTTTTACACTGAATACCCATTCTGACACAACCCCGATAGATTTGTGTCTCCTCCCAGGCTCAGACTGGGGAACCTTTCACTTGTTAGCCAAGGGTGCAAAGCACCACCCTATGAAGAGTAGTGGGTTCTTCAAAAGATTGTGGTTACATCTCACAGTTCACCTGTGGTTGATCAGGAGTGTTCACACAGGAAGAGGTTAAAACCACTTTTCTGGCACACACAAAACATGCACAATTCTTCTGTTTTGTAAGGCTGTTATTCGTTAGCGAAGCTTTTTAGAAATGTTCCATTCACCCAAATTAAGTATTCTTATTCATCTTGGAGGCACATTAAGAAACCCAATTGCAAAAGCCATCAATAGTTTATGAAATATATTGGCTTAAGTCATTTTTTTCTGTCTTTGCTTTGCGAAGTCATCTTTGTGTCAGATACAGCATGCTACACCAATGAGTACATGCAACTTTAATTGCATAGGCTTCACAGCTGCAGTTTTTTTTTGTTTTCCAACATTTGGCATAAAAATAAAGCCTTTGTAGTTGTACTGTCCCACTCAACCTTGCCTCATATTCACCCTTAATTTAAAATAGTGGAGAAAAGTGGGCTGACAAAAGTGAGATGTGACAAAGTGCAAAGGTTTTACACAGTTTGATGTGTTGTTAATATTTACTTTTCTAGTTTTTAAATATTCAATTTGGACATTAACCCTGTTAGATGACCACAGATAGTTGTCTTGATTTCTTTAGCTTTGATTTTGTTTTTCCCTTATCAGGAGCTCAACAGTCAAAAACTATTAGCATCATCAAGAATTGTGGTGTGATCAAATTAGGCTGAAGACAGATTTTATCACATTCCTGCACCAGATCCTCACACCAGTGACAGGAGCATAAACACAAATGCATCGTATCATTCCAACAAAAGTAATTTAGGAACCCACTGCTCAGGGCAAACAGCTGGTTTAAAAATGCTGAAAATAAATTCACATGCTGTGCAGAGTTTATAGAAAAATGTGAGAATGACAAGCAGGAGATCTTCAGTCAGTTATTTCTGACACCACAAACATGGCCTTGACCCTGCTCCTGAACTGCCCGTTCTTAATCCGTCCAATTATATGTTAAAAACAGTGTGTTGCCTGACCCCCCGCCTTCTCTCTGGATCAATAAGTTCCATGCTACATATATGATTGATGATCCTGACAAATATCCCAACTTGATAGATAGCACTATTGACTGTTCAGGCATGTTCTCTGAGGACAGTAGTTACAGATGTGCTGCTACAGCTTGAAGGTCACTCTGGCATAAAGTGTGTGTTATCACTAAGCATGTAAACTAACAAGGGCAAGAAAATTTAATTGACCCAAGTTTTGACCTATAAAATTCATTTGTAGCTCGATGATAATAAAATTCTTCTTTAAATTATATTTCACCTTGATTCGGCCCCTAATTTCTTTCACCATCTGAAATAAGCCTTTTAGCTCCCACCACTATATGATCCCTTTAAGTCTGGCTTTGTCCTAATGTACTCTCCCTTGCCAGCATCAAATCCTATCTCAGCAAGACCCAGCAGATAAATAAAAGACTATCAGAAGCATATTTTAGTTTTTCATTCACAGTCTGTATGAAACAGTTGCTATATGTACCCCTGTTAATAGAAGTAAATGAAGGGAAAGCTCTGAAATATCCACTGAGGGAATACAGACAGTAAAGTAAAAAGTGAAGCTTTTCTCTGTCATATCTGCCTGCAATGCCTCTCAGAACCAGTTTATAATTATAAAGATCAGATGTATAATTATATTAGGTTTAAGTGCATTCTCTTAGCTGAACCATTCAGTCTGATTATCAATATAAGGCAAACATTTGAATGGTATACAGTAATGTTGCTAGTCATGAGTGGTTCTGACTCCAGAATATTGCCCTTTACAGATGAAATAGCAGCCTTGCCAATCAGCTTTGGCTTAGATAAAAATCCAACTTCATACTTGTCTCTTTTAATTTAAGAGTGCTCCTTGAAGTGGGGTGAACAAACAGAATTAGTCTGTTTGTTCTTCTTACTTGTTTTGAATTTAACTATCCATCCTGTTAACCGCTTTTCCAGTTCAGGATCTTTGGGAAATCGGACCCTATCCCAGTTGTTACTTGGTGAGGTGTGGGGCTGGACAGTTCTGGAAAATTCAGATATGACATGCTGAATGTGCCTGAAAAAGGCAGGGGATTTATGGGATTTATGTTGTATGACAGTGTGAAAGAAGCTGCTGAAATGAACTGCAGAAGCAGCAAAAGAAATATTTTTGCTTTTCTATTAATAAGAAGCCTTGGAGGCAACAGGAGCGCCTCATTTATGGGCTCGACACAGGGGTTAGTAAATTTAATTCAGACCCAAAATTGGAACTGTCTCTGCAAAAAGAACATTCAACAAAGCTGAATTATGTTGTCTTACATAGTTTCATTTTCAGTGCCTTCGCTAGACATCTTTCAACAAACAGCCTGTTAACTTATCATGCAAACAAGCGATGCACACTCTCCCACTCTAACACACCAACATGCATTGACACCTCCCTTTCCCCTAAAGGTGCTCTCTCACGACACATTTGGTTTTCAATTTTCAAGAGGGGGTTGTGTGCAGTGACTGAGGGTCTTTTTTCAAGGCCTCCCAACAATAATGCCCTGGCTTATTACCCTATTTCTAAGATTGAACTGGGTTCTATCAATCCTAGGCTAAGTAAAGCACTAGCAGACACAGATTACCCAGCCATGTTGACCACAGAGAAAAGAATAAGGACCCTTTTGAACAACTGCAAACAAGAGGAAACAACACATCCTAGACACAGTGAAATTGCGAAGCAGAGGAACCCATATATATTAGTAGTTGCACTGCATGTCACCCAGCACTAGTTAAAATTCCACCCAAGATTAAAGATCCTTTAGGTCCCTCACAAAGCTGAGGATTCAGTGGTACAGATAACCTTGGCATATTTTAAAATTAGCCATATATTTTGCCCCGAGCATCTTATTGACAAGCACAATTGTGTTTACAAATGCACAATTGACATTCCTCCCACACGATGCCTTAGCCTCTTTTGTTGTCTGTCATCTATCCTGAAGAGCATCACCCACATGGCAGCATCATGCAGGGCTTAAATTAAAACACCTTTTCAGACAAATCAATTTGCTCGTGCGTCCCAGCAGAAGCAAATCATCTTTAATGACAAAATATGGCGTGATATTGAAAAAAGGAACTCATTCA